>NW_006159866.1:916277-981050 GCF_000334495.1 Tupaia belangeri chinensis | reverse complement strand
CACAGTTGAAACATGTTGCTATATAAGACCTGAGACTCTATCTATTATGGTTTTATCTCAGTTCCACTGCCATGGCAGAGAATATTTTTTAAATGTGGTTTTATACATTGGACTTTCAATATAGGTATGTACTTAGTAAATCTGTTATGTACTTTTATAGTCTTTTGCTTTTTCTCTGAATCAAAACTGTTATGTAATATACTTTGCTCTTGAATCTTGGAGGCTTGTTCTTATTTATTAATACCATTTTTCACCATTTCTGCAATGTTCTCTTAGGAAGAATCTTGATTGTTTTTTAGCTAAATGGTACCATAGCCAGAGAAAAAGTGGTTAAGATTTGATGACATTTGATGAATTGGCATGTCATTTGCGATTGTGTATTCTACCCAGATCTCTACTGAGAGAGATGTTTGCCTCTGGGAACACTACAGAAATTGTCACAGTATCATCCCTCAGAAAAGTTAATTCATAGTAATGTATCTGTGAGACACATCTAGACCAAGGATAGCTCATGAAAATGTTTGTCCTTTCTGAACAAATGCCATATATTCTTACTTGGAAACTTACCTTCTTCTCATTCTAGAAATGGTTATATTAAACACGTTATATGACTCTAGTGAACCATGAGTCTGATGTATAAATAATGTCTGTTTTATTATTTCTGTATAATATGCACGTCATGTTTAGTTGTGCTCATTTTGACAGGAATGAAAACACAGCACATTTGCATTTTGCATTTAATTAAATTGGAGCGATGTACTATTATACCATCTTTTAAAAACTATTGGCGAATTTTAAGTGTTCAGAGCACTATATAAATAGGAATGAGCAGAGTCTATTCAGGGCAAGGTAATTAGAACATCTTTGGCTAGAAGATCCCTGAGTAAAAATAGCCAGCCTCAGATAGTGTTAGCGTAAGGTAATTAAGACCTGAAGAATAATGATGAAAACCTTTTGCTCAGATAACCTTTCTTTATTTTAGGATTTATGCCTTACATTCAAAATAGTGCACCCTGGCCTGGAAATCTCTGGGTAATTAAAACTAGGCCCAGTGGGTACAACTGAGTAAGACAAATTATAAAACTGTATTCTGTATCCCTGCTAAAGAAAGGAATGCATGTGGTCTAGTAACATTACAGCCTATAAATTAAAAATATTCATCCTGTTCCCTTTGGTCTTATTTTAACTTTATGTATACTTATATATATAATTCTTTAACCAACACCTCCTCCCACTTCTTCCCCTTTCTTCTCTCTTCCTCAGGTAATGTACAAGAATGCGTTATGGGGGACCAGCAGTTAGCATAATGGCTATGTCACTGAACTCCCATGTAGCCAACCACAGTTTGAGTCCTGGATCCAGAGGCTTAAACTCACGCTGGGCATGTGTGCATGCGTGCCCAAGATCCTGAGAGGAGAATGGAGGAGAAGGAATTGCGGCATGGCCATCCCCCCTGGGGGATAATTTCTCGCTTTCTGTCTTTCTGTCTCTCTCTGTCTTTCTGGTGAATGCACGTGCCCTATAGCAAAGTCTTTCTGGGGAATGCCCGTGCCCTAAAAAAAAAAAAAAAAAAAAAAAAAACCTCCAAAAAAAAAAATGCGTTATGGTAACCTATGCTGAAATTGCTGGATTTTTTATGCTCTTATTAACTGTCTGACAATTCATTTATTACCCCTTTTTCCAACCCTTGAATACAGGCATCCTTAAATGAGCTGTCTTCAGCTCTTTTATAATCCCTCTAATCCAAACCTTGGGATTTCTTTATTTTTATCACTATGCTCTGTGCTGATTTCCCAGACATATATTTCAGATCTTCAAGTCTCCTGTACTCCAAAACAGCATTTTCAGTTGTTTCCTAGGTTTCTATCCTTAAAATATAGTGACTTCTTAAAGTAAATGACTTCAAAGTCCTTAGTCATTTTCTATTTTCTCTATCCCACCATCTCCACTACATAAATCCTTCACTATTTAGTTCAAGGCACCATCAGTCAATTTTTTTTTTTCCTTCTTCTGATGTTTTTTTTTTTTTGAGAGATTTTCACTGTAGGGCGCGTGTGCTCGCCAGATAGAGAGAGACATAGAGACAGAAAGCGAGAAATCACCCCCCAGGGGGGATGGTCATGCCGCAATCCCTTCTCCTCCATTCTCCTCTTGGGATCTTGGGCATGCACACACACGCGCCCGGCGTGAGTTTTAAGCCACCGGGTCCAGGACATGAACCGCGGTCGACTAAGTGGGAGTCAGGCGACATAGCCATTACGCTAACTGCTGGTTCCCTTCTTCTGATGTTTTTGACACAGAGCACATGAACTCACTAAACAGAGAGAGGAAGACAGAAGGAAGGAAAGTGATAAATTACCCCCGGGGTAATAGCCATGCCACAATCCCTTCTCATTTTTCCTCTCAAGGATTTTGGTCATGCACTCACACATGCCCAGAGTGATTTTCAAGCTATCAGATCTGGGACTCAAACTGCCATGTGGGAATCCAGTGCCTTAACCACCACATCACTTGCTGTCTCCCATCAGTCACTTCTTATAACTTTAAACATGTTACGTATCCAACCAAAATCTTGTTGGTTCTACTTACGTAACATCATCATGTTTATGTCTTTCTTTCCCTTCTCACTGCCCATTGATGATGTCTGGTCCCCATGTCCTCTCACTAGGAATATAGCAATTATGACTATTAATGTTCATGTGCTGCTTCCCCTAGTCCATTCTATCCATTATTCATGGATCTGCTTCCTTAAGAACTAGCCTGGCTATTTCATTACCCTGTTTAAAAATTTCTACAGGGCCTTCACTACCTCTTAACCTCATATCACAGTTTTCAGCCTTATTTGCAAGGCCTGTCCCAATCTAACTTTGTAACTTCATTTCACACAAATGCCAGACTTTATCAAATTTGAATGTTTTATTCCCCCCAAACACATTATTTTTCATCCATATGTCTTTTCACAATAACATATAAGCTTCATGATGGCAATGATTTTTTAAAAATCTATTTGGTTCACCGTTCTGTGCCCTACAACTAAAAAAGCAATGTGTGGGACATGACAGGTGCTCAATAAATATTTGTTGAATGAATGATTAAATAAATGAATAAAATAAAAAACTGGAATATATCTTCACAGACTTAGCTATTTCTTTCTGATTTGAGGTTTTAGGTAAGAGTCCTTTATCTTCCCAGTAAATCCCCTTTGCTTATGCTAACTTAAGTGGATTCTGTTCCTTATAATCAATGGTCCTTGAGTGAGATGGCAAAGAAAAATTGTGAAGGCAACTTGAATAAAGGGACTTGGTTTTAGAGACCTGTTTCATTTTGAGATGAGCTTTGTGTGGCTTCTCTCAGCTTCGTTTTGTCATTCACAAAGCATAAACAAAACTCCCCTTGAAGGTCAGGTGTCTTACAACCCAAATATGTGGTAAATGAGGAAACATCCTTACCTCAGTGAAACTGCTCATTAAGTGGACACAGAGTCTCTCGAATAACTTTAAATACCACGTTTTTTGGGTACATGTGACAAATGTATTAGAAGAGCCATGTGTTAATTATAAAACTTAACATAGCTAAATAGACATTTATCCTAAGATACTAATTTGGTATATTAGTTTATGTTCCAAGTGTAATAATTTTTGATTGCTTGTCAAGCCACAATAAAAATATCCCCAAATGTTCTATAGAGACAGCTGTCTTCTTACTTAATAAATGACCAAAACTTTGGTCAAGAAGAAGCAGAATCAGGATGTCAAAGCTTTGAGGTTTTAACTGGTAGACGTGTTTCTTAAGGAATGAAGACCTGAGATGGGAGATTTCATACCCTAACCCAGTAATGCACCTCTGGCTGGAATAGATGGGTAGAACACCACTGAAAGCCAGTCACATGACTTCAGTTACATGTAAGAGTGTGATAGACAAGGGAGAGCCTAGATTTTGATAAAGTCGGTAAGTAAATAAATTTATAAGATATGTAAGACAATAGGTTGATGATGGGATCTGTTTCTTTATTAACAAAACTCTTAGGCAGAGATATATGCTTTCTTTTTCTGAAAGTACGCAGTTTTCTTTGGGTATAAAAGAATCTTAGAGGTTCATATGTGATACTAAATGTTTACAATTAAGTAAGCCTGCTCTAAATAGCAAAAATTTACAACACTGAACTAAAATATATTAAACCATAATTTCCACCTTAAAAAAACCTGAGAAATTAAAATTTTATGCCTTTTTATTCATGGCTACTGAAGTAGTTATTCTAAGTATGATTATTCAATTTATTAAATTTCCTGGCTCCCCAGCAAGTCCTCTGGTTAATTTCTTTCCTGGTGGGCTTTTCAATATATTGTGACTTCATTTTTTTTTTTTTTTTAAGAAAGAGATTTTTGCTATAGAGCATGTGTGCTTGCCAGAGAGACATATAAGAGAGATCATGGGGTACTTTTCTTCTTGTTCCTGGCTTATTTCACTTAATATAATGTCCTCCAGATTCATCCATGTTGTCACAAATAACAGGCATTTTCTTTTTTTTTTTTTTTTATTTTATATCACATTGTTTTTATCCTGTTTACTCATTGATAAACACTTAGATTGATTCCCTACCTTGACTATTGGGAATGATGGTGCAGTAAACTTAGAAGTGTAAGGACCAGCAGGTGGTGTCGAGCCGAAGGTGTTGGATTCCCATATGACCAACAGTGGTTCGAGTCCCAGACCTGGTGGCTTGAAAATTACACTTGGTCGTGTGTGTGTGCGTGCCCAACCAAAATTCCAGGAAGAAAATGAAGGAGAAAGGTTTGCAGCATGGCCATCCTTCCCTTGGGGAGTGGGGGGGATTTCTCACTTTCCTTCTCACTATCTTTTTCTGCCTTGCATAGAGTTCATGTATCCTATGGCAAAAACCTTAAAAAAGAAAAGAAAATAAAAGAAAACTATAGCACTATAGTTATCTCTTTTATATAGTGATATAATGATTTTATTTCTTTTGGATATATTTCCCATAGTGGGATTGCGGGGTTAATTTGCAAGAGAAAAATCTTTTTATTACCTGAATTATGTAAGACAATTAGAATCTCAAGTCTGTTTCTGTATTCACTTTGTTACATTATCACATGTCATGTTGCCTGTGGAAAACTCCTTTTACACTCATGAGAGTAAGAGAGTAAAAAAGACATATAACATTTTAGTTTTAGCAAGAAGATAGTTTTGACCTTTAGGACTCTATGGAAGTCTTGAAGTCCCTCATGTTAAGTTCAAGGTTATTTGCCTGTTGTCTTCTTCAGGCATCGTTTAGTGAGTGTGTACATGGGAACCAAACTATGAGGCTTTTCTTAGTCAACTGCCATAGTCATACTACAACAAAATGCCATAGACTGGGTAGATTATGTATAACAGAAATTTTTATCTAATAATTACAGTGGATTTGGTGGCTGAGAAGGACCTGCTTTTTTTTCTTTTAGTTCTTCAGTGATGGCTTCTTGCTATATCTTCACATGCAGAAAGGGGCAAGACATCTCCCAGGGGCCTCTTTTGTAAGATCACTAATGCCATTCATGTGGGCTCTGCCCTCAAGACCTAATCCCCTCCCAAAGGCCCCACCTTCCAAAACCATCATGGTGATAATGTAACAAAGTGAATGTAGAACCAGATTTGAGATTCTAATTGTCTTTCAACACACGGATTTCAAACATTCAGAGTATGGCAGTGCTCCAGCACTAGCAAGCCCTGATCACTAGGCTTGGTTTTCAGTTATTTATAGCAGTGGGATTTTCTGTTTTTTGCAACCTGTTTTTCTTTCTTTCCCTTTGAAAGAAGGGAGGTTCAAAATCAGCAACATTCCCTTTCTGCTCTTATATCCATGTCTAGATAAAAAATGGGAGACATTAAATCCAAAACTGGGTGACAACAGAGGCCTCAGACATTCCCTTTGTCTTTGAGCTGCAGTTAGTTGCTCTCCAGGCCTTTTTTCTTTTTTTAAAATTTTAGTCATTCATTATTTTATTTTATTTTATTTTATTTTATTTTATTTTATTTTATTTTATTTTATTTTATTTTTTGAAGTCAACCAGAGAGAGACAGAGAGAAAGAGAAGGAAAGTGAGAAAGTTAGCTGCCAGGTCTGAGACTTGAACTGCAGTCAGCCATGTGGGAGTCCAGCTGCCTCAACCACCAGCTGTTGGCCCCTTTCCAGGCTTTTTTGAATGCATACTCTTTGGTAAAATACACTTAAACACATCTCTCCAAGTTTTGTAAACTTTTAAGTTATTATATATCCTACTACACTCAAATGTATGTATTTATGAGTTACATAGGCTATTGTAGTTTTGTTATAAAATATAAAAAAATATAAATAAAAATAGATTAAATTGAGTACTTATAAATCTGAACTTTTCCCCTGCATTTTAGTGAATCATGGCACATTCTCATACTCGATGGTTGCCTTTACTTCACTTTGGAAACTCTTTCAGTTGTAATTTAAACAACAAAAGAAAGGAGTGAAGAGGTTATTTTGTTTGTTTGCTTGGCAGGGGAAGAATCCATGTAGGGAATCAAAGATGTAAGGACATTCACATAAGTGACAGAGTAGAAGGCACAGAGGGGTGAGTGAAGAGATGCATGTTTATGGTGTTTATACTGAAAAAACAGAAAGGACATTTCTACTTAGCCAGTAAGTAAGAGAGAACATAATGATATAAACGTAGGTGTGAAGTGAAGAACAGGAATGTTGAGAGAATTTCAGCTTTTTCAGTAAAGCAATGAAGTCATTTGCTAAGACTAAGAGTAGGAGTGATAGAGTTTGGAGTTAAAGATTTAAAATAATCATCATAGGAAATGAGAACTTCATAGGGAAGATGCAAGAAAAGACTGCGTGGCTTGCTCAGCAATAGTAAAGGCCTCATTCAAGTAAGATATGCAAATATTTTAGGCCCAGAAGGCATGGTTTGGTGACTTCTTTAGCAGTGCTCAGCATCCTTGAAATGAGACTAAAGAAACTAAGACAATAAAGAAAGCACACTAGAAAATATTCCAAGGTTGGTGGGACCAGCAGATAGCATAATGGTTATGTCACTGGACTCCCAAGTAGTCAATCACAGTTACAGTCTCAGACCCAGTGGCTTAAACTCATGCTGGGTGTGTGTGGGTGTATGTCCAAAATCCTGAGAAGAGAATGGAGGAGAAGGGATTGCAGTGTGGCCATCCCCCCCTGGGGGGTGATTTCTCGCTTTCTTCTCCCTAATGAGCGTACACACCCTATAGCAAAAATTCTCTTTAAAAAAAAAAAAAAGAGTTGCAAGGTTGGAAATGAGCAACATTTGTATAACAGGATTTCAGGAGAAGAAATATAGTATGTTGTTGATGATATATTTAAAATGGTTGCAAATGTAGGAAAACAAATAAAACCAAAAGGATTATGATGAATTAATAGAAAATTATGATGAATGTTTACTGAAGTGAGGAATCAAATAGAGGAATGGAGGTTGAGTGTTACAGTGTTCAGAGTCTAGGCTGTGAAGCAGTTCATACTAGTTAGAGTGAGAGTAATGGTAGGTAGTTGGAGTAGATGGAAGTAAAGATCACCGAAGTTCAGGAACTGCTAGTGGTCAATGTGGCTGTTAAGATCACCTTTGAGAGAAAGAAATATGGCAGAGGCCAACCTTGAAAAATTAATTAAAGGTAAAACATCATAGAGGAGGGTTATGAGGGTGGAAATAGATAGGTAGAAGTATATGGGTAGAACTTGAAAAAATAACTGATGGAATGATGTCTGTAATGGTTGGTAAAGAGCTGAGGAGCGGATTATGGCATAATAAGTAATTTTCACTGGAAAGGTTGAGAGAGGTTTTAGTTAAGGTGAAGAGATAAGGTTATAGGAGAGTTAACTCACTGTTCCTGAAGGCCTAATGAAAGGGCCCATTGGCATAATGTGGTGGCCTAGAGGATGGTATGGAAGCCATGGACAATGATAAACATTCAGCCAGAATGTTCCAGGAATAAGAAATATAAGTAAAAAAAGAGTAAAGAAAAGAGAGAAAACCTTGCTAGTGATCCTTAGCAAATTTGATTGAGTTTTGGTTGTTGGGAACACTTAATGAAACTAACCAGTCCCAGTTTCCTAGATGCAGTGTTTGCTGCAAAGAGCTTCAGCAAATCTGTCATATTGGTTCTGAGGTTCTAACTGTGGAAATGAGTTGCTGTTGTGCTCTGGTGATTGAGCTCACGAGTATTGCCTTTGTGAGAATCCGCCTACCAGGGTTTTTTGCAGCTGAGAATATTATAAAACGAACTAGTTGTAGAAAGACTTACAAAGAGCTGGATCTGGTTCACCTCTTCACACCAGTTCACCTCCTATCCATAGTGTCTGAACTTCCCCTTGTGTTTGTGTGTGAGCATACAGTTCTAAGTATAACATCCTTTAGGGTTTTGCCCACTGACCCTCTCTTTCCCATCTAAATGTTTTCTTTTTTTGTTGTATCTTAATTCATAATCCAGTAATGTAATCTTGCTTATGAAATGCATTATTCTTTAAAATTCACACATCTCATTCTTTGGCTCTGTATACATTTTAAAAATTTATTTCCTAATGTTCTTACCTGTTTTCTAAGGTTCTTTCCTTCATTTTTAATCTCTGTGACTTAGTTTGTTCAAGAAGTATTTTCTGTCTACCACCTACATGTCCTAATCATGACTGATACCCCGTGGAAGTGATTCTGGCTGCTGAAGGAAGATTGCTACTCAGCTTCCTTACATGTTCAACCTGCACTCAATATTATTCCCACCAGTCCTAGAGGAAGGGGTCTTTTCCTGATGTTCGTGAAGGTGCTTTATGGACCAGCAGGGATAACACTCATAACTGCTAACGTTCATAATACATATTATTTACTGAATAATAATGAGAAGAAGCATCACTAATCAGTAATGAGCACTATTAGTGCTGGGTATCAAGAGAAATGCAACAAGGATTATTTCACATTTATTTCTTAAAATAATCCTATGAAGTAATTGCCATAGTCATAGATAATCTAGGAGAATGGATTTATGTTATAACAAATTCATACATCCATAATGTCCACCACCTCTGCAAAGTAAGCTTATCTGCTCCTGTAATAAGCTTAGATAAAATCTTAAAATCAATGAGAAGTATTTTAGCTATGCCAGCTTTGAAAGTGTGTGTGTGTGTGTGTGTGTGTGTGTGTGTGTAATTTATAAGGTGGAAAACCTTCACACTTGGCAGGAGAATTCTTTGTCCTGCTTAAGCTAGGTAAATTAAGAGGCAGTATGTTTAAGGAAGTATTTCAAAGTACTAAGTGTTCTAGTTTTAAGGGATTGTTAAGTATTATACTGTAGTTGGAAGACCAATAGATTTCACTTGTAAATTGGTCAGTTTCCACATGCAGCCCTTAATATACACACCTGTTGTTACTTTCTGCATGTTTGCTATTTTTGAAGTCATACTGTTACATTGTTAATTGAATGCTAGTTTTTTTTTAAAAAAAACAATGTTGATGTCTTTTAACTTCATAATCCATTGTGACTAGATGTATGATATTATATTGAAGTATTCTATGCGTATTGACTGCCATAAACTGTGGTAAAGCTTAATATAAATAGGAATAGTCTTTCCTATTATTCTTAAGAGTCTTAAAGGTAAAATTCAATAATTTGATTTTATTTTTACAATAAAAATAATATAGCTAGCACTCTCTTGAGTGTGGGTTCTAATATGAGTTTTGTTATTTAGATCAGTCTGAGACATTCCTTAGACACTAAATCTTTATGAACAAAGAAGGAATAATAGTTTCTAGAAAATTACTTCAAAATATTGAAATGCAAAAAAAAATCTATTATTAACAATATAGATAATTAGGAAAGCCAAGAGACTAAGACTGAAGTATTTTATGTTTTGCTATTAATATGAAAAACATCCTGGGTCAGTCTCATAACACAGTAGTTAAGCACAGTGCATCAGAACTCTCACATAGCTAAACATGGTTCGAATCTTGGTCCCAGTGGCTTGAATAACATGCTGGGTGTGTGTGCACGTGTGTTCCAAATCCTGGCAGGATGGAGAAATGAAGGAAAAAAGATTGCAACATGACCACCACACCCAGTTGGGAGATGTTTCCTTCTTTCCCTTCCTTTCCTCCCTCGTCCTCTCTCTCTCTCTCCATCTCCATCTGGCCAAAAAAAGAAAGAGAGAGAGAGAGGAAAAAAAAAACCGTGAAGAACATCCTTAAAACAATAGCTATTATCCCATTGTAAAGGCAAAATTTAGGCCAGTTTATCATGGTTCAATCATGATAGATAATTATAGCAGAGGATATTTACTGAGAGCACATTGTGTTCCAAGCACTTTGTTAAATACTTTAAGCATTTTCTCATTCATTCCTCAACACAGTGTTATAATTGTACTCATTTTATAGATGAGGAAACTCTGGCTTAATAAAGTTAAATAATTAGTCCCAGTAAGTGGCAGAGCTGAGATTTGAACCCACAAATTTGAAGAGTAATTTTTTTAATTATAGAGGGTGTATAATACATATTAATATAGTTCTGTATTTATGTGCTAGTCTTCAGTCTTTTTGTGGAGCTATTGAATTGTTTCACAAAGAAACTTAGTGGAAATTCACTACAGCTTCACTAGAGGGAAAGGCTCAGGTACAGATATGAATAATATTTCACAGGGATTGCAATCGAACTTCATCTTTAATATGTATTTTTTAAAAGAATTATTAATTTTAATTTTATGTATTCACTTATTTATTTTAATTTGACCAGAGAGAGAGGGAAAGTGAGAAAGCAAAACACCAGGTCTGGGACTTGAACTGTGGTCAGCCATGTTGGAGCATCCAGTGCCTTAACCACCATACCACCTGCTGACCCCATCTTTAATGTATATTAATAAAATTACTTTTTATTACATTGCTGAGTTAAGCACTTATATTTATTTCCTTTTCAATGTGTTTCGTAAGGGGGAATTTAAACTCGGAATTGGTTTCTTTTTTTTTTTTTTTTTTTTTGAGAGGTTTTCGTTATAGGGCGTGTGTGCTCGCCAGAAAGACAGAGAGAGACAGAGAGATAGAAAGTGATAAATCACCCCCCAGGGGGGATGGCCACGCCACAATCCCTTCTCCTCCATTCTCCTCTTGGGATATTGGGCACGCAAGCACACGCGCCCGGCGTGAGTTTAAGCTGCCGGGTCCAGGACTTGAACTGCGGTGGACTACATGGGAGTCCAGTGACATAGCCATTACGCTAACTGCTGGTCCCATTCAGGATTTGCTTAAACATTTGTGAGGACATAATTTGAGAGGACAGTAACATCTTTTGCAAAATTTTTGTATCCTTAAAAATCCTTGTAAAAGTTTCCAACTTTCTTTTTACAGTTTTTACTACAGTGTGCTTGTGCTCACCATAGACAGAGAGAGAGGGAAACTGAGGAATCACCCCCCAGGGATATAGCTGCACTGTAGTCCCTTCTCCACTTTTCTCTCAGGATTTTGAGTATGCATGCACACATGTCTGGTGTGATTCTCACATCACCAGGTCCAAGACTCAAACTGCAAAGCTGGCCGTGTGGGATCCAGAGCCTTAACCTCCATGCCATCTGTTGACCCCAATCTTTATTTCTATGACTGCCAGAAATTCTCTACTGTCAAATGACTCGACAGATGAAAGAACATTGCAAGTGTAGAGTGAACAAGTGACCGCTTTCCAATTCTAAAAGGCTATTGATATAACTTATAGGAAAGAAAGATATTTTTTAGATCTACATCCATAGAAATAGACATTATAGAAATATGTCATAGAATTCAGAGCTGTACCTGTGAAACTTCTCTCTTCCATATTATTGGGTCATGGGAAAAGTCAGGACTCATTTTTGCATAGAAAAACATAGAAAATACATCATGACTTTTCTGGTGACCCAGTATGATGTATAAAAACAGCTACACAGTTGAGTGTAAATGCTATTTGGTTATAATAGACTCTTCCAGATGGTACCCCATTCAACTTAGTGAATCTGTTTCTGTCATGAAGTAGTATATTCCACTCCTGAGGAATATTTCAGTCTTTGATGTATTATGTTGAAATTCCTTAATTCCCTTTGTTTTATGCTATTATATAGGTGACATTGTGTGGGTGTTATTTTGCATAGACACAGTTCTTTATATTTGATTCATGCTAACATTTATTAATTAAGAATATTACTGATATAAAAAAATTTTAGAGAGATTTTTGCTATAGGGCATGTAGAGTCGCTGGAGAGACAAAGACAGAAAGACTGCAGTCCATTCTCCTCCATCCTCCTCTTGGGATCTTGAGCACATGTGCCTGGTGTGAGTTTTTAAGCTGCTGGGTCTGGGACTCGAACTACAGTCAGCTACTTCGGAGTCCAGTGACATAACCATTATGCCATCTGCTGGTCCCCCTGATTATTAATTATTAATTATTATTTTTTTATTGTTAAAGTTGGGTTTTTAGCTAAGACATTTTAGAATAACAGTGGATACAAAAAGTTAAATCATTATTTTTCTTTTTTTTTTTTTAAGACTTTTGGGTCAAATATTGATGTTATTAGAGCACTGCTTTTCAACTTATGCATTACAGTCACCTGGGGCTGGCAGGAAACCAGATGATGTAGTGGTTAAGGTGGCTAGATCCCACATGGGCAGTGGTGCAGCTCAAGTCTTGGACCTGGTAATCTGAAAGACACATTGGACATGTGAACCGCATGCCCAAAATTACTAGAGAAGAGTGGAGAAGGGATTATGGTATGGCCATCCCCCTAGGAGGTGCTTTGTGTCTCTCCAGTGAGTACATTCAACCTATAGCAAACCATAGTGGCTAAGGTGTTGGCTCCCCCAGGGCAGACCATGGATGGAGCTCTAGACCTGGTGGCTTGAAAATCACACTGGGTGTATGTGTGGGAGTGCCCAGAATCCTGAGAGAAGACTGGAGGAGAAGGGCTTGCAGCATGACCATCCTCCCTGGGGGGCGGGGGAGTAGGAGAGGAGGGAAGTGATTTCTCACTTTCTCTCTCTCTCTGTTTCTTACCAGCTAGTACTTGTGCCCTATGGCAAAAATTAAAATTAAAAAAAAAAAATCACTTGAAGTTAAAAGCAAACAAAACACATTAAAAAAACAAAACAGGGAGACCAGCAGATGGTATAATGGTTACGTTGCAAGATTCTCTCATAGCTGACCACAGTTCAAGTCCTAGACCCGGGGTTTTGAAACTTAAGCCTGGTGCATGTGCATGCATTCCACAATTCTGAGAGAAGAGTAGAGGAGAAGGGATTGCCACGTGGTCATTGTCCCTGGGAGATGATTTCTTGCTTTCTGTCTCTCTGATGAACGCATTCACCCTATAGCAAAAATCGCTCTACAAAACAAAACAACTAAAAATATCAGTATCCCGAGATTCTGATTTAACTGGTCCAGGATAAGGCCCAGAGTGTTCTTAGTATTTTTAAGTGAGTCTCCAGATGTTTCTGGTATAGATAGGGTAGAATCACAGCGTTGAACTCTCCTTATACTCTGTACTTATCTTGGACATTAATATTTAATATTGTACTACCATGTTGTACACTGAAGGAGACACCTTCACATCATGTTCTGTAGAAATGGCATGTCCTCCAGGAGTCAGTTGGCACCTCCTGGATTTGACCATTGGTTGTATAAATAAGCTAATGTTCAGTAATTACTGATTTAAGGATACCAGGATTACAGAATATGAATATATGAATACAATGTGGCTTAGCCTTTTATATATTCCTCTTTAATTTTAATGTACAAATGACTGTCTTTTCAGTTATTATTCATAAGCCAGATATATGTAACAGCAAGACTAAAAAAAAGTCTGTGCCTTTTAGTAGCTGAGGATTCGAAAGATCCCAAGCAGAATAATGAGAAATATGTAAGAGACTAATATTTGCCTGGAGTTTCAGAACTGAGAGAGTGTGGGAAGGGTCGGATACAGCAAAGGGGCTTTTTCTTCATTTTTTTTTTTAAATCATTGATGATGATGGAAGTGTACAGCAATCTCACCTCTTTAAAACAGAGCAGGAAAATACCTGTGATTATAGAAAGAAAATGCCTTATTACATACCATTAGAATAAAGAATACGTGAAACATCTCTTGAGTCTCTTGCTAACCTGACAAACATATATTGCTAACTATGCTTAGTTTCTTTACATTTTAATTAATTCTCAGTGATGTAAAATCACAGGCTTTTAATAACAGTTTGACTTGAAACACATTTATGTGGCTAAGACAAATGTGGCTTTGGGCTCTCAGCACTGTTGTGTATGCTTTATTGTGGCGAATATCAAAACGGCAGTTAATTATAGTAGTACCATTTCTTTTCTTCACCTCATTATCTCTGTCTTGCACTATTATTTTCTGTGGCCGCTGGCTATACAGCATCAGGCCTGGCACCAGTGAAGTGTGAACACAATGCCAGCACTGCATTCAGCACAAGAATAGAAAGGCAGATGGCAGGTTTTACTATTTATAGTCAGAGCCAATCTGCCTGAGGTGAGCCCTGCTGAAATGGTTCTTATCAAGAATGTTTTCATTTACTAAAGGGATAAGGAAATGAAAGCCAAATAAAAAGCCTCAGTCCCCAGGACTCTGAGAGGAAAACTCTTGCTATAGATTGCAAAACAATTCCAGGTATTGATTAGAAACTTATGAACTGGGAAATTATATATATTTTTCTCTGTTCTCAAAATAAAGACTTCAGGCAAGCAGCATCCTTCATAGAAGAATTTGGGGAATTTATTGGTCAGGGAAGTTATGCTGCCATAACAACCAATAGAGTGAATTTTAATTATTAGAAACGAAATAGCTTATGATAGGAACTAATTATTTAACAGCATCAAATATATTATTTAAACTATGAATGGCTTTTAACATTCTCACTAACCATTCCTTGCTACCTTAGAGAGAACACAAAATAATTTAGATTCACATTTAATTCTTTGTATTTTTTAAAAGATTCATTGTTCAAACTGATAAATATTTTATAATATCTATTAGTATATTGAGATAAACTTTATATTCAGAATTTAAATGGCATCTGAAATATCTAGACTTTTTAAAATCCCTTCAGCATCTAATTTTAAAAAGTGTCTTATTGGGGCCAGCAGGTGGTGTGGTGGTTAAAGGCCATGGACTCCAATATGGCCAACCATGATTTGAGTCCCGGACCTGGTGGCTTGCTTTCTCACTCTCGCTCTCTTTTACTTTTTGTTCAACTTAGAGACAAAAATAATGATTTTAATAAATGAAATGAAATGAAATTTTAAAAAATTATTTTTATTTCAACTTTATTTATTTTTTAAAATTTGAGCAGAGGACAGAGTGAGAGATAGAGGGAGGGAGAGAAAGTGAGAAAGCAAACCACCAGATCTGGGACTCAAACTGTAGTGGGTCATGTGGGATATCAGTATCTTTAACCACCAAGCCACCTGCTGACCCCGAAAAAAAAATCTTTTTTTAAGTGTTTTTTATTCTTGAAGCCATGCTGTGGTATAGGAATGACACAGCTGGACCCACATGAGAAAGGTGCTAGGTTTGCATACTGGATACTCCCTTTGTACATCATGAATGGGGGGAGGGCTTGAAAAGGAGGGGTGGGGTGCAGGGTGTATGGGCACATGATCTGAGCCAGCTGAGACATTGATTTGGATCATGGCATGAGGACTACTTCTCTCCCTCTCTCTCTCCGAAGGAATAAGTAACCTTTAAAAAGTATTTAGTTCTTAAGAACATAATGAATTGGTATTAAAACACCCTATTCAAGAATTTAGGTGGTCTAGTTAATCTGAAATATAACAGTGAATTATGATAGTGGCTATTAAAATTTATATCCACAAAAAAATGTCATTTTTATATTATAGGCTAAAGAGTTTTATTTGATTCGGGACCAGCAGTTAGCGTAATGGCTATGTTACTGGACTCCCATGTAGTCGACTGCGGTTTGCGTCCCAGACCCAGTGGCTTAAAACTCATGCCGGGCACGTATGCATGTGTGCCCAAGATGCCGAAAGGAGAACAGAGGAGAAGGGATTGTGGCATGGCATCCCCCCCTGGGGGGGTGATTTCTCGCTTTCTATCTCTCTGTCTCTCTCTGTCTGGTGAGCGCACATGCCCTATAGCAAAAAACCTCTCAAAAAAAAAAGTTTTATTTGATTTATTCAGAGTAATAAAAGGAAAATATTTTGATTAGATTTACTGAAATTTAGCAGATTATTTACTCATATTCTAAATTATGCCAAAATATCTGTTCAGTTTTAAAAATTTTATTTTTTTTTTATTTTACATATTTTCACTGACATCACCACAACATACAAAATATGATTTTCCAGCCAGAATAGAGTGGCTTAAACATACATGTTATAATTAACAAATAATTTTCCATTTCTTGTTTAGTATGTGTATATATGTAGGTATATGTGTGTATATATATATATATATATACCTACATATATATATATATACACACACACACACATACATATTCCCCCATATTTCTCATCCTCTGCCATTTCCCATCCTCTTCCCACCCTGTCTCTGGTTTCTGCAGTTGCTTTCCATTCATTTATTCTTTCCCACATTGTATTGATTCACAGAATATCTTAATTAATCTAAATACTTTCAATAGTAAGTTCAGCTGATATATACATATCTGTGAACAAAAGTTGACTTTAGGCATGAAACTCTGTGGATAGAATGAATAAACTATGTAATAGCACATAGCTGAGTATATATATCTTATTGTGGTTACCAAATAGGTAATTTTTAAAATACACTTTTTAATTTCAAGAAAGGCAATTTTGGGAACCAGCAGTTAGCATAATGGCTATGTCGCCCCTCTCCTCCATTCTCATCTTGGGATTTTGGGCACACACGCACACGCGCCCGGTGTGAGTTTAAGCCACTAGGTCCGGGACTCGAACCACAGTCAACTACATGGGAGTCCAACGACATAGCCATTACACTAACTGCTAGTCCCAAGCTGGCTATTTTCTTAGCTGTTTTAAAACTCTTTATTTCTGTGTATGTGACTGTAGTTTTCCTGGGATAGCACTCCCTTCAGAACTTCTTGGAGAGCTGGCTTGGTGGTAGTAAATTCTTTCAGGTTTTGTTTATCTGAGAATGTTCTTGTCTTCTCTTCCCATATAAAGGATAATCTTGCTGGATATAGTATGCTTGATTGAAAATGTTTTTCACTCAATACTTTGAGTATATTTTCCCATTCTTTCCTTACTCGCATTGTTTCTGATGAGAGGTCTGCTGTTAGCCTGATGGGATAACCTTTGTAGGTTACATGACGTTTCTCTCTTGCTAGTCTGAGTATCTTGTCTTTGTGGTTTTGGTCAAGCTGGCTATAATGTATCTTTGAGAAGATCTTGGGTTGATCTTATTTGGGCTCCTTTGTATTTCTTGGGTCTGGATCTTTGAATGCCTCTCTAGCTTTAGTAAGTTTTCTTGCAGTATTTCATGGAATAGACTGTCAATGCCCTTATTAGTCTCTTCACCTTCTGGGATACCAATTATCCAGATGTTTGGATGTTTAATGGTATCTAGTTTTTCTCATATGTTATTCTCATTTTTGGGCAGCTATTTTCTCAGTCTTCATGGTGGATTTTACTAGTCCAGCCATCCTTGTCTTCTACATCTGAGATTCAATTTTCTGTATGAACTAGTCTGCTTTTAATACTTTCAAAGGAAGTTTTGACTTCCTGTATTACAGCCTTCATCTCCAACAGTTCCATTTGACTCTTTTTTATGGTGTGTATTTCCTCCTTCAGCTCTTGCAAGAAATTCTTCACCTCCTGGGGACTCATCAGCTTTTTTCTTCTGGTGTTCATTGTCCCTCTTTTCTTCCATCTCTGTTAGTTTTGTCATTATGAATACTCTAAATTCTTTATCAGACATTTCCATGATTTCCATTGTACTATCTGTGGATGAAAAGGAGTTATTCTTTTCCCTAGGGAGGGAGGTATTTTCTTGGTTTCGCATATTTCTTGTGACCCTGTGATGATTTCTAGTCATCTGACGTGTTATCCATTTCTTCCTAAATTCTAGAAGATCAATCTGAGCGATCAGATGCGCACAGGAGGATGTGGTCTGCAAACTCTTTGGTGTTGCATTTTTCTTTCTTTGTGACAGAGATGCAGTGGGAGTTGAGGAATATGAGGACCCAAATAGTATTCAGATTTGGCAACTTTTCATTTAGACTTGTCTAGACACTCAGTAGGTGGAAGCTGAGCAGCAAAGTAATTAAATAAAAGAAAAAGGATAAGAAAACAGAGAAAGGGTAAGAGAAATATGGATAAAGCAAACAAAAAAATTTGTTAATTATGAAAAGCAAAAAATGAAAACCATGCAGTGCGTGCCACGTGCAATCACTATATCTCAGCTCTCATGGCAGACTCAGTCTTCTGGCCTACCTTTTTTTGCCTAGACAGGAGAGGGAGAGGGGAGGAGTTTATTGCCAAGATAAAGGAGGATTTCAAGATAAAAAACTTTACCTTAAAATTTTTTTAAAAAAGAAAAA
Source organism: Tupaia belangeri chinensis (assembly GCF_000334495.1). Classification (NCBI taxonomy): domain Eukaryota; kingdom Metazoa; phylum Chordata; class Mammalia; order Scandentia; family Tupaiidae; genus Tupaia; species Tupaia belangeri. Next base: position 962,488 of record NW_006159866.1, on the reverse strand, counting down.
AAAAAAAGACCGATGGAAAGGCAGAAAGAGACAGAGACAGACAGAAAGAGGGAGAGAGAGGCTCTACCACAGTAGATTCTTAGCAGAACATCTTCATTGCTCTTATCTCTGAAATCACTGAAATCACTAGATCTCAGCTCTCATGGTAGACTCCTTTTTTTAAATAATAGTAAAATATCTTGTCATATAATGTTTATTGGTTTTTATTTAAGTGAAATAGTTCATTTGAACTTTTCACTTTTTAATGATTTGTACTTTGATAAATGGAATAAACTTATAAAAAGGTAGGTTTGGAAAGGGATGATAGCTACAATCTAAACTTAGAAATTAGATTTTTTTTTTAACCTCCTGAATTTGATATTTATTTTGAAATACAGCAGGAAAGTAAAAGACTTTGATTATACATAGTAGATTAAGCACATGTAGATAGCTCACATCTTTCCTAAAGTCCCACAAAAAGGAAAGTAAAGGAATTTTTAAATAAATAAATTCACAAACACCAATAAACTGGGAGAGGAGATAAATGATAAAATTGGGAAGCTGAGGCTCAGGTACAGTGATGCAGGTGATACATGGAAGATCAGGGTTGAACTACATTAATTTCTATCCATATTAGTTCATTAGTGCCTGGGTAATTTTCAAAGACACTATGTTCTCTACTCAATAGCTTATTACCAGGGGTTTCTAACTATTATAATTTGATTAATTGAGGTCAAGCTCATTCCATGGTAGAAATCAGTGTTATAGTTTATATCCTTTCACTTTCAGGAAAAAATATACAAGTTTCTGAATGTCCCTATTTCATTTAACACCATAAGATTACATATTGCATACTTTACTCTTAAGGTTGCATTTAAGACAATTTGTACACATCTTTTAGGTGTAACTATAAACAGTTTTCGCTTTTGAAATGTTATCAGTCAAAATATAACTGAGTAAATTTAAAAATAGTTTAGCTAATGTCCTAAAAATAAGAATGTTAAAGATTAAAGTAAACCCTCCCCTCCCCTTCCCTTCCCTTCCCTCTTCCCTTCCCCTTCCTCTCCTCCTCCCCTTCCCCTTCCTCTCCTCCTCCCCTTCCCCTTCCTTTCCTCCTCCCCTTCCCCTTCCTCCTTATTTTGCAAGAGAGCACATGCACTCAGGAGAGGTGGGAGGGGGAGAGAAAGTGAGAAAGCACCCAATGGGGGATGATCATGGTACAGTCCCCTCTCCGTTTCTCCTTTTGAAAGTTTGGGCACGCATGCACACATGCCTACTGGATCTAGGACTTGAACTGCACAGTCATCTATTTGGGATCCAGCAGAATAGACTTATCACAGGTTGGTCTGAAAGGAGGATTTCTCTAAAGCAATATTCTCAAAGTTTAGTGTTGATCAGAATCTCCTGGAGAGCTTATTAAAACCCAGGTTACTGGGCCACACACCCAGAGTTTGTTATGCAGTATGATTGGAGTAGGGCCTGAGATTGTACCTTTTTTTACCGGTTCATTATGATGATTGTTAGGAGCTCTGCTACACTGATACAGAGAGGAGTCAGCTGCCAAGTGTCCAGTAGCTGATTAAATCAAGAAGCTAAGAGTGAAAGTTTAATCCCCTCATTCATTTTTCTGTGTGGAAGGCCACACCTGTTGAAGGTCAGGCAGGTCATCACAGACAAGGGGGTTTATCTGGCTGTTGAGGGAGTCATGGAGCTCCAAGAGATACAGGCGAGGTGGGGAGGTGAAAAGGAAAGAGAAGGTATATTAATGAGAAAATACTAGGTATGAGGGCCAAGTGTATTCAAGGTCCCCTCTGCACTCACGCTTCCCTCGGATGTCTCAGCAGAAGAGCCTGAAGAAGACCTCTGCCCAAGATCGCATATACAGAGACCTTGAAATAAAGATGCTGGGCTAGGATACAACTATGTGGAACAGCACGACTGACAAGGGGACTAAGTCCTTCAGAGACTGCAGCGCATTGGCTGTGTGCCAGGCACCTTTCCCCATGAGGCCTGCCTGGAATAGCCATTTTAATTGCTCTGAGCCTGAAAAGTCACATGACGGCTTTTAACTAGGAGTCGAGTTCTTCATGGCTGTTGTTGGGCCAGGGAACCACACTTTGAGAACCATTGATTTAAACTCTAACGTGTAGCAGTGCTTTTCCATCTGCCACTCACTAGCTGATGCCTATTTTGGATATTTATCACATTGAATTGTCACATTTTCAAAATAATATTCATTTGTCATTTTAAGATAGCTTCCCACCATCTGTTGACTAGTAAATATTAGCCTTGTCACTAAACAATAATGTAAAATGTTTGTAGTATGATTACATGCTAAACCTTCCTGTACTCGAAATTGTATGTAAACTTGCACAATTGAAAACTAAAGTGGTTTGGATTCCAACTTGTAAAGCCATAGTTTTCTGCTTTAAATATAGCGCTTCATGTAGTAATAAGTAAAGTGATGATTAAGAATACATATTCTGCAGTTAAACCCTGTGTATATGGAGTCAGATCTCACATGGCCAACCCTGGTTCGAATCCCATCCCCTGCAACTTGAAAAGATGCCTGGTGTGTGTGCATGTGCACCAAAGTCCTGATGGGATGGGAAAGTGGGAAAAAGGGGGATTATAGTATGACCATGCTTCCCTTAGTGGATGCTTTCTCTCTTTGTCTTTTTATCTCTCTCTCAAGTGCACATACCCTCTGACAGTTAAAAATATTTTTTTATAAGAGTTTGACTCTGAAGCCAGGCTTCCCTCGCCTTCTGGCATAGTTTTGGCTCTTTCTAGCTCTTGAGTTTGGACAAGTTATGTAACTAGACAGGGTCTCGGATTCCTCATCTGTAAAATGAGTGTAATGTGCTCGCTTTGGCAGCACATATACTAACACTGGAACGATACAGAGAAGATTAGCATGGCCCCTGTGCAAGAATGACATGCAAATTCGTGAAGTGTTCCTTTTTTTTTTGGAGAGATTTTTGCTATAGGGCGCGTGCGCTCTCCAGACAGACAGAGACAGAGAGATAGAAAGCGAGAAATCACCTCCCAGAGGGGATGGCCACGCTGCAGTCCCTTCTCCTCCATTCTCCTCTCAGGATCTTGGGCACGCACGCACACGCGCCCGGCGTGAGTTTAAGCCACCGGGTCCGGGACTCGAACCGCGGTTGACGACATGGGAGTCCAGCGACATAGCCATTACACTAACTGCTGGTCACCATGTTCTATATTTTTTAAAGAGTGCTATGTAGGATCTTAATATACATATTTTTTAGCTCTACAAAAAAAACTAAAAAATAAAATGAGTGTAATAATACTAACTCCTGGGGCCGGCAGGTGACATGGTGGTTAAGGGCATTGGACTCCCACATGGCTGAGACCATGGTTCAAGTGCTGAGCCTGGCAGCTTGCTTTCTCACTTTCTCTCTCTCTCATTCTGTCCCTCTCTGGTCAAATTAAAATAATTAAATAAATTAATTTAAATGTAATAATTATTTAAAAAAAATAATAATATTAACTCCTACCTCATATGATTGTATGGATTATTACATGTAAGTATTAAGAACAACTCATGGTGAATGTATAATCATAATTAACAGGTGTTATTAAAATTATCGTCACGATTAATACCTTTCCTCCAGAGGACTTTTATGTTGCATTAGACATTTTTATTTACTAAAAAATAAATCATTTGCTAAATTACTAAGACCCAAAATTAGATTCTGTAATTACAAAATAAAGAATAAAATCTAATACCTAAGTATATCAACTCTTTATATTTGAAGATGTCTGAGATCTTAATATTCCAGGGGAGTGAAAACTTAGGATAAGGATGTTTTTGTTTCGATAAATAAAGCTTTTGGAACTCTTAAATAAGTTTCTGTAAGTATTTGGTCCAGAAGGGCAGTAACTAAGATATCTTAATATCAAAACTAGTGAAATGGAATCCAATTATTGTTGTCAAGAAAACGTAGACAAAATAAACATATAAATACACATATGGGGCCAGCCCTGTAGCCTAGTGGTTAAGGGAGGCAGTTGCCACATGGCTGACTATGGCTCAAATTCTGGCCTTAGTTGCTTGTAAAACATGCTAGGTGCATGTATGCATGTACCCGAAATCCCAACAGGATGAAGAAGTGGAAGAGAAGGGATTGTAGTGTGACCATGCCACATGGGGGGGGGGGAATTTCTCTCTCTTTTTCTGTCTTTCTCTCTCTCGCTCGCTCTCTGAGCACACGCATGCTCTGGCACTTAAAAAATATGTGTGTAAAGAAGAAAGAAAAAGTCAATAACCATAATTAGTTAAATTATACAAAGCAAAGAAATAAAATACTTAGTGAGACCTAGTAGAGGGGTTAAGAAAAGCAATTTAATGTCTAAACATTGAGAAGAATTAAACATCAAGGGAAAGTAGGACTACTGATATTTAATCAGTAAGATTAAATTCAGAATGTTTAAAAAGTGGTTCAAGTCCTGAGGTATGTACCATTTTTCTGACCAATTTTTTTTTTTTAAATAAGATAAACTCAGCTGTGAGGAAGAAAAAGTAATGAAAACTTTGGCTATTGATACGTTTAAAATAAACTTGAAACTTTCATTTTTAAACATTTTTATTTATTTCTTCTATGAGCAAGAGAGACAGACAGAGGAAGAAAGTACACTGAGCAGTGTCCCAATGCCATGATCCACCTCCAGTGTCAGCTAGCCCTAGATCATGGGCACGCACGTACCTGATGTACTCAGGGAGATCTCTGGACTTGAATGAGGATCCTTCTCATATGGGATTGCTTCAAAGAGCATTATGTTTCACCCTGCACCACGATCTAGCCCTTGAAATTTTCATTATTAGTTAAAGTTAATTAGGGGTCTCAAACAGGGTTGACAACCTGCAACCTACAGGCAAAAATCTACTCTTCTGACTAGTTTGGAATGACTTGAGAGCTAAGAATGTTTTTATTTTTGTTTTGCATTTTGTTGTTAGTGTTTTGCTATAAGGTGCTTGTGCTTGCCAGAGATGGTTGGGTGGAGGTAGGGTGAGAAATCATCGCCCGGGGGATGGCCATTCTGCAGTCCCTTCCCCTCCAGTCTTCTGTTGTGATTTGGGGCATGTACTCACATGCTCCTGATATGATTTTCAAGGTGCCGGGTCTGGGACTCAAACCAAGATGCTGGTCATTTGTGATCCAGCACCTTAATGTCCATGCCACCTGCTGGCCTGTTTTCTTTTTTCATTTTTAAAGGTGGAGAATTTTTTTAAAAAAACTATAATATCTTGTGACATAAGAAAATTATGTGAAATTTAAATTTCAGTGTCTATAAATAAAGTTTTTTAAAAATTTATTTAACTTTATTTCTTTATTTATTCATTTATTTATTTCAATTTGACCAGAAAGGGATAGAGTGAGAGCGAGAGAAAGCAAGCTGCCAGGTCTGGGATTTGAACCACAGTCAGTAGTGTGGGAGTCCAGCACTCCTAATTACCAAGCCACCTGCCAGCCCCTATAAATAAAGTTTTAATGGATCTCAGTCACACTCATTCTCTTACTGTTGTTCAAGGCTACTTTTGTGCTGCAAGGACAGAGTAAGAAGTTGGCTAGACATGGTAAGTTCCACAAAGATGAAAATATTTACTCATTGGCACATTGCAGAAAAGCCTTGCATAGTCCTACTTTCTCCCAGGTAGTCTCTTTCCAGCTCTATGAACATAGAGGTGCTTTTTGGTCTTGCTTTATTGTCGAAGTTATTTCTCCCATCTCTTTCTGTGGAAACACAAATATTTTAAGATCCAGTTCAGATGCCTCAACTCCAAATGAGTATAAATTCCTCTGCCTTTCAAGTCTCATAGAACTTGGTTTATAGTTTTCTTCAAATACTTAGAATATTTAACTTTCCTTTGGAATATTTGTGAGCCTACATAATATCTACATTTGAATTCCTCATAATACATGAGTGGAGTCAGGCAAGAGGTGGGTGAAGGAACTAACTAACATTGACCTAGTGCTTACTAGTGACAGTTTACTAGGGTGTTTACTGTACTGATAGATACTTGAGATTTTGTTTGTTTTAATTTGCTACAGAACATGTGTACTTGCTAGAGAGGGAGGGAAGGAGAGAGGGGGAGAGAGAGAGAGAGAGAGAGAGAAAGAGAAAGAGAGAAAGAGAGAGAAGGAAAGTGAGAAATCATAAACCCATGAGGGATGGCCACATCACAATCCCTTTTCCTTCTTTTTCCTCTTGGGATTTTGGGAACACATGCACATGTGCCCAGTGTACTTTTCAAAACACTGGATCTGGAATTCTTATCACACAGTCAGCTATATGGGATTCAGCTGCCACTGGCTGGCCCTAACATTTGGGTTTTTTGGGTTTTCCTTAGGCTTTTGCCATAGAGCTCATGCACTCCCCAGAGAGGGGAGAGACAGAGAGGGAAAATGAGAAATCACTCCCCCCCCAGGAGATGGCTACACCACAGTCCTTTTCCTCCATTCTCCTCTCAGGATTTTGGGAGTACACACGTGCCTGGCATGATTTTCAAGCTACCAGGTCCAGAACTTGAACTGTAGTTAACCATGTGGGAATCCAGCCACATTAACTACTGTACCACATGCTGGTCCCACTTGAGTATTTATTTTTTTAACAATTAATAAAATACTTCTATTTTAGCCTGTGACTCATTAATAGCATCTTTTTAAAAAGAATTATTAATTTAATTTATTATTATTATCTTTTAATTTGATGAGTGAGAGAGAAAGGGAAAATGAGAAAGCAAGCTGCCAGATCTAGGACTTGAACTGCAGTCAGCTATGAGGGAGTCCAGCACCTTAACCACACACCACTTGCCGGCCCCACTAGCAGCATCTTTTAAAAATATAATCTGTGCTAGAATATCCACATTAATACATTAGCCTATCAAGGTATAAATACTCTATAAGTATTCATAATTTATTTCTGGCTATGGAATTTATTTTTTGTATTTTCTTGTCAACATTTTTGTTGTTGTTGTTTAGCAAATTTATTTCCACAACAGAATGATCCAGTTTCTGCTTTTAGCCTACTTTACTTTTTTCTTCAAGTTTTTTTTTTAATCTTGAGAAATGAGAACTCTTTCCTCCATTTAGACTAATGCAAAGCAACAAGATCAGCAAACTAGTTCTAATTTAAAATAGTTATCCAGACTAGATTCAATACTAAAATATTTATAAGTAAATGGATTTGGGGCTTTGTGAGAAGTTTTAGATAAGGATGAGGGCTATGAGAACAGTGATACTATTTGGCATTAACCACAGGTCGATGGACTGATTGGTCAGCAAAGTACTGAAACAGTGCCAGGAGTGTCATCTGCTTGAAAGCAACAATTATTTACCAGAGCTATTTGCAGTTGTTGTAGTAGACTGTTACAATAAACAAATTAGTAAATTGTAACTAAATTATTATCTCATAATTGTAATTATAATGCTAAAGTTTTGATGATATTTTGAAAGGTAACAGGAGAGAGGATGGTCAACAGAAAAAGATGATTTTGGTTATTGCCTCTAGCATTATCCTGAATTTACAATCATGGTAATTTTTTTTTTTTTGGTTTGTTATAGGACTTATGCACTTGAGAGAAAGAGAAAGAGAGAGGAGGGAAGGGGAGAGAGAGGAGACAGACGAGAGAGAGGAGAGAGGGAAGGTGAAAATCAGCCCTGGTATGCTACTGACTATATCACAGAAACTGGGCCTATATGTATTTTAAACCAATCTAAATCATAATTCCATTCCTTCTTGGTTTTATACCTTTTATAAGTCATGTATTTGTATAAATTGTTATTCACCATTTCCACATTCTACTCAGTTTATTGTTTATTAGAACTCAGTTGTTTCCCTAACTTTATATAGGGAAAAAAAAAGGTACTGATGTGTTTTTTAAAAACAATTATAATTTTATTTAACTTTTATTTTTTATTATTATTGAATTTGACCAGAGAGAGGAAGGGAAAGCGAGAAAGCAAACCATCAGGTCCAGGACTTGAACCACAGTTGGCCATTTGGGAGTCCAGCCCCTCCAACTACCACGCTACTTGTCAGCCCTTGTACTGATGTATTTTAACTGCTGAATTTTATGCCATGAATATGTTTATAAATGCTTCTATATCTGGCATCAGAAATACACAAGAATGGATTGTTTACTTAAATATTTCATAACTTTTCTGATTTCATAGGGTCCCTTGGGAATGAAAGAAAATAGTCGACCCCTAAGAGGTATAAGTAGAACATTGAAAGATTAGATTGTGATTACATGAATCTTAACAAAATCATCCTTCCCCTAGCTTTCCAGACAACCAGGATGATGGGTGTTCTGGCTACCACACCTTGCTTGTTCAGGACAACTGGGAATCAGAACCCCGGACCTTCTCATATGACTCCAGTATTGGGTAATGGTGGCCTACACCTGCATCACTGTGACTGGGCCTGCAGTCATGTTTTAAAGAAAATTTCCTCTCCCTATCTCAGGATTTTGAGATGGTCCAGGAGTCCCAGAATTCCACAGGTCCAGCTGCTAGGATCTCTGAGAACCTCATGTTCTGCACATCGTAGGTTCTCAATCAGCATTGACGGCTAGCAGCATGAACTGCAAGAGCTACATTATAATCACCAGCATGCAAAAATGCCAGATTAGATAATGACTGATTGGTCAGAGCAAGTTTGTCTTCAGCTTGGAGAGTTAAAATTATGAGAGGATCTTGGACGATGCAGTTAGTACCTGTTAAGAATCCTTTTGGAAGAACTTAAGTGTTTGATTCAGTGGGACCATTTTTTGGAAGAACTTAAATGTTTGATTCAGTGGGACCATTTTGAATTTTCCATATTTACAGATTTCCATCCCTCCATTTCCAAATTTTTTCAACTTTTCTTCTTCCTGAAAGTCATATTTTCATAGTGTAGGGGAAATAATGCATTTTATAAAACATGTAATTTCTAAAAGAGAGATTAATTCCTAAGGCAAAGATATTCATTATGGTTATTTTTTTAAAAAATGCTTTGTCTGGCTTTTATCTTTCAGAATTGCTTCTCAGTTTTTCATTGAAATATAAACTCAGACTTTTCATGAGTTCTAGGGAAACATTGAGCATATTAAAATTTTTAGTTGAATTTTATAATTTTATGAGTCAGGGACACTTGACCTTGAAAAATTATTTTTATTCAATTTTCTTGTGTTATGGAACAGTGTCTGCGCATAGTAGGCACTCAGTGAATATGTGAAGTGAATGTCTTAGTATCATGTTAATAGAACTTTAAATGCTAAAATGATGTAAACATATATTTCTGTAGGAAATCACGTCCTTATTTCACCCCAAGTTTTTACCATAATGTTTTTTTCCTCTTCGCAAATATCCTTTCATCAGTATTTTAATTATTGATGAAGTCTGCAGTTGGATAATTTATTTAAAATGATAATTTCAGTGTCTGGGAATTTAATATATGGCCCTTTTCAGTGTTTATGTCCTTTCTTTAAAAGTGCAGTTTGAGAATAAAAACTATAGACAAAAATAAGTTTTAACTTTCCTCAGTGTGTGTGTGTATGTGTGGAAAAGATTGGAGAAATGGAAGATAGAGGAAGGGGGTGGAGGAAATAGAAACTATGTGCCTTTATGAGATTATGACACATTAAGCATTTTTTTAAAGTGGGAAATATTATGCTTTTTTGTTTTTTAAAAATTATTTTCATCAAATAAGCTGGATTAATAGTAACTTTTAGATCAAGCCGATAGTTGCTTTTAAATATTAGGTTGTCTGGAAACTCATGACATATTGTCATGACTTTCTCGACAGCTCAATAATAGCCTAACTCATCAATTAGAGGGGGAAAGCCTTTTTTTTGGGGGGGAGAGATTTTCACTACAGGGCGCGTGCGCTCACCAGACAGAGAGAGACATTAGAGACAGAAAGTGAGAAATCACCCCCCCAGGGGGGATGGTCACGCCGCAATCCCCTCTCCTCCATTCTCCTCTCGGGATCTTGGGCACGCACGCACACGCGCCCGGCGTGAGTTTTAAGCCACAGGGTTCAGGACGCGAACCGCGGTCGACTACGTGGGAGTCCAGCGACATAGCCATTATGCTAACTGCTGGTTCCCGAAAGCCATATTTTTGAAAAGGGTGTAAATAAAAATATTTTATAATCAATTTAAGGAAATTTGGAGAGAAGCTAAAATATCAGCATTATTGCCTAATATGATTTTACTGTAGGTGTTTTACATGATTATTTTTCTAATTAATAGGAAAAAGGGCAAAGAAGATATTGGATACTTATTTTTCATTTAGAAGTATCTTTTTAGTAGGGGTGATGAACATATTTCTATAGTCAAGGAGATTTTTAAAATTTTTTATTATAAGTAGATAATAGAAGTTTATCTTGCTATTTCTGAAGTTGATTTTTTGACTTAAAATATTAACAGTCTCGTTTGCTGGTTTCTTTGAGGTACTGAGTTGCTTTCTTTCTCTCTCACTAAACCACAAAGATAATTTTGTAAGTGTATCTTCAGCCGAGCTTTTGTGTTTAATGTTTTTCTATGACTTAGATGAAATTTCAATTAAAAATAGACCATAAACTTATATGTGGGTGACAATTGAATGAGTTGCTATGACAGTTCTTATTATGAGGTTGAACCAAGTGCTAAGTAGCTTAACAAAATTTGAGAAACAGAGCTATATCAGTACTAATGGTTAACCTTCTTGAACCTGAGTTGGGTGTAAAGAGGAACATGCCTTCTTCAGAGTTTAGTCTTAAATCAGTGGAGCTTGTACCCGGAACTGCTGCTAAGAACCCAGCTTCCTAAGGAACATCTCCCTCTTTCCCATTGTGAATATGATAAAAGGTCTTGAGGAAACCGAGACTTACTGTCACTCCCCAGACTGTGATAGCCAGTCCTCAGAAGACATGCTTAACAAATGCAGCATACCATCATCCAGTTTGTACCTACTGCTTCTGGATAAAACTAAGAAAAAAAAACTCTTTTCTTTATGAAAAATTTTTAACCCACTTCTGCTGTTTTCTATGCTTTCTATTTCTCAATAGAAGCTTGGCATATTACAACATGTCTCAGTGTACAGACTGAACAGTTTTAATAGTCTATTATTAATGTGCCTTTAGACATTAAGATTAGATATTGGGCAAGAAGGCAAATAGCATTTTAACTGGCCCCTATTTTTAAGAAAAGTTTCCACTTATGGAACACTGGCAACTAACAATGAAGAATAATAAAAGGAGGAAAGTTGGCAGCACTGCTTTTATTTGGCAATGTCTGATAAAATTCTTGTTCAATAATGAGAATTCAGGTATTGGAGAAAGCATATATCCATTGAGTTTATTTTCTCATTTCTAGGAATAGCTATGGGTGAATGAATTGGAAAGGTTTCATTCTTCTGCTCATAAAGTGTTGATCATTCAGGATGAAAATAGACACAACTAGAATTGAAGAAGCACAGGTTTCACATGAGAAATAGAAATCTCTTTGCTTTCCCTAAATCACAGGAAAATCTCTTGATTCTTTATTGGCAGATAGAGTTATTGTTCTCTCTGATAAATTACCTGTATTATGTATATGCTCTGTTCTGCTTGTAACCTGTATTTTAATTTTACTTAACAAATCATTGTGAACATTTGCCTGTACCACCTGATAACATAATGACTGTTTAATATTTTATCCTAAGTCTACTATGTATATAACCACTTTCCTGTTGCTGAAAATTTCCTGATATAAGTTTTGACAATTCTATTATGAAATGAAGAATTTTGTTCACTTTTATGATACTATATTCTGAGTTTTTATAACAACAAACAAGAAAAAATTTTATTTTTGTTTTACCATTATTTTAGATACTATGTGCTGGAAAAGAAATAGTTCCAATATCCTACAGTAAGTGGCCCAGTTAGTAATGTAATTATTGTGACCCTATGGAGGAATTTTGAATATTATAATCTTATCTGGAGATACTGATATACTAGGTTTTTACACTATTAAGAAATTTTATTTTCAAACCAGTACTTCCAAAAGAAATAGTTTAGGGCTGGCCCTGTGTCCTAGTGTTTAAGGGAGCCAGATCCAACATGTCTGACTGAGCTTTGAATCTCTCAGGATGGATAAATCAAGGAGAAGGAATTGTAGTGAAACCATACTCAATTGTGGGGGATGAGGTACTCTTCTCTGCACTCCCCACTCTCTGTCTCTCTAGTAAGCAAGTACACCTTCTGGTTATATTTTTTTTAAGTAAACATAGGGGACATAGTTTAAATATAAGCACAAGAAATTTATATACACATTGAAATACTTGGATCACTAAATATAGACCAAGTCTCATTAACATAGCATTGCCTTTGGTGTTCCTCTGTTACTTTATTTTAGGATTACTTTATTATTATTATTATTATTATTATTATTATTATTATCATTATTATTTGACATAGGGCACATGCACTCACCAGAGAGAGACAGAAAGAGAGAGGGAAAGTGAAAAAGCAACCCACCTGGTTTGGGGCTGGAACCATGGTTGGCCATGTGGGAGTACAATCATCATGCCACCTGCTGGCCCCACTACTTTTTGTTGTTATTAACTTTTCAGAGGGTATTTGTACTTTCCAGAGAGCACCAGAAAAAGATAGAGACAGTGAGAAAGCCCACCCCCAACCACCACGATGTAAAATGGTCACATTGTAGTCCCTTCTCCATTTCTTCTTCCTTTTGGAATTTTGGGTGCACACACTCAAACCCGGCATGTTTCTCAAGCTGCTAGGTCCAGGATTCAAACTATGGTTAGCTATGTGGGAACTAACTGCCTTAACCACCACATCATGGGCTGACCTGCTCCTCTGTTACTTTACACAGGATAATGCTCCCAGTCTCCAAGCACAGGTTACTGCTTTGTGCACTGTAGCAGTGCTTGCGAAATTACCCAGCCCAGTAGTGTTCAGAGAGGTGTTTAGATATACCAGAAGGACAATCCAGAGGCTACTCCTGAGCACCGTTTTGGAATTTTCAGGGTTGAGTGATTCTTGGTCTGGCCACAGCACACTTTACCATGGCTCTGGCAATATTCTCACTTTTGGCCTTAATAAAAGGAATGAAGTCCTCAAATGGTATGGGCAGGTTAATTATTTCCCTCAATGAAATAGAAATGTGAAAAATTATGATGCCGTTTCATCTGTTTGCTGCTATAATCATTTAGTTAGCAGGTACTTACCGAATTTTTACTAGATGCCAGAAATTGTGTAAAGTGTTAGGAATATAACTATAACCAGAGACAGCCTCTGAGATGGGATGAACTGAGAAGAGTTGTACACAACTAGGAAACCAAAGCATTGTGATGTAAAGTGATTAGAGCTAATCACTTAAATTTGAGTAATATAAAACTCAAATTAGTGATTTGTGCCTGGTCTGAGTTTCAGGCTGCTGGGGCTGGGACTTGAACTGTAGTTGACCATGTGGGAGTTCAGCATATCAACCACTACCTACCTGCTGGCCCCCAGAGTAATTTTCTTGAAGTTCACGTTCTCTTGTGTAATTGTTTTCTTTGGTTGAGACTAAAATTCCAAACTCCTTAGCTTGCTTGCAAATGCCCTGATTGATCTGCCTTTCCAATCAATCTTAGACGTCACTGCCCTCCTCAAGTGTGCTCTGGTGTTATAATCTGTGAACACTTCTTTAGGAATACCATTCCTTTGCTTATGACTGTACTCCCTCTTGGAATATATTTTGCCCTACTTTTTAACTCTTCCTATAGTCCAGATCAAATGCTATATCCCTTTGAAGTTTCCTTTATTTTTCAACCTGAGAGTAATTTTTTTTTTTTGTTTGTAAACCTTTTCTAGTTTATTTATTTATTTTAAAGCAAGAAGTTTATTTAAACAACTAGATGCTTGACTTGAAGGGAAAACTATCTAGGATTCCTTTTTTTAATAATTTACCCTTACTTAAAAACAGATTGCCCTACATGTTAACAGCTACATACAAAAAAAAGTTATAAAATTTTTTTTAAATTTATTTTTATTATCATCATAATCTTCTTTATATTACATTGGATTACATATAACTTTACAGTGTATTACATTGCTTTTTCAAAAGGGAATGCCATGCATGTCAGTCAATACAGAGACATTAATCTCCCCACTTCATCATTCAATATCTTTTCAATGTTTTTCCCAATCATTATTATTATTATTCTAATTATTTTTTAAACAGTCAATCACTATTTCTCATTTTGCTTGTAAAAAGACTTTGCTCATCATGAAATACTTAAAAGTTAGAAAATTTTCCATACTTTTACAATGATAAATGAGAAACATTAAAATTCTCCAGTCAAACAAGGTATGCAAGGATTTTTATGTTGTTGGATTTTTTTCCTTTCTTTTTCTTTTTTTTTTTTTTTTTTGTTAAAACAGTGAGAACAAAGTAACTTACTGGAATGTAAAGATGAGAGCTGAATGAGCATGTCACTAATGGAGAAAGGGGGTATTTTCACAGAACCAGTATTTTCCCTCATCTCATCTCTATTTGATGTCAGTCAAAACAAACCATTGGCCATTTAGTTAAAAAAAAAATGCAATGTGCTTGTGTGCATACACCAGTTACTTTATGTACAGCAAAGGAATGGGGAAGGGAAAATGAAAGACTAGAGAAAATTATATGTTAGTAGTCAGCATGTGGTGAAACAAATTGTAGTAGCAGGTTCCCTTTTTAGGAGACACCTCCTCTCTGCTGTTGGAACACATCATTTGTATCTTCAGCCTCCATTTCCAACTGTGCAGGTGTGTCTATTGTGTTGATCAGTGGAATCTCATCTGCCTCATTGACAAACCCTGTCGTTCACAATAGGCTTTCATTAGTTTACTAAGTGGTGTATGCCTTTTGATCTTGAACTGCACCACAGAACCATCCTGCCCCACCACCTTCAAATTAATATGATCACTGTTCTCAGGCGTTACTCCTTCTTTGGGCTTTTCATGGGTCATGGTGAGTGCTAGAGTCTCTTCAGCTACCTCTTCACAAAAGAGGTGCCAGGTCCTCAGCAAACACGCACACCGCACACCGGCAGCACCAGGAGTGGCAGAAAGAAGAGGTGACAGCAGTGGAGGAAAGAAAAAAACAAACAAACAAACAAAAAATCAAAAAAACCATGGTCTTCTAGGTTTTATTAGTACTTTCCTCATCCTTCCCTTCTGATTCCTCAACTCTTTATCTCTTCTACCAGATTATAAACTACTTAACGTTTTTTACATTTTTCTGAATCTAAGATTGTCTGCCCTTCATCCTATGTAATTTGTGCTCTATAAATGTCTACTGTACTGAACTTAAACTTTGAGTATAACCTTATGAACATTACCAATAATCTAGGGACATTTGTCTTCTATTTCCAGTGCTGCCATTTACTTTCTGAGTTCCATCCTGACATTTAATTTCTCTATGAGTTTTTTTTTTTCCTGCCCACAAAGTGGGTGGAATGATATTTCATTTTGCATTGTAAAATTGTTAATGCTATTTATCAAAGAACTACTTTGCACTCCCAGAGAGGTAAATGGCTGGACTTATAGAAAACATAATAGGATTTTGCCTCTGAAATATGAATGTTTTAAGCACAATTTAGAAATAATTATGTTTAAACACCAAATAATCTGAAACTACAGGACCAGTAACACCACATATGTATGTGTTTGTGGATATAGTTCTTTCATGTTCATATCCTCATTTTGTAATGTGATTCTACATCATGTATAGTCTATCCAAAACTGCTACAGAAAATAGATTACTTTAGAGTAGTGGTCAAGAATCAAAGCTCTGGAGATAGGCTGCCTAGGTTTAAATCACTTTTTGGACTTTTGTTTGACTGTGGACAAGTTATTTTTAGTTTGTGATAGGGCATATGTGCTCACCAGAGAGAGAGAAGGTAAGAAATCACCCCCTAGGGGGGATGGTCACACTATAATCCCTTCTCTACTCTGCTCTTGAGATTTTGGGCATACACGCACATGCACCTGGCATATTTTTTAAGCCAAGTCCAGGACTTGAACCACTCAGTTGGCCATGTGGGGTCCAGCTGCCTTAACCACAGTGCCACTGGCTGGCCTGCAAGTTAACATTTTCCTTTTTAGATTTTTGTCATAGGGTACATGTGCTCACCAGAGAGAGAAAGTGAGAAATCATCTCTCCAGCGGATCTGGCTATGCCTCAGTTCCTTCTCCTCCATTCTCCTCTTGGAATATTGGGCATATACACATATGTATCCAGTGTGTTTTTCAAGTTGCTGGGTCTGGGCCTTGAACCACAGAGTCAGCCATGTGGGATCCAGTGCCTTAACCACTATGCTACCTGCTGTCCTGAAAGTTAACTTTTTAATGCTTTGGTTTCCTCATTTATACATCAGAATAATAAGAGCTCATACTTCTGGTTTTTATGAATAAATTACTGCATGACACATGAAGTGCATGTTATTATTATGGTCTTGCGGGGAAATCCTACATAGGTTTAGTTGGAGGTTAAACTTAGTCAAGAATTTAGCTATAGATAAACCTGGATTTTAATTCTCTTTTTCCCCCATTGCTTCATATCTAATTTTTGGTAAGCAACCTAGTTATTTCTAATTCTCCATTGAGTTTCTGGAGAATTCAACGATAGTACAGTTGGCCCTCTATGTCTGTGGATTCTGCATCTGCAGATTAAACCAACTATGGATATAGCTTTAAACCATGACAGTTGTTATGAAATGGGGGAAGAGGTGGCTCCCTAAAAGAGAGATGTTGAAGAAACGTAACTATGTTTTTTCCTTTTTATTTATATTTGTTTCTAAGATAATTTATAAGTAAGTGAGAGATGAATTGTTAGTAATTGAGGATATATAGGAGGATGTGCATGGGTTATATGCAAATACTGTGCCATTTTATTTAAGGGGCTTAAGTACTCTTAGATTTGGTATCTGTGGAGGTCCTGGAGCCACTCTCTTGCAAATATCAAGGGGTGAATGTACATATAAAATACTTAAGGGCCAGCAGATGGAGGTTAAAGTGACTGGATCCCACATGGCAACTGTACAGTTGGATTCCCATACCTGGCAGATTCAAAAACATGCAGGGTGCATGTGTATATGCCCCAAATCCCAAGAGGATAATGGATAACCTTCTTAGAGCATTTTCTCGTTTTCTGTCTCTGTCTGTCTTCGGTGAGTGTATGCACCCTACAGCAATAAAATAAAGTAAAATAAAATACTTAATACATGGCTTGGTGCATGGTAATGTTTAATAAATATTAGTAATGGGTTACACTCACAATATTGTCTTTCTGTTCTCGACACTGGCTGGTTTAATTCTATATGAGATTTAGCATTAAAGTAGAGCTTTTTAAGTAGAAAAGAATTCTGTCAAAATACAAAAAAAGCCAGAAAGTTAAAGAGGAATAGATCTAAGTGTAAATTTAAAGACAATTTAAAGAAATGGCTATTTTAGACCTATACTGAAAGTTCTTTTGGACTGTCAGATTGAATATTCCACTGATTCTCCTGAGCATTAGAAGAAAGCCCTTCAAATCATTCTCAGGTTGAGTCTGGAGGCAATCTTAGAAAAAAGAGAAGCTGGAAAAATTCTGCATCTTTAGATTCATGGTCCCCAAAGTGAGGAATATACTATAAACCTAGTCAGTGAGGGAACATTTTAAAACATCTGTTAACATTTATTTTATCTAAAATTATTTAATACAGAGGCTGGCAGTAGTGTACTTAGCTAACCTACCACATATAAAAATACTGAGATAGGGACTTGGGTTTTTAAAATATATATACTATAGACCGCTGCTCTGGAGAATGGCTGTATGGAGCTGAAGTTCCAGTATAAACAAAGTTTAGATACTTGATGATATAATTAGGATATTACTTGGTTCTCTAAAGTCATCAGATCTTTTATTTCTTTAATCTTCTATATGTGAGAAAAGGAACCAGAACTTTTTCTGAATTTTTTTCCATAGGAGGCTCTCTTAAAGATGCTCCTTTGGTCAAGGTGAGGTAGGAAAGTTAAAACTATTAGAATTACCTTATGAAAACTGGGGAAAAGGATTATAGGGCTGATTTGTTCAGTTAGGTATTTTTTCTTTCTTTCTTTCTTTCTTTCTTTCTTTCTTTCTTTCTTTCTTTCTTTCTTGTTTTTGTTTTTGGAGAGGTTTTTTTTGCAATAGGGCATGTGCACTTGCCAGAAAGAGAGAGACAGTGAGACAGAACATAAACAATCACTCCCCAGGGGGCATGGCCACGCCGCAATCCCTTCTCCTCCATTCTCCTCTAGGTATCTTGGGCACACACGCCTCGCATGAGTTTAAGCTACCAGGTCCGGGACTCGAACCGTGGTTGACTACATGGGAGTCCAGCTACCTAGCCATTACGCCAACTGCTGGCCCCAGTTATGTTTTTTCTTACATTGAACCTTCAGATTAAAATAAAGCAGCTAAATTAAGACATAGCCAACAGATATTTCATTAAGTTAATATTTTGAAATGGAGTTTTAACATGGTAATCTAAAATTAGCAGACGAGGATTCAAATATTCATTCTAGATCTTGCTAGCCGTGATTTTTGTGTGTGTAAAAACAGTAGCTCCTCTTTGTAGCACTTAGCAAGCAAGCTCTCAGTGAATGTTAGCATTTGCTATTCTTTTTTTAAAGAATTATTATTTTGTTTAATTTTATTCATAACTACCACTCTTTAAATTTGACAACAGAGAGACAGAGAGAGAAAGTGAGAAAGCAAGCCAACGTTAAGGTAGTAGAAGTGACGAAAAGAGCCAGTATTTCTTATACTATAGAGCTAGATTCACTTTTAAAAGCACATAAATTGAGAGTAGCCCTAGGACCAGCAGTTAGCGTAATGGCTCTGTTGCTGGACTCCCACGTAGTTGACCATGGTTCGCGTCCCGGACCCGGTGGCTTAAAACTTATGCGGGTCGTGTGCGTGCGTGCCCCAGATCCCGAGAAGAGAATGGAGGAGAAGGGATTGTGGTGTGGCCATCCCCCCGGGAGGTGATTTCTCGCTTTCTGTCTCTCTGTCTGTCTGGTGAGCACATGTGCCGAATAGCAGAAACCTTTTCAAAAAATAAAAATAAAAAAGAGTAGCCCTAAGCTCTCCAAGATGAGAAATTTCTTTGCAAAGTTAGATATATAGTCATAATATTATTATTTAAACTGACCTCAGATGCACCAGTTAATTACCTACTGTATTAAATTCAATAAGAATCATTTATTTGTTTCTTAATAAAACAAAATTTACTCTTACATTGAGACAGACTAATTGACCTTAAAATGCAGTTCAGGGGGCCAGTAAGTAGCATGGTAGTTAAGGAGCTGGACTCCCACATGGCCAACCTTGGTTCAAGTCTCAGAGATGAAAATCATACTGAGTGTGTGTGCATGCATACCCAAAATCCTGAGAAGAGAATGGAGAAGGGATTGTGGTTTGGCCCTCCCACTTTGAGGATGATTTCTCACTTTCTCTCTTTCTGTTTCTCTCCAGGGAGCTCATGACCTCTATGGAGGAAACAAAACAAAAATCCTTTAAAAAAAGTGGTTCAGATTATCTAAAGGTCTCTGTGGCACATTATTACCAACTGTAATTTGGCATTAGACCTAATTTTTTACACAGTTTGTTGTAGTTCCTAACAAGCATGTCCTATAACACCAGCCTCCGAGGAGGAATAATGCATGTGCAAAATATTAGTGCTCGTTGGCAGCCTGACCCTAGCTTAGCCCTCTAAGGTTGGAGATGACAGTCTAGAAGCAACTTTACAGACTACTCTTAGATGGATGTCATGCATGTTCACTTTAGCACTAGCGTGAATAATTTCTCAGGGTAAGAGAAAGAGAAAGCGTGATCTACAGAATGAAACCAAATAACCTAAGATCTTGTTTCTAAGCTCTTTGCTATGAGACATTAATTACATTGCTTACCTTCTTAATTTAGCCATTTTAAAATGATGGTTTCTGTTGTTAAAAGTCCTTACTTTTTGAAGTCCTGCATAGGTTGGGTTGACTCTGTGGCCTAGTTGTTAAGGCAGCTGGATCCCACAAGGCTGACCCTACTCTTTCAGTCCCTGATCTGGCTTTGAGAAACACGCTGGGTACAAGTGTGTGCATGCCACAAATCCCTACAAGATGGAGAAATAGAGGAGCAGGATTGTGGTATGACCATTCCTCATGGGGAGGAGGTTGGGTACTTTCTCTCTCTCCATCTCTCACTCTCTCTTTGGAGAGCACTTACCCTCTGGCAAAAACAAACAAAAAACAGATCCCATAAGGGGCTGCACAGTAGCACAGTGGTAAGAGCTCTGTGAGACTGACCCACATTGGAAGATTCTGGGGTTTACGTCCAGAGACTTCCGTGAACACTCTGGACGTGGTCATGCCCGTGATCTGGGACTAGCTGAAGTTGGAGTTGGATTGTGGCATAAAGACCTTGTTGGAGTTCTCTTCTCCCCCCATCCCCTTTTCCCTCCCTCCTTCCCACTCATGGAAGAAATAAATACACTTGGAAAAAGAGGGGAAAAAAGTTATCTAGTAGCAGTTTTAAGACCAATAGTAGAAATAATAAAGAAATTCTGAACTTGTTTATGCATAGGCATATAATACATGTTTAGTATTAGAGATAAATATAACCAATCCAGATTTCCTCATGACAATCTACAAATAAAATTATTCTCTAAGTTTTTCAGAATAGTAAAATCCTCTATTTTTCATCTCTTTTAAGATATACTTATTTTCATACCCCACATAAATTTACAGAGGGCTTGTGTATGGCACCTGTCTTTCAGTATTCTAGTACATGAGGTTCCACTCATTTTGCTTAACTAATTGATTTTAGTTGGAAAGCTTAATTACTACTAAAGCTTCAAGATTCTGTCTTTTTATTGCTTTTTTGATTTTTAAATTTAACATTCAGTAACTACTTGCTGTTTTAGCTACATTTGTTTAAATAACACTTAAAGTATACCTGACTCTCTTAGTATTTTATAAGCTTAGTTAGAAGCGCCAAAAAAGGGTTTTAACATAATTTAAAACTACAATATTGATCTAAATCTACAGAGAAAATCTCACAATTATTAAAATATTATTTGTTTATCCCATGAAAATTGAACAGTTCAATGATTGCCTAATTTAGTATAGGAGGATGCTATACCCATATTTTGTCTTTTTGTCAGTATACCTGGTTTTCTATCCTGGAGTCCCACGTGAACAGGGAAACAAGCACTGAAAACCATATTATTTTCTATAAATCCATTAGGTTATATCCAATGCTAGAATGACAGTATAGCCCTAGGCTACTTTGTTGGCAGTTTTTGCTAACCTTTTTTTGTGTGTGTTCTATACCCCACTCTTCTGAAACTTAACATTTTTGGTATGCTAGTAGTTGTCAAAAAGGAGATAGAAGATGCAGGCTTATTTCTCCAGGGTGGTGTATTAGTTTTACTATTTCTGTTTTCTTCATATTGAAAATTATAGGAAGTAGGGGCCAGCAAGTTGCATGGTGGTTAAAGATGCTGGACTCCCATAGGGTCAATGCGGTTCAAGTCCCAGACCTGATGACTTTCTCTCTCTTGTTCTCCCTCTCTCCCCTCTCCCTCTCCCATCAAATAAATAAATAAATAAACAAGTACAAAGAAAGAAAGTTAAATAAATAAAAAAAGAAAAAAATATAGGATGTAAACCCCAACAGTTTTCCTGGCTTGTGGATGATGGGGAAAGTGGCTTCTCAATCCTGTATATTCAAATATAGAATTCTGGTGAAGAGAAAATCCACTTCAAGTCTGACAAAGTTGATGACCATTCTAGACTCAAAGTATGCAGAGATGAAGTGAAAGCTTTAGAGTTTCAGTAATAGCTCTTGAGATCTCAAGAAATGAAATAAACCAGAAAAGAAAATCTATTGAAAAAGCCAAGACAAATTGTTCCAGAATCCCTAAAACTATGAATAATTTCAGAAGCTTAAGCTTTTTTCTATAAATAGTGTAGAGAGATTAGCTTCGTTGTTAAATAAGGAGTTGAACATTATACTAGTTTGAAACCCAGTGAGTGCTTGCACCCTATGTCCAAAAAAGAAAAAAGAAGAAGAAGAAAAGAAAGAAAGAAGCTGAAAGCCAAGCTTTATTTATAATCTCTTCCTTCAACACCCTTCCCCCAACCTGGTTTATACAAAAATACTTATATAATTGAAGGATGTTTTTATATTTTTCCTAAATGACTATGACATTGTATCCTATTGCATAATCTGCTTTCTTTAGTCCTTCAGGTCATCCTCCATCCCACCATTTCTAAAACATTAATGTATTTCCCCTATTTCAAAAACTGTCCACAGTCGTGAGTGTTGGAAACCCAAACACAATCTAGACATACATTTTCTCACAATTAGGATTGCCGGTCATCTTTTTTTTTAAGTTGATTTATTTGTTTCTTCAATGAATAAGAGAGACAAAGAAGTGAGGAAGAAACAGAAAAGACTGCATCCCAATGAGATCTTGACATTTCAGTCCATGCCCAGCATACTCAGAAAGATCTCTGGATGTGAACCTGGAACTTTCTTATGTGGTTCAGCTTTGCTGTGTGTGTGTGTGTGTGTGTGTGTGTGTGTGTGTGTAGAGATGCGCAGGTTGGAGAGAGAAAGAAACACAAGAATATTGAGAGGAAAAGAGAGAAATCACCCCCCGAACTCCTCGGGGTGATGGCCACACGACATTCCCTTTCCCTCCATTTTTCTGATGGGATCTTGGGCACCTATGCACATGTGCCTGGTGTAATTTTCAAGCTACCAGGTTTGGGACTCAAACTGCAGGTGGCCATCTGGGAGTCTAGCAACAGAACCACTACTCCATCTGCTGGCCCTGCAGTCTTGCGTTTTAGCACTGCTCTACTGTCTAGCCCCTGAGATTGCCAGTCATCTCATATGCAATGATTTTTGTTTTACATCCTATATTGACTTTTGTTAGATTACACTGAATGGCTAGTAGTTAACATTTTTCAATACATCACAAAAATTTGGCACTTAGAAATATTTTCCACCACAGTAGTTGACATTTGAATCACTTAAATGATAACACTAGTTGAAAATCATACTTCTACAAATACAGATATAAACAAATTTCATATGGTCTCTTCTGCAGGTTTTTCTGAGGGAAAATGGAAAGAGGAACTGAGAATTAAAAGTAATTAATTTTTATATAATTTAAGAAAGGAAAAGAGGCTCAATCCAGCTGCAGTGGCACAAGGTCATCACAATTCTCTATAGTGTTAGAGGCCATATAGAATTCAGTTTCTGTGTCTGTCTTTACAAGTCCATTATGCCTGGGGTTGTCTAGAAGGCTGGGGGAACAGTAGATGATAGGAGGGATCACAGCATGAGACCCTGTCAAAGGTTCATAGTTCTCTCTCTTTCTCTCCAAACAACAACAAATTTTTTTTAAAGAAAGGAAAAATACTGGGACCAACAGATGGCATAATGGTTAAATCACTGGGCTCACATACAGTTGACTGTGATTCAAGTCCCAGACCCACCAGCTTAAAACTCAGTGCTGGGCACGTGTGTGTGTGCCCAAAATCCTAAGAGGAGACTGGAGCAGAAGGGATTGCAGCATGGCCATCCCTCCCGAAGGGTGATTTCTCACTTTCTGGTTCTCTGTCTCTCCAGCGAGCACATGCACCTTATAGTAAAAAAAAAAAAAATTCCTCTCCAAAAAAAAAAAAAAAAAAAAAAAAAAAAAAAAAAAAAAAAAAAAAGGGAAAAAGAAAAGAAAGAAAGAAAGGAGAAAGTTCCAAATCCTGAATAAGTAACCACAAATAATTAGAAATGGCTTTGGATTAGAGCACATGCTCTAAAAATCAGTCAATAAATAATAGCCTCACTCCAGTAACTATGCTTCTGAAGTTATCAAGTCAGTGACAGACCCAGGCTTCTAAAAGTCAGCCAGTCATATAAGTGCTACTCTATGTTCAGTATACCAGGCTTATCATTTGTTGTTGAATATTCAGTGACCAAAAGAATAAAGTCTGATGTGGTCGCTACAGAGGCTATGTTAAGATGTGACTAGACTTGGACTTCCTTCTTAACAATGGATAGAACTCCTAGACAGAAAACAAGCAAGGATATGAAAGATCTGAACAACACAGTCAGCCAATAGGAACTAGCATATATAAAGCACTCTAACCAGCAAGAGTAGAATCCAAGTGGCACATTAGCCAAGATGGATCATATTTTGGACCATAGGACAACTTCAACAGGTATAGAACAGAAATCATACAGACTATGTCTGAAACCGCAGTGGAATAAAAATAGAAATTAGTACAGAAAGACAAGTGAGAAAAAAAATTATCCGTGAATCAAATAGGAAGTCTCACAAGAAATTAAGAAATAAACACAACCTGGGACCAGCAGATGGCATAATGGCTACCTTGCTGGACTCCCATGTAGTCTATCACAGTTCCAGTCTTGGACCTGGTGGCTTAAACTCACGCTGGGCACGTGTGTGTTGCCTAAGATCCTGAGAGAAAAATGGAAGAGAAGAGATTGTGGCATGGCCATCCCCTCGGAGGGTGATTTCTCACTTTCTGTCTCTGTGTCTCTGTCTTTCCGGTGGAACACACATGCCCTAGAGTAAAAACCACCTCTCAAAAAAAAAAAAAATCTTTCAGGTTTTGTTTATCTGAGAGTGTTTTTGTCTTTTTTCCCACATGAAGGGTAATCTTGCCGGTTATAGTATTCTTGATTGAAATTATTTTTTACTTAACACTTCGAATATATTTTCCCATTCTTTCATTGCTTACATTGTTTATGATGAGAGGTCCAACGTTAGCCTGATGGGATATCCTTTAAAAGTAACTTGACGTTTCTCTCTTGCCAATTTTAGTATCTTGTCTCTGTCTGTGGCTTTAGTCAGTCTGGCTCTGATGTGCCTTGGAGATCTTCTTGGGTTGATTCTATGTAGGGTCCTTTGTTCATTCTTTGGTATGGATATTTGAGTGCCTCTCTAGGTTTGGAAAGTTTTCTTCCAAGATTTCATGAAATAGATTATCAATGCCCTTATTAGTTTCCTCACCTTTAAAGATACTGATGATATGGATGTTTGGGCTTTTAATGGTATCTAATATTACTTGAATGTTATTCTCGTTTTTTTAGATTATTTTCTGGTTCTTTTTGGTGAATTTTTCTAGGTCAGAGATTCTGTTTTCTACATCTGAGATTCAATCTTCTGCATGATCTAATCTGCTTTTAATACTATCAAGGGAGGGAGGTTTGGATTTCCTGCATTACAGTTCTTATCTCTAACAAGCCCGTTTGATTATTTATTTATTTATTTATTTATTTAATTCTATTTATTTATTTATTTATTTTTTAATGGTGTGTATTTCCTCTTTCAGATAGTGCAAGAACTTTCTCACTTCCTGGAACTCGTCTCTTTTCTCCTGCATCTTCTGGAGTTTGTTGTCTCTCTGCTCTTGAATCTCTGTTAGCTTTGTCACTATGAATATTTTAAATTATTTATCTGACATTTTCATGAGTTCCCTTGTATTGTCTGTGGAGGTTGTGGAGTTATTCTTTTTTCTTAGGAGAGAGATATTTTCTTGGTTTCTCATAGTTTTTGTGCCTCTGCAGTGATTTCTGGTCATCTGATGGATTATACGTGTTTTCCTAGTGTTGGGAGTTACATGTGAACATTTAGGGGCATGTAGAGGAGGTGATCTGCAATTTCTAAGCAGTACTGTTTTTCTCCTTATGTGCAGCAGATTCCATGGAAATTGAAGATTAATCTGACCCTAAAAGTATTCAGATATTTTGCTAATGTGCAGACCTGTCTAGAAACTCTGTTTGGAGGCTGAGCAGAAAAATGGAAAAGGTAAAAGGAAAAGAGAAAAAAATAAGACAAAAAACAATTTAAAAAAAGAGAAAAAAATTAAAGCAGAAAATGAAAACTGTGCAGGGTGCTAGTATAATAGGGGCCACTCAGAATTTATATATAAATGGCTGGCGATTGGCCTGTCCTGTGTAGGTTGGGGGAAGGGTAAGAATTAGCAAGAAAAAAGAGTGTCAGAGAGCTAAGAAGTTTAAAAATTAAAAATAGAGAGATGTAGAGAGATAGAGAGAAAAAATAGAGTGCACTAACCTGGCTAGATTTGGGGGTGAAGGAAGGTAAAGTCTGGGCAGAAGGTCTTCAGAGGTCATAATCCCCTCCCCTCCTTTTTAAAGGAAGGATTTACAAGTGTTTCTTACAGAGTATTCAGAATTAGGTTAAGATTTTCTCTTTTATAATCTAGTGGCTGTAAAACTGAGATCAATTTGAATTAAATTAATCTACCATGCCTTTGGCATTTGTAAGTGAGTGCCTTGAAATTTTGTGGTGGTTGCTTTTCAAAATGTAGTACTTTTAGTTCAGAGTGGATTATGGCATCATGTATTTCACAGGATGAAGTATTTTTTACTTATACACTATAATTCCATGTTATGTTCCCTTTTTTAAAAAGACATCTTGTATTTGTTTGAAATAATTTAATTCTGTTTCATGCAAAGTACATTCCTAGAAGTTTAAAATTAACATATTTCCTGTAAATTAAAGAAATTATTTTCTCTGAAAATAAAATGTTTACAGGATGGAGGAGATGACACATACCTTAGCAAAGATCACATCCGGGTTTTTTTCTTGTTGTCTGTTGTTTCTTTTCTTATCTGTTTTAAAGGAAGAAAATGAGATCCTCTTTAAATTTAGTTTTTTACATAAGTCATACTTGCTTTTTGGAGCTTAGTAAGTCTTTGTGGTAATAATAAATGGTGATAGCTGCATAACCTTTTGTGCATTTTTGTACTTTATCTTACTCCTGAGGTTTCTAAGGCCAGCATGCAGGGAATTGTTTATTGCTCCTTAATTAAGTTCCTAATAGCTAGAGTAAACAAGAGAGTGCCTAGCCTATGGCATTGCTGTTATGTCCTGATAGGTTTCTTTTGGTCATGGTAAAAGTAAATAAAGAAGAACAAGTATTCTTTCATGATTATGTTTTCTATAGAAGTGAGAATTTTTCATTGAGAGCTAAGCATGGAATATATATTTCAAGCTCTTTAGAAAGGATTATAAGTATAGCAAGGTACAAATTATCTTTCATACTCAATTTAAACTGTTATCTATTGCTGCTCAACCCACTCTTGAGTAATACTAGCAGTCTTCAAACACGTATGCTATTGGTAGGCTACCCCTCTTTGCTTTATGGCAAAAGCTCTTGTAGTCATCTCTCTTAATCACATCAACAGCACACATTTATTGAATGCCTAGTCTGTCATAAGTAAAGTGTTATAAATATGTTCACAGATTCATTCAAATATTTATTGATCTTCTATTGTATGTCAAGAAGAAAAATATATGTTCCTTTTTCTTAATATTTAATGTGATTAGTGGAGATACACATATGCAGAGGAAGACAGCTAATAATTGATGCCAGTAAATCACTCTCATTCAGAGAAGTATTTTAAGGAGGGAAAAAAAGATTACTTTTGGCTTTTAGTAGCTGTAAAGAATATGAAATGTGGTGGAATCTTTGTGAGTAAAGGTGATTTCAGTGAGGGAATGATTTAGGGAAAATACTGTGGTAGAGAAGCAAGAGTGAAATTACAGGAACAGAGAAGAATATGTTTAATATTCTTTCTCAAGGAATGTGAGTCCATCAGTCTGTTTGGAGTACAAGGTTCATTGTAGAAGATCACAAAAAGTTAGAATAGAAAGACCTTGTGGGGCTGGATGTTGGAAGCCAGGAAACCAGTGTGTTTGAAATGTATTGTGGGAATTAAAAAATAAGGGGCTGAAAAGAGATCGTGGAGTGACTGAACTCTGTGAAGAGTTCTTCTCTTTCTCTCTCTCTCTGTCTCATTTGCACGATTTTTTTTTTTTAAATAAGAGGATGGACAGTGATGCAGTGTTAAAACTTGATGCTCCAGGAGGCTGACCTACACAGGGGTGGAGTTCCAAGTATCACATATGGAGACCTCCCTGAACATACAGGTGGCCCTGACCTAGGACCAGCTGTAGAGGACTGTAGTGTCAAGACCCTGTTGGAGGTATGCATGTGTGCACTCGCTCTCACCCCCCCTTCCTTCCTCCGTCCTTTTAGCTTATGGAAGAAATAATAAACCTTTAAAAATAAATAAAAGAATTCTTTTGATTAAAAAAATAATAACTGGGACCAGCAGTTAGCGTAATGGCTATGTCACTGGACTCCCATGTAGTCGACCGCGGTTCGCGTCCTGGACCTGGTGGCTTAAAACTCACGTTGGGTGCGTGTGTGTGCATACCCAAGATCCCGAGAGGAGAATGGAGGAGAAGGGATTGCGGCGTGGTCATCCCCCCTTGGGGGTGATTTCTTGCTTTCTGCCTCTCTGTCTCTCTCTATCTGTCTGGTGAGTGCACGCACCCTATAGCGAAAACCTCTCAAAAAAAAAAAAAAAAACAACAAACTGTTTAAAAATCTAAAAATTAAAC
The DNA here is from genome assembly GCF_000334495.1 of Tupaia belangeri chinensis. Taxonomy (NCBI): domain Eukaryota; kingdom Metazoa; phylum Chordata; class Mammalia; order Scandentia; family Tupaiidae; genus Tupaia; species Tupaia belangeri. Next base: position 933,998 of record NW_006159866.1, on the reverse strand, counting down.
TACCATGTAAGCCTGTAATCTTACTATTGGGTATATACTGAAAGAACAAAGAATAACTCTGTCAGAATATTTGCACACCCATGTTTATTACAAGCATTATTCACAACAGCTTAGATGTGAAATCAGTCTAAGTGCTCAAAACCCAATGAATAGATTAAGGAAATGTGGCACATATACACAATGGACCATAAAGAATAATGATACCCTGTGATTAGACACAAAGTGGATGAACCTAGAAGATATGATGCTAGGTGAAATGAGCCAGGCTATGAAAAGTAGGGAAAAAATAAGAATAGACATTGCATTTTACTTTTCTTTGCTTGATCTTGAAGAATTTCTTTACTAAGGACTTAAAAAATGTGAAGGTATTGGATGGATGAAATGAGCTTTGCTTTGAAGGGATCTTTATGCTAGTTGATGAGCATACATTTAGTCAAGCACAGTCCTGTGGGAACATTACTGGTGGTGTGAAGGAGAAATCTGGAGATTTGTACCAATTAGTTAGTAGTGTTTTTGTAGAAGAAGATCCCATCTCTGAATTCTTCGACCACCCAAAAATTGAGTACATCAAAGAATCTTTTTTTGCTGACAGTAAGCTGTAGATGTTTACATTCTTTTTTTAAAAAAAGAATTGTTTTATTATTTTTAATTTGGCAGAGAGAGACAGAGAGAGAGAGGAAGGGAAAACGAGAAAGGAAGCTGCCAGATCTGGGACTTAAACCACAGTCAGCCATGTGGGAGACCAGTACTTTAACCACCATGCTACCTGCTGGTCCTGATTACTACTTTTTTTTTTTTTTTTTTTTTTAAATGGAAGATTTTTGCTACAGCACATGCACTCACCGGAAAGACAGAGAGAGACAGAAAGCAAAAAATCATCCCCTGGGAAAATGGCCATGCCATAATCCCTTCTCCTTCATTCTCTTCTCAGGATTTTGGGCATGCACTCACAGGCACCTGGCAAGAGTTTCAAGCTGCCAGTTCTGGGACTCAAACTGTGGTCAACTATGTGGGAGTCCAACAACATCTGCTGGGCCCGCTGATTGTTACATTCTTTTTTTTTTTTTTTTAAAGAATTTTTCTTTGAATTTTAACTTTATTTTTTGTTTATTTATTTTAATTTGACCAGAGAGGGACAGAAAGGGAGGGAGGGAGGGAGAGAGAGAAAGAGAGAGAGAGAGAGAGAAAGCAAGCCACCAGGTCTGGGACTTGAACCGTGACTGGCCATGTGGGAGTCCAGTGTCCACCATACCACCTACCCCTGACTGTTACATTCTTAAAGCCATATGTCTGCATAGGATCCGATCTCATGTGTATGCACTCTTTTTTATTTTTTTAAACTTCAGATATTACCAGTTTAATTACCTGCTAGATCATCAGATGGAAACAAGTGGGAAGTGAATGAAAACACGGTTCATAAACTTAGAGAGGCAAGCACATTTTAGACCAGTTTAGGTTTAGACATTCACCAGATTGGACATTTTAACACTTAAAATAAAACTTTTCGACATGAAAAACAAATATATTAAAATTATTAAATTTATTAAAATCCCAAATTACTTTTTAAACACAATTCAATTTTTGTTACATTTCTTTGAACACCAAGGTTTTTTTGTTTGTTTGTTTTTGGCAAATCTATCCAAAATATTGTTTCCATTTAGAACTGAGTTTGTGTATGTGTGCCCTAAAATCATGTCCATCAGGTTACCTTCCTTTAAGCCCTAATGGTTATCTTCCCTCTAAAATGTATATCTCTTAATTAAGTTGTCAATCTCAAAGATATTCTGGAGAAAAACTTATGAATTAAACACTTACGAATTCTTTTTCACTTCTGTTATAGTGAAACAATTTACCATCTAAGCCATAATGGTCTATCACTTGAGTCAGGCTTAGTTTCTTGTTCTTTTCAGACATAGCTGACTGCAGCTCATACAGCAACAGCTGGCTACAGCTTCTCCACTTTATTAACAACTATAGTTGAGACAGGTCATTCTTTGATATATACATTTTGACTAGTTTTAGCCTCCAAAGGTCTTCTTTCTCCTGAATCTGCTTTACCAATTTTGCTTTTTCTTCATCTAATGCTTGTTTAGGATAACTCTCCTTCAAAAAATTATTTCGGAAAGCATCTGTATCAAGTGATTTTGTTTCGCATGTGTTGATAATCTTGAAGGCATGTTTCAAATTTGCATCTTCTTTAAATTCACTGTCTATGTTTAAAACGGTCTTGAAATTCCAAATAATTTTCTTCCATTGAAGATGCTGGTTTCTCTGAAAAGGTCTGATCACTTTCTTTATTGGCTACCTTAAGATTCTTTACCACATTGTAGTGGGAATTAGGTGAAGATGTTGTTTTTCTTAATTTTTCTCTAAGTGTGGCACTCATAGGCTGTTTACGTGAACTATTTGTTTGGGGTGAGGGTGGATCCATACAGGCCTGTGGAGTGCCAGGTAAAATCACAGGTGGGTCTGAAGGACTTTCCATCTTGAAAATGAAATCTTAGTTTACCTCTCCCTCTGCCATGTCCAAAGGGGTATGTATTATACATTCTTGAATGGCATGAATGAACTGACAAGCTCGTGACTAGTGCAAAAAGACTAATGCACATTTTCATGTGATGCTCTGTGGCTGGAAGGGTCATACAGGCAGGCTGTGCTTCAAACTTTGCTGTTGCTCTTGGTTGATGATGTTGTGAGTGTCTCTAAATGCAACATGGAGGTTCTGCCCAGGACCAAGCACAAGGTTCTTTAGTGAACTCTTCAGGGTTATGTCAGACCTAATGTCTTCAATTCGGAAATTATTGACAGCTTTGTTAATGCCTTGATTGAAGCTAAGTGAACAGTGTCTACCTCCTGGAAACAAGTGTCACTTCTGTTAGTTTGATGGCCATGTGTATTTTTTGCTTAGCTCTCTCAAACTGGGCTGAATCAGCAATATACTTTATACCACAGTATCATCACCAGGAGCTCTCCTTACTCCTGTGACTCCACCCCAAACACTCTTTCACTTCCACCACTTCGGGTGCCTATGCCTCCACCCTAACCTTGATGTAAGAGCAGATACTAGCACCCTACTGAACAGTTTCTACTAGATCAGACCAGAGGCTATACCTCAATCATTTCATCATATTGTTCTGATGGTGAAATATGTGGACAGCCTGCCCACAATAGAATTCCAGTGGTTCTTTTAGCTTTATATCAAGCTTAGATGAGCTGGACATGTTACCTAAGAATTCTGGAGGCTGAGCTGACCACCTCAATCCCTATTAGCAGTATGGAACAGTTCTCAGGCTCTCGGGTTTCACATGCTTCAGGATGTACACTAGAAAAAGAAGATTGTTCTGCCAGGAGGGCTGGCAACTTTCTCATCGGGAAAGATGAGGTGGCCATGAAAAGCAAATGGACCCCATCAACTTGGAGTCAGTGTGATTGGAAGGCAGGTCCCAGTGCTACCACCTCAGCCCTATTGTTTTGTTTTTCATTTTTGCCAGAGGTCACTTTTGCCTCTCAGAGACAGAAAGTGAGGGATGAAGAGAGAAAACACTTTCATGGGATGTGTGTACACTGTTCATTTTTTTCCTCCTTTTCTCCCCTGTCAGAATTTTAGGCACACATACACATGTACCTATGTGTTTTTTAAGCCCTTGGAGCTGGGATTCACACTGTAGTCAGCCACACAAGATCTGGCCCCAATTGGACAGTGCTTAACTACTGTGCTACTGGGCCAGCCCCACCTCAGCCCTGTTCTTTGGAAGTGAAAGGAAGCACTTCAGCTGAATCCTTGGACTTTAATTGTCTCCAGCTCAAAGAGATACTACAGTCTTTTGCAGCCACTTTCCATCATCTACTACAGGGATAAACATATAAAAAAAATAATTCTACTTTTCCTCAGAATTTCCCCCCAAAATTGAAGTGAGACTTTTTTTTTTTTTTTTAAAGATTTTTGCTATGGGGCACATGTGTTTGCCAGAAAGACAGAAGGAGAAAGAGAGACATAAAGTAAGAAATAACCCTGCAGGGATGGCCATGCTGCAATCCTTTCTCCTCCATTTTCCTCTCAGGATCTTGGGCACACACGCACACGCTTGGTGTGTTTATGCTGATGGGTCTGGGACTTGAACCATGGTTGACTATGTGGGAATCCAGCAATGTAACCATTATACTATCTGCTGGTCTTGAAGGGAGACCTTTTTAAATTCTTCAGAGAGGGGCAAGGAAAATTCATCCTTACTACCCTTTGAGGCACTGATATGTCTGAATCAAAATCTCTGTTTATCCTGTCACGGTTCGGTTGTGTTGACCCCCTTTTTTATACAAAAGTTCCACCCTGGAGCTGCATGCCAGCCACTCTGGCACTTTCTATAAAGGCCATGATGTTTTGTCTCAGCCTAAGGGAACTCCTTATGCTATTATATAGTTTTACTGCCAGTATAAGTTAAATTTTCTATGGAATCAAATATATATAGCTTAATAAGTTTGTTGTTTTACCTGATTTAACCTTCCCTCACTTTCAAGGTTTGCCAAAAGTTGCCCTAGAGAGATAGCTATTCTTTCAGTGACATCTGTCATTCTTTTGACCTCCATAGTTAATTTGGCTGATCTTTCTAACCAAAAGAAAACTAATTATTGGTTAAAGTAGAAATATTGAGGTTTTGCACCAAGAATTTTAAATCATTGTAACTAGGCTCAAACACATCTTTATTTATCAAAATAGGAACCATTACAATCAGCATATTTTTGCCAACAAGAAATAAGTTTGTTTGTACCTGTAGCATAAAAATCTGCATTTCAAATTCAACAAACTCTTGGGAAGTATCTTCTGTACCCTGGTGGTTGTGGAAATGTTTTCCCTGCAAAAGGTTGTCGAGATGCTTTAAGAAGTGGTCATTAGTTGGTGAGAATTCGGGTGAATATGGTGGATGAGGCAAAACTTTGTAGCCCAATTTGTTCAGCTTCTGAAGTTATCTGTTGTGCAACATGGTTGGGTATTGTGGAGAAGAACTGGTCTCTTTCTGTTGACTAGTGCTGGCTGCAAGTGTTGAAATTTTCGATGCATCTCAGATTTGCTGAGCATACTTCTCAGGTGTAATGGTTTCTCCAGGATTCAGAAAGCTATAGTGGATCAGACCCCACAGTGACCATGAACATTTTTTTGTACAATTTTGGTTTTGGGAGTACTTTGGAGCTTCTTCTTGATCAAACCACTGAACTGGTTGTCACCAGTTGTCATATAAAATCCACTTTTCATTGTTTGTCACAATCCAATCGAGAAATGGTTCATTGTGTATAGAATGAGAAAAATACTACACTTCAAAACAGTGATTATTTTGATTTTTGGTCCACTCATGAGGCATTCACTTATCAAGCCTTTTCATCTGTGCAGTTTGCTTCAATGCCGAATGACCGTAGAATGGTCGAGGTTGAGTTCTTCAGCAGCTTCCCATGTAGTTGGAAGAGGATCGGTTTCAGTGATTGTTCTCAACTGGTCATTTGTCAACTTCTGATATACTCCTCATGTTCAAGGCTTTTGAGTCCTTTGCAAAACTTCATGAAGTACCACTGCACTGTCCGTTTGTTTGTAGTTCTTAGACCAAATGCATTGTTGATGTTGTGAGTTTTCTCTGCTGCTTTGTGACCCATTTTGAAAAATTGCTTGAATTTGCTTTTTGTCTAACATCATTTCCGTAGTATAGAATACATATAAATAATGAATTTTTTGAATTTGAATTTGCTTTTTGTCTAACATTTCTATAGTCTAAAATACATATAAATAGTAATTTTTTTGAATTTGCTTTTTGTCTAACACTTCCAGTCTAAAATACATATATTAAATTATTAGCAAAAAAAAGGCAAAAAATCCACATTAAAGTGATACATAACATAACTACGTTTATGTAAGAATGTATCTGATATCAAATGTCAAATTTCAGCAGTGTAAAACTGTGATAACTTTTGTACCAACCTGATATCTGGACTTTTCTAAAGAAGCTCATAAGCTGATACTCTTAGTTTTTTTTTTTAAACCATACTGTGTTTTTAAGTAAGGATACTGCTGCTTACCCATACCATGCTAAGTGGGCCTTTTAAATTTATCAGTTCCAGTAGTGAAAAGTTACTGGTAGCATTATATTGGCAGGCAAGGCTACAAGAAAGAAACGAGATGACAAATTTATGGACTTAGGGTTCAAATAAGTAGTTTATTCAGTTTTATTTCTCATAGTCCTCAGTTCTAGTATAGATACATTTCCCTCATAGAAAATTATGGAAAGGAACTATAGGCAGCAACTTAATTATTTCTCTTTTGACAAAGAAAGAAGAAATAATCCATCCAGAAATAGGTCACCTAACCATCCTTTCAAACTATGCTTTTATTACTTTATTACTTAAGTATTCATTGAAATTTAAATATTTAAATACCACTTTTTTGTTGTTGTTGGAGAGTTTTTTTTTTTGTTTTGTTTTTTGCTATAGGGCGCATGCACTCGCCAGAAGGACAGAGAGAGACAGAGAGTTAGAAAGCGAGAAATCACCCCCCAGGGGGTATGGTCACGCAGCAGTCTGTTCCTTCTCCTCCATTCTCCTCTTGGGATCTTGGGCATGCACACACACACGCCCACCTTGAGTTTAAGCCACCGGGTCAGGGACTTGAACCGCAGTCGACTACATGGGAGGTCAGTGATATAGCATTACACTAAATGCTGGTCCCAAGACCGCTTTTTTCATATGCTTTATGCTGTTTAAATATTTATTAAATGTTTTTGAATGAGGTACTATATTGTTTATTGTTTTATTGTCATGGACATAAGTCTTAGAATTCTATGTATTCCAAAGTAATAAAAATTTCAACTTCATTATATCTCAGCTAGACCATAGGAAGCCAAGTACGTACACACACACACACACACGCACACAGAGAGAGAGAGAGAGAGACACCATTTACTTCATAAAAAAGAAAGAGGGAGACCAGCAGATGGCATAATGGTTATTTTGCTGGACTCCCATATAGTCGACCATGGTTCGAGTCCCAAATCTGGCAGCTTAAAACTTATGCTGGGCGTGTGTGCATACGTGCCTAAGATCCTAAGAGGAGAATGGAAGAGAGGGGATTGTGGTGTGGGCATCTCCCCTGAAGTGATTTCTCACTTTCTGTCTCTCTGTCTCTCTTTGGTAAGTACATGCACCCTGTACCAAAAATCTCTCCCTTTAAAAAAATAAAAAAGAAAAAGAGGGACAGAGATCACTAGATATTGCAAATGCAAATTACTTAATACTCACTTCAAGAGACAGGAACCTCAAATAATTGTATTGTCAAGGTATTTATCTATATCTTTGATAATTTAGATATAGTTTCTCTGAAACAAAACAAAACAAAACAAAAACCTCCTCTGTGCTGGAGACAAAACTGTATTGAACTGATAACACATTAGGAGTCAAAATATTACTCTTTACTTTAGATGTTTCCAATTGAAAGGGGATAGAAGTCAGTTTTCTTTTACTATTGCGTGAGAATGAAGATAGGACTAGTGAATTGGATGGAAGAAACCATTCCACTTGAGCCATTCGTGTCATTTCTCATGAAGTCATCTTGATGTGAATTAGGGTAGATAGAGCTCTAAGCATGACTGGGGGACTCCTCATGGGTTCTTGATTGGGCTAAAAGTCCCCAGATACCAGGAGCCCTGGCACCACAAGGATGGTACTGGCATGTGTGTCCAGAAAGTTTCCTTTTAGGAAAGCTGTATTTCAGGACTGATCGTTGTAGTCGCCTTCGAGGTTTCAGTGGAGGCAGAACTGTGGGCTTTGGGGGACTTTTTTCTTCCATGTTCCTGATCCCGCAGGCTAAACTGAAGTGTATCTCCAGCTCCACCAAATATTGTATCTACCTATAGTGTTCGTGGTAGTCCTGTATATCACTTCTATTTTTAGTCATATTGGAGTTATACTGCTAGTGGTGCCTATCCAATGAGTGAAGAAAGTAATTTAAGAACTGTGAGTGGAGAAGAATATTGGGACCAGTAGGGGATAACTCTTTAAAGAAGTGATTAGAGGGTATGTGGGAAAATCTACCTCAATGTGTTAATTGTCATGGTTCTGTCTCAGGACATTTTTTGAACAATACTTTAACATTCCTAAATTTTCTTTCTGCCTCTCAGGATTGAATCTTAAGGTTAAGTCAGCAAGGGCTGGAATATGGAATTTAATGCTTTGCTTCATATTTAGGACTTTTTTTTTCTGCTAGAGGGCATGTGTGCTCGTTGGAGCAAGATGGGGGTGGGGTGAAAAAGCACTCTCCGAGGGGACCAGCAGTTTGCGTAATGGCTATGTTGTCGGACTCCCATGTAGTCGACTGTGGTTCGCGTCCCGGACCCAGTGGCTTAAAACTCACACCCGGCACGTGTGTGTGCATGCCCAAGATCCCAAGAGGAGAATGGAGGAGAAGGGATTATGGCGTGGCCATCCCCCCTGGGGGGTGATTTCTCGCTTTCTGTCTCTCTGTCTCTGTCTCTGTCTGGCGAGTGCACGTGCCCTTTAGCAAAAAACAAAAACAAAAACAAACAAACAACAAAACCTCTCCAAAAGAAAGCACTCTCCGTGCTGGGGAATAGCCATGCCCAGTCCCTTCTTCATTTCTCCCTTATTTCAGGATTTTGGACACACACACACACACACACACACACACACACACACACCTACACCTGTCCTGCTTCTCAAGCCTCCAGGTCTTGGACTCAAACTGTGCAGTCAGCCATGGAGGACACAGCAGCCTTAACCACTGTGCCACAGGCTGGCCCTGGAAATGTGATTTTAAATTCGTCTTCTCAAATGTAGCTGTTACACGTATGTTAAAATCCTATACAAGATAAAAGGACATACACAGCTTTTAAAGTAGTGAGACCTAGGTTCAAGTTTTAGCTGATACATAATTGGCTTTGTGAGCCCATGCCCATCATTTTCCTTCTCTGAACATTACTTTTCTTCTGTAGAAAAGGAGATGAACTTGTCTACCCTCTCCTTTACAGGGTTATTCAGGATCACATAAAAATTTCTTTAAAGAGCAATAAGCAGAAAAGATCAGGTAAATAAATTATCATTCTTTTTTTTTAAAAAAAAAAGAATTGTTTTATTTAACTTTTATTTATTTATTTAAATTTGGCCACAGAGGGATAGAGTGGGGGCAAGTAGTGAGGAAGCAAGCCACCAGGTCTAGGACTTGATCCGTGGTTGACCATATGGGAGTCCAGTGATGTAACCATTATGCCATCTGCTAGTCCCTAAATCATCATTCTTACAATCAAGGCTTTTCTCTCTGGCAACTGCTGGCATTTGGGGCCAGCCTATTCTCTGGTGTGGGGCCTTCCTATGCTTTGTGAAACAGGAGGCAGTGGCCTAGATTCCTACAGTAGGTGCCAGTTGTATCTCTGTAGCTGTGGCAACCAGAACTGTCTTCAGATGGCTCCTTGGGGCAGAATTGCTGCTAGCTGAGAACCACTGCATTAAACCAAATAAATTATTTAAAGTAACTTCTAGTGATGTAGTTAGTCTAACGTCACTATAGTAGAGTTTTTATTTGTGTATGCTGTCTTTATTTAGAGCAGGAGTGAGGAACTGAAGCCCCTTGAGTCAAGTCTGTCCTACCACTTGTTTTGTAAGAAAGTTTGACATCATCCTTTACATATTGTCTATGGCTACTTTTGTGCTACAGAGGCAGAAATGAGTAGTTTCTACAGAGATTGTATTGGCCACAGCCTAAAATATTTACTCTCTGGCCCTTTACCAAAAAATTTTGTCAACATATTAAGAGTTTTAGAGTTTTTTTTTTTGAGAGATTTTCGCTATAGGGCGTGTGCGCTCACCAGACAGACAGAGAGAGACAGAGAGACAGAAAGCGAGAAATCACCCTCCAGGGGGGATGGTCACGCCGCAATCCCTTCTCCTCCATTCTCCTCTCGGGATCTTGGGCATGCACGCACACAAACCTGTTGTGAGTTTTAAGCCACCGGGTCCAGGACGCGAACCGCGGTCAACTACGTGAGAGTCCAGCGACATAGCCATTACGCTAACTGCTGGTTCCCGAGTTTTAGAGTATTTTAACAGTATGTTCTTTGCCATGCTCTGAACTATGAGCTATACTGAATACTAAAACTTAATGTTTCATTTTATGTGTTGGTTTTGGTGAAAAAAAATCAAGTGTGCACCAGTATTTAAATTAGGTATGAAATTAAATTTAACAAACACCTTACTACTTATATCTATGCTGACTGCCATGTGGACATGGAACATAGCACATTATTTAAAAGACTGGGACCAGCAGATATCAAAATGGCTACATTGCTGGACTCCCATGTAGTCAACCGTGGTTTGAGTCCCAGACCCAGTGGCTTAAACTCACGCTGGGCGTGTGTGTGTGCATGCCTAAGATCCTGAGAGGAGAATAGAGGAGAAGGGATTGTGGCGTGGCCATTCCCCATGAGGGGTGATTTCTGTCTCTCTGGTGAGTGCATACAAAAAGCTCTTTAAAAAAAAAAAGATACCCGGGAACCAGCAGTTAGCGTAATGGCTATGTCGCTGGACTCCCATGTAGTCGACCGCGGTTCGTGTCCCGGACCCGGTGGCTTAAAACTCACGCCGGGCGCGTGTGCGTGTGTGCCCAGGATCCCGAGAGAATGGAGGAGAAGGGATTGCGGCATGACCATCCCCTCTGGGGGGTGATTTCTCGCTTTCTGTCTCTATGTCTCTCTCTGTCTGTCTGGCGAGCGCACGCGCCCTACAGTGAAAATCTCTCCAGAAAAAAAAAAAAAAAGATACCCCAGCCACAAATCTGCCCTTGCTTCATAGAAATGCATTTTTCCATATGATGTTCTGTTTATGCCGTATCATTTTACCCAGAGCACCAAAATGATTACAGATGATAATTTAAATCTTGTGTATAATAGTTAATAGTTGCAGTTTTCATATTTTCCTTTTTAGAAAACTAGAAAGAAAAAGTTGGTGAGTACTAAGATGAAATTTTTGTTTCCACCTTTTTTCCTTTGTACATATTTGGTGATATTAGGGCTGCCATGTATACAATCATGTGTTACTTAACAGAAGTATTTACTGAGAAATGTGTTGTCAGACAAATTTTATTGCTGTGCAAACATTATAGAGTGTATTTAATAAATCTAGATGAGACAGCCTACATACCTATGCTACATGGTGTAGGCTATTCGAATCTCATGAGACCTCTGTAGTATCTGTATCCATCATTAACTGAAATGTTTTGTGGCACTTAACTGTAGTTTGATTGATCAGCTGGCAACTCATTTTTTAATTCCTCAGTGTGTGGTTAACATTTATTGACTGGGATGAGCAGCTGGTCTACCAGGTACTTTGATTGTGCTGCTTTGTTGAATTCTCAGAGAAACCCATGAGATACTATCATTTTGATCACCATTTTGTTTGTTTGTTTGCTATAAAGTGCATGCACTTGCCGGAGAGTGAGAAAGAAAGTGAGAAAGCCCCCTTCTTCCCTTCCCCAGGAAGGATGACCATACCTAGTTCCTTCTCCTTCACTTCCTCTTAGGATTTTGAGCATGCATGCATGCACACAAGCCTGGCATGTCCCTCAAGCCACCAGTTCCAGGCCTTGAACTGTGCAGTCAGCCATGTGGGATCCAGCCACCTTAACCACCAGGCTGCCTGGCTGGTCCCCATGGTCACCATTTTACAAATAAAGATAGTGAAGCTTAGAGAAGACAAGTAATTGCCCAGGGTTGCACATCCAGTAAAGTAGCCTGTCATCATTAAATTGAACGATGTTAGATTCTAGCGTTTTAATCAAATCTTGCCTTCTTACACTCATTTCCTGCTTGATTGAAACATCTCAGGTCCCTTGGGAAGGGGAGACATGTACTTCAGACTCTGGTTGAATTTCTGGCAGCGTAATTGCCTTGGAAGCTTTTTGCTGAGTTAGAAAAGTCACCCTCAGAGGGGTTAAATGTATGTGAAATTCTCTAGGATGAAACCTCTTACTGAATATGTTAGGACTCTCTATATCCTATAGGTGAGAAAATTCTTGAAAAAGTGGTAGACCTGAAATAAGGGAAGCCACCTTGAACACATGTCAGAGATAAACGCCTTCTAGTTTCCACAAAAAAGTTATTATTTAAGGCCATGCTTTTCATCCTTTTGAACACTGTAGTAATTTCTCCCTAGAATATGAAATATTTGCTGTAACGTCAGTTTAAAAATTTGGTTTGAAATGACAGAGCATGTGTCGTAGAGTGTGTAGGCAGTGTGCTTTGAAGAGAAAGGTCATGTTTAGTGGGGGATTAATGATTTTATGGATTAGTAGATTATTTGAAGAAGGGGATAGGTTTGGGGGGTCACTTGAGGTTTTTGAGGTCTTCTTTGGGCAACCAGAATACAAAAGTAGCTGGGACTGGAATTAGTTTTTTTTCTAACCTAGCTGATATCTTACACTCTTGAGACACATGCAGTGAAACATGGCTTTCCTTAGTATCTTCTTTCATTCTGCTTAATGAGTATGTCTGATGTGCATTGACATATTATATTACCTACTCCTAGTAGAGGATTTTGCTTCTTTAGACTTTAATTATCACTAACCTCATTGCAGGCTTCTCTGCTTTCTTGGTTTCCAGTTAATTGTCCTGTCTCTCTCTCTTTTTTAAAATTTATTTTGACTAGGTACATTTTCCTTTCTGTTATGACCTAGCTTCTCCTGATTTCTACTTTCTCTTCTGTTCTCCCCAGAATTCTCTTATGCATGTTAATATTTTGCTGTTTGTCATAATATTTATAAGGTATTCATTGTCTGGTCTTGACACAGTCTGGAATTTTCCAAGCACAGCTGAAGTAAAATTTTGAATACCAAACAAAACTATGCTGTGGTGTAACTTAAGCATCAGTCACAGGCTGAAGAAATTTCACCCAAGGCTTATTTCCTCATGTCTGAGTTGCTTTTTGTTGGGAACTTGGGCACAGATTAATTAGTGAGGCAAAGAAGTTGCTATAGATAAAAAAGGGTGGGGAGGATGTGATCCTTTAGGAAGCTGGTCAGATGTACTCACTTCACTAAAAATTTGGTGGCTTGGCACTTTTTCTTGTATATCTAAAATATAATTTTCTTTCTTTTTAAAAATTTTTTATTGCCATAGGGTGTATGTGCTCAACAGAGAGAGAAATAGAGAGAAAAAGAGAAAGCAGGCCCTCTCCCCCATGAACATAGTCATGCCACAGTCCTTTTTATTTCATTTCTCCATCCCACCAGGATTTGGGGCATACATACAATCAGGCATGCTTTTCAAGCCACTGGGGCTGAGACTTGAACTGCAATCGGCCATGTGGGACCCTGTTCTTTCTGCAGGGCTCTTAAATACCACACTATTGGACTGGTCCTCTTTGGTTATTTAATATATGTAAATTATAATTTGTTTTTTAGACAGGTAAGTTATTGATCTTGTGGTGTGATATTACATTAACAATTTCTTATTCCTGATTAAGATTCATAAGTCAGTTAAGAATTCATTCCAGGGCCAGTGGTTAGGGGAGCTGGATCCCACATGGCTGACTGTGGTTCAAATCTTTGCCCTGGTGGCTTGAAAAACATACCAGCCATTTGGGTGTGCATGCCTAAAGTCCCCACAGGATGAAGAAATGGAGACGGATTGTGGCATGACCATGCCCCATTGAAAGGTCTTTGTCTCTCTCTTTCTATTTTGCTCTGACACACACACATCTTTGTCAATTAAATAATTTTAAAAGAATTCATTCCAAAAATATAAGGCTATCTCAGTGATAATTTTTGGTTTTTAAAAACCCAGCTGGTGCATGCTTTACCTTGTGTCACATCTTTTTTCTCTGGTATCAAGATTTTGGTAATGCTGTTATTGTAACCAGTTTATATCTCTAATAGAGGCAAAGCAGAGAGCAAGAAGAGAAATTCCATCTTGCTGTTTGTCAATTATAGGTTGAAGGGGTGATGAGAATGAGGGGTGGGAAATGGACAAGAGTCTGACTAGTGAGCTGAGATCTCACCTACAGAGGTTTAGGAACCTCTTCATCAGTCAGGGGTTAGGGTCACTTTTTTTTTTTTTTTCTTCTTAGGTTTTTGCCATAGGGTGTGTGTGCTTGCCAGAGAGAGACAGTGAGAGGGAAAGTGAGAAATCACCCCCTGGGGGGATGACTATGCTGCAGTCCCATATCCTCCATTCTCCTCTTGGAATTTTGGGCACACATGCACATGTGCCTGGTATGATTTTCAAGTTGCCTGGTCTGGGACTCAAACCATGGTTGGCCTTGTGAGAGTCCAGCACCTTAACCACCATGCCACCTGCTGGCCACAGGGTCACTTCGTTAATGGACTGGAGTCACCTTTGTTTATTTCTTAATCATGGGTACTCCAGTGTATAATATTTGGTGGCCTATTCTGAGTTAGGTTCTTTAAGTATTCCCCTTTTAATTTGGAGGGAATGATGTAGGGAAGAAAGATGGAAAAGGAGAGCTGCTAGTGATAATTACTGTTCGCCTAGCTTTGCTTTAGTCCCCTGTAGTATGAGTATCATGGTGGATTCTTTGTGACATTTTTCAAGACTTCTTGGTTCAGCAACTTACCAAATGCTAGGCATAGAACCATAGATTTCAGTGTCAGTGATTCAAACTGCACCACTTCTCTTTGTACCTTACATTCTCCATTTACAGTTGTCCTTGAATACCTGTTAAAGTAATTGCAAAGAATATCTGTTTGTATGTTGGTGAGGCTTTGAATATTGAATTTAATTAAACAAGACTTTCTTGAGAATCTTTTGTACTCATGTATAACTTGTCCTGGAGGTGCTATTTATTATGTTGGGAAAGGAAGATAAAATTATGGATTTATCATTTTGTAGAAATGGTTGGTTTTGGTGCTATCTGCCACAGATTTAAAAGTATAATAATCTAACCATGTAGAGAATTTCCTAGCATTTTCTAGTCTCAGAGAGATTCATCATCCTTCCAAGGATAAATGTAATGTGTTTTATATTTTTTTATTGTGGTAAAATATAATATTTATTATTTTAACTCTACATGGGTACAATTCAGTGTCATTGAATACATGCATAGTGGTGTGTAATCATGACTACTGTCTGTGCCAAAAACTTTATTATAATCCTCAATACAAATTCTGTAGACATAACCATAACTCCCTCTTCCGCACTCTGCTCAACCTCTCTTAATCTCTATCTTACTTTCATTATCTTTGAATTTGTCTTCTCTAGGTACCTCATGTAAATGGAATTATACAGTATTTGGCCTATTTCTATCTTATTTCACTAAGTTATAATATTTTCAGTGTCCACCCAGTCACAAACCAAAATTTAATTCCCTTTTATGGCTGAATATTGTTCCGTTTCACGTGTATATTATATTTTGTTTATCCATTTATTTTGTACCTAATATTTTAGTATATAGTTATGTAATAAAAGGCTATCCATGTTTTAATTTCTTAATACAGAATACAGGAAGAATGTATTTTGTTAGTGAGAAGATGAAATTATGGAAGATAAATGAGGACTAGTATGGCTTAGTGGTTAAAAACATAAGCTCTGTTTCCAGACTACCTGGATTAGATTACTCACTCTGACATTTGCCAGCTGTGTGGACTTGGGCAAATTACTTAGCTTTTCTACTTCTCATTTTCCTTATTATAAAATTAAGACAATTGTGAACTGATATTTAAGGGGTTTTGTGAGGATTTTGTGATGAGATAGTACTTGTAATGTGCAATGCTTAGAACAGTATGGTATTGTAACACTGTTAAGTACTCTTTTGCTCTTTGCTATTATTACTGTTATTAATTGATGAGATTAGGTATGAATCAGACCTTAACTACACTGCAGGATTTGATTAGAAAAAGAATTCTAAAGAGATTCAGGTAAATGTGGAGAGAATGCAGATGTCATGTTTGTGTAGGATGACAGGTGTCACAGAGTGGTGAAACATATAACTTTTTAGTCCAAGAAACCTCTGTTCCAGTCATAGCCCTGTCGTACACTCTCTGTGTGACTTCAGATAGAACCTCTCTAAGCTTTAGTTGTAATCTTTATCTTCATGATAATACCAGTGATAAACTCACAGGATCATTGTGAGGATTAAAAGAAGGCCTTCAGTGTAAAATATTTGTATGTTGCCTGGCAATGAAAAACCTTTCAAACAGTGATATCTCTATTAATTTGGTGTTTTTGGTGATCACCATTTTTTGTAATTGTAATTGTTAGTATTTTCCATATTGAGTCTCAGTGGAAAGATATGAAGGGAGGTAAAGAAAGAGAAGTTTTAATAGTTATGGCACACCTTTAGAATAAACGTTTGCATTTAAATGTAGGTGATGTGATTCCACTAAAATTTTCTTTTGAGAGAAAGAAAAGGAGAATAGAATGTACGTCTGTTTTTGTGTGTGTGTGAGTGTGTGTGTGTAAGTGTGTATGTTTGTGTACGCACTTGCTGCCAAGAGTGTTAAGAACAGGAGTCTTGCTGAAAGCAATAATTTGAGAAGATAGATTTGTTTACACTGTGCAGACAATATGGGGGCTGGAAAAGAGTAAACAAAGGGAACAAAACAGTTTTCATAATTTTTAACAACTGGAAGGAAATTAGTGAGAGAAAGAAAATACTCAAGGGAAAACATTTACATTTGCCGAATCTCTATTATGTGCCAGGCACTTTGCTAACTCTTCTATGCTGATTATTGTACATTCATGTTCACAGTAACCTTTCAATGGTTCATCCTGTTATTGTCTTCATTTTAAAGATGAGAAATCAAGGGCATATTAAGGTCATACAGAGAGCATAACGGAGACTGCTAGTACCTCAAAATCCTTTCTCAAATTTTTCCCATAGTAATAACATTTTCAGATAAACATGTGGCTATTTAAAATAAATATATTTTCCATTCGCCCTTACACTTAAGAATGACTAAATTGTGACAAATGAAAAGAATTATGGGTAATTTTGAGGACTTTCTGCCGGGGTCCAGCCTCGGCGTGGGTGGGTTGTCTCGACGAAGGCGGCGAAGGTGAACAGAAGACAGAGGCCTCGATGCTTTCTCATGCACATCTTATGCCGGACACCCCTCAAAGATTGCTCTCTGAGGAGTGACAACTGTTAGGAATTATTGTGCGTTTTTATTGAAAATGTGTTATATATAAGTAAATGGGAGAGGGGCTACGTGTTTTAATTATCAGTTTATAAAGTCTTTTAACAATAAAGAACATAGATTTTATTCAGGGGTGGATTAAAGGTGGGTCTAGTGCAGTTTTTATTTAGGGGTGGATTAAAGGTGGGTCTAGTGTAGTTTTTTAATTGTAGGTGGGTCTCCATGGAATGCAGTTTTGGGAAAGCGGTTCCGGTAAGCAGAGATGATTATCAGCTGATGCGGCGTAGCAGCCATTTTGTGATTACTGAGAATGGTGTTGAGAAAAGAAAATCTTAAGAACAGATATTAGTTTTTATGGATTTTAATAAAGAATGATATTTATACAGTTTTGTAGGGATTTAAAACTTAATTTGAGGAATCTTAATATATTTATTTATTTCACTTGGAGAGGGCGGAGGTGTCCTGGGCCAGTTTTGGCCTAATCTTATTTTAGGTAAAGAAAGGATGTATTTTAAAGGGCCTTCCAAAGGTCAAGATTACTTTTGCCTAGAAAGAACTTCAGCCCACCCTCTATTGTGACCATGGAG
>NW_006159866.1:902641-916266 GCF_000334495.1 Tupaia belangeri chinensis | reverse complement strand
TGCCTCAATTCTCTGGAGCAAATAGCAAGCAGCCTTGCTGACATGCTAACTGACCCAAGCTTTGTTCCAAGGTGGGGGGGGGTGCACAACAGTAGCCTTGCCAACGTGTTGATCCGACCGGAAGCGGAGTTTAAAGGTCAGGGGGCTTAGACAGATTCTGGGGCCTCACCGGGTCAGACTCCTCCAACTTTCTTTTTCTCTTGTAAGATAAGCCAGAAGTATGTATACTCACCTACAAGAGACGAAAAGACAGACAGGGAAAGGGAGAAAGCACTGCCAATAGGGTGTGGTTATACCACAATCCCTTCTCCTCCATTTCTTTATCCTGTTGGGATTTGGAGCACACAAGCACACGTGTCCAGCATGTTTTTCAAGCTTCTAGGGCCAGGATTTAAACCATATAATCAGTCATATGGGATCTGGTTCCCTTAGCCTCTAGGCCATGGGGACCAGCCTGGAAGAACTTTCTTAAGAGAGAGTTGGTTTGCATCCTCTACCCCTTTCTTCTCTCTCTCTCTCTCTCTTTCTTTTCTTCTGTCATGAACATGTGACAGTTGCAGCTCATCTGTGTCCATGAAGACCAGGGCTACACTCTAGGAATGGTGGTGCATAAAGAAGGAAGGAACTGGGTCTCTGCAGGCTTTCAGGGACAGAGCCTCCACACTAGTGGCCACCAACTTTTGGTTGTCAACAGTAGAGAGGAAAAACACTTCTCTCTAGGGTTTCCTCCTTATTTTTTCCATCCAACCCAAATCCTCACAGACAAAGATCACTAGGCAGTCTGACTCAGGAACCCGTTGTACCCACTGTGTATATTGCGAGGTCTTCACTTGGCAACTCTTAAATGCCCACTTGTTTTTATAAGGAATTGTTAAAAACAAACAACAACAACAAAAAAAACCCTCTGATGTTGTAGCTCAGAAAGCCAAGTTTATTGAAGTTAAGCATGTGTCTAAAAATGGATTTGATAATCCAGGGATCCAACATAATCACTTGTCTTTAGTATTTTCTCAGCTTTCTTGAGTTTTTAAATCAACCAAGTAAAGAAGTTTGAAAGCTCAGTTCTCCTCCTTTCTGCTAGTACAAAATTACATTCATTTCTTTTTTTTTTCTGCATAAATGTTCTGAATCCTGAGAAATGTCACCCTGTTACATAAGGAAAGAAGTTGAAGGGTAGTTTGTTGGTTTGTTTTAATTTTCAACAGCGGTGATACGTACGTAGCTTTTGGATGAATGATACCTGTCTTTAAGCTAAGGACTTGTGTAGTTATTCTTGCGAAAAGAAGTGAATTCTAGGAAACTATTTATAGAAGGTAAATGTGCTTTGAGATGCTGCAGAACTATTATTTTATGATTCTTATTTTGAACAATAACTGAAGATATTGGAATTATATCATTTGATCAGGTGCTCACAGGCAATTCTGAAATAATGGCTAGAACTGATAAGAGGTTTACCAGTGTTATATATTCATAGACATTCTTTATTTCAACAGCTTTTGCAAGCAAACAGTTCTGTTATCATCATTACTTACAGTATATCACAGTGATGGAGAATAGATAGTTTTGGGCTGGTGTACAGATAAACTAGATCGTATTTTACTTCTATGTTGGACAGGTTGAATAACTGTAAAGCTTCATGTCTCAGTTTGGATAGTGGATAAAGATGTTGTACTTAATGGCGTGTGCATGCACTATAAATGCTTGCTGAATTAAAGCTCATATGGTCTTTTTAAGTTACATTCTTAACAGAGCTCTTTAGACAAGAGCTTCTCTGTAGTCTAAATTTAAATTGTGCAGAATCTCAAAAGGGCAATAAAATTTTCAATAATGTTATTAACCCCAAATTCACCAAATATATATATATATATATATATTAGTTCTGAGGACAAAATGAATTATAAACTGTATTATTATTATTTTTTTTTTTGGAGAGGTTTTTCACTATAGGGCACGTGCGCTTGTCAGACAGACAGACAGAGAGACAGAAAGCGAGAAATCACCTCCCAGGGGGGATGGTCACGCCGCAATCCCTTCTCCTCCATTCTCCTCTCAGGATCTTGGGCATGCACGCACACGCACCTGGTGTGAGTTTTAAGCCACCGAGTCCGGGACGTGAACCACGGTCTACTACGTGGGAGTCCAGCGACATAGCCATTATGCTAACTGCTGGTTCCCCTAAACTGTATTTTTAACTACTTCAATGTGGTAACTCCATTTTTAGGTACAACAGAAACACTTATCTTTAGTAATTTAAATAGTCTTAATTATTTAAATTTAGGAAAATATTTTTTTAAACTGTATTCTTTGGATTGCCAGAGAATGACTGAGAGAGAGAGAACCCCCTATAGAACATGATCATGTTACAATCCCACATGATTATGCTATAATCCCTTCTCCATTTTTTTATGCTTTTGGGATCTGGGGCCTTTACATGTGCCCCGTGTATTTTTCAAGCCACCAGGGTAGGATTCAGACCACACCATCAACCTTTGTAGAATCCTGTTTCCTTAATCACTAGATGGAACAGCCACCCCTCAACTCTTTACATTTTAAGTTATCCTGAATCTTTGGGAACAGATCACAAATAAATTAGAAATTTTGATGTCTTACTCTGTACAGGGTTTTTCTCTGCTTTGCTTATGTTATGGGACTGTGACATCTTACAATGAAAGATTTTTAGAATCATTCTGGGGACCAGCAGTTGGCATAATGGCTTTGTCGCTGGTCTCCTATGTAGTTGACCACAGTTCGAGTCTTGGGCCTGGTGGCTTAAACTCACGCCGGACGCATATGCATGAGTGCCCAAGATCCCAAGAGGAGAATCGAGGAGAAGGGATTGTAGCGTGGTCATCCCTTCTTGGGTGGGGTGGGGGGTGGCGGGGTGATTTCTCGCTTTCTGTCTTTCTGTCTCTCTCTGTCTCTTTGGCAAGTGCACCTGCCCTATAGCAAAAACCTCTCAAAAAAGAAAAGAAAAAGGAGTCATTTTCTGGTAAACGAAACTGCAATCTAGAGGATTCATATGTCCACATGTGATAGACAGACAGAGCATGACTATTGAGTAAGACTCACATGGATTGTAGAGTGAGACAGACCAGTCCTAGTGTTATCTTGGAGCACAGACTTGGTAAAATGAAAAACCGAGCAGCTCTCCATCTTGCTGAGAAGATTAAAAGAGGTAACATTTGAAGTTCCTTAAGGAAAAAATGTTAAATGTTATTTTACTTGGCCTATTTTCATGTAACATCTTAAGGTTTTCTTTAAAACCTATAAATGTGCTTTTAAATACATTGAAATCAAAGCATATGGGTTTGAAAGTTTTTTTTTTTTTTTCTCAAGTCAAATAACAGAACTCCAAGAAAATAGATGTACTCAGTTGAAACTTGCTATACTACTTTGGAACCTTAGTTTAAGACAGAAAAGTAAGTTGAAGATCTTATACCTTTGAGCTGAAAAAGAAACTCTTTTCCTCTTTTAATAGTTCTCATATAGAACTATAATGGTTTGGAATTTGAGATATGTTGCTGATTAGTTAAGTCAATCCTTGGTTTTGAGGTTAAATGAACTGAGATTCAAAGGTTAATCAACACTCCTAAAGTCATATAGCTAGAAAACTACAGAAAGGGCAAAACCTTTTGAATCTCAAGCTCATGCATGTTTCACTTTGCCATTATTTTTTAATTAATTGATTTTAATATATGTAAAACTTTTAAAGTAATTTTCCAGTGTCAAGGAGTCTTAAAATTAACCCTAGCTTTAAAAAATATTACTATAAAAGTAGCTGATAGTGGTTATAAAAGAGGACATTTTTCCTCTTAGGAAATATAGAAACATTTTGTGATTAAAAAATACTAGTTATTGAATATCAAATTTTATACAAGGTCATTTTTTTCTCTATTTGCCAGAGGGCACCTGCATTTGCCAGAGAGGGAGAAAGGGCCCTCAATGGGGTGAGGTCATACCGCAGTCCCTTCTACTCTATTTCTCTATCCTGTCAGGATTTGGTGTATGCACACATATGTGCCCAGCATGTCTCTCAGTTCTCTAGACTAGGATTCAAACCATGGTCAGCCATGTGGGATCCAGTTCTCTTAACTATCAGCTATAGGGTGGACCCAGTTGGATATTTTTAAAAAATGCCAGAGGTTGCATGTGCTTATCAAACAGAGAGGAGAAGAGAGAGAGAGATGGGGAAAATAAGAGAGAGAAAGTGTTCACCTTTGTGGGGAGTAGTTACTTTGTAATCCTTTTTCCACCATTTCTCCATCCGATCAGGATTTTAGGCATGCATGTGCACACACCTGGTATGTTTTTCAAAATTCTGAGGCAAGGATTAGAACCAGTTGGTCATGTAAGACTTGGCTTTTTATGCATAGCATTTAATTACTGCACTGCAGAGCCTGTCCCCTATTAAGTATATTTTAAATTACTGCGATTTTTCTTTTTAAAAGATATCCTTAAGAGATTTGGTCTGTTATCTTTCTCTGATATGTTTTTTGCCTCTCAATGCTTATTATTTTTTTCGTTTTTCTTGTAAAATGTTATATATGTGGTAATTATAAAATATGGCCACTATTCTGGGCTAGCTGGTGGTGTGTCGGTTGAGGTGGCTGGCCCCCATATGGCCAACTTCATGGTTTGAGTCCCCAACCTAGCAATTTAAAAGGCACCCCAGGCACATGAATGTGCGTGCCCAAAATCCCCAGAAGAGAATGGAGGAGAAGGGATATGGCTTGGCTATCCACCCCCAGAGGTGCTTTTTCACTTTCTCTCTCCCTTTTTTGCACACACATACCCTATAGCAAACTTAAAAATATAAAAAGAAAAAGAATTATAAATGGCCATTTTTCATCACAGACTTGTTTTTACTTCTGTCATCATCATCATAAACTATTAAATACAAAAGAAAAAAAGTTGAGAGTAATAAGTGCTTACCAAATGTTTGGAAAAAAATAAACCAAACTCGGTAAAGACCTCATTAATTTAAACTCTGTCAAGTAAGGATTATGAACAGTGTGTGAACTGAAATTTACTTTGGCTTCTAGTATTGTATTTTCATTGCCTATTCAAAATAATAATGTGAGCAAGATGAGAATAGGAATATTTTAAATGGTTAAAAGAACAAAATGTCTCTGAGCAGCCAGCCTTTAGTACTTGGGAATACTGATTAACATACACATAAATGGCATACTAATTACAGAAAGCCTTATCTGGTCATTACAGCAGGTCCCTTAAGGCCTTCCTGTTACTGGGTAGAACTTGGAAGTAATAAATTTGCTTTTCTTTACAATTATTTTGTAATTAGAAATTTAACAAATTTAAATAATTTTCTCATGGCATTGTTCTAATTTAGCAGGTGACTTTAAGGAAATAATACATTTCCTGAACTGTAGTACAAAATAAAGTCTGTTGTATGGAAAAGAGAGATTGTGACTATGTTTGTTAGAAAGCATCATCCTTTCTTGTTTTTCCAAAGCTATCTGCTTTTTTTAATTGATTTTTTTCATGAGAGAAAAATTGAAAGAAAGATAGACAACACCCTCCAAAAAATGTGCCATGTTACAATCTTTTACATTTTAAAGAGAAGTTAAAAAAGATCAACAGATGGAGTGGAGGTTAAGGTGGCTGGATCCCACATGGCCAACTACACAGTCCTAGTCCTGGACCCTGTGGCTTGAAAATCACACCAGGCACATGTGCATGCGTACCCAGGACCCTGAGAGGGAAATAGAGGAGAGGGGATTGTAGAATGGCCATACCCCTGGTTGGGGAAGGGTGGCATTTCTCTAGATATGTATCTCTTTGTCGCTTTCTGATAAGCACAGGTGCACTATAGCAAAACTTAAGAAGTTAACAACCTTCTTAGATCTCAGAACTAGTCTTTTCACTTTTTAACAGAGTAAAGAAGAAGGAAATTTATACTTTTGATGCAAAGATTGAAGCCTTAAAGAAAGGTGCCATCTATAGGCAGTTCATCTTTCAAAGAATATAGCCTATGTTTAAATTGTACCAGTTTTGTTTTTTCATAAGCAGAACAGGCAGTGTTAAGAAGATGGTTTTTTGTTGTTATTTTAAAAAGACTTAATGTGTATTTATTCTTACAGGGTTTTTTTATTTTATTTTATTTTATTTTTTATTTAAGGGAGATTTTTGCTGTAGGGCATGTGCACTCACCAGAGAGACAGAAACAGAGACAGAAAGTGAAAAATCACTCCCCAGGGGGAATAGTTGCATCACAGTCTCTTCTCTTCCATCCTCCTCTCAGGATTTTGACATGCATGCACACATGCCTGGCGTGAGTTTTAAGTTGCTGGGTCTGGGACTCAAACTGTGATCAACTATGTGGGAGTCCAGAAAGGTAATCATTCCTCCATCTGCTGTCCTTAGGTGAATTTTTTTTTTTAACTGTTGAAATACTCTTCTTAGAAATCATTACTAAATAACTGATTGGTTGTTTTTCCATTTATATTTTTGGTCAAATATATATTTTTCCAGATATGTATTTTCCCTAATTTCTAAATAACAGAGACAAAGCTAAGGTTCAGCCTTCACCATTTGTACCTAAGGCATCTATTCAGCTTTTCATTACCTAGAAGGATGGGGTGAAGACTTTTAAGTCTTAGGACAAGATAAAGATTTAAGTTGCAGAATGTTCACTGCTGGTTTCTGTTTCTTTATGCCATCACTCCACTAGAAATTACATCTCTCCTCTCCCAGTCAGTCTCAGTCTCCTTGTATTATCCAAGAGGGTATTTTAGTTCTTATTAAATGTGTCTATGGCATTGGATACTGTTAGAAGTTCTTTCTTGACACTCTTTTATCCTTTAATGTTCTTATCACTGGTTTCTCCTAGTTTCTGTTTGTACAACAAATATTTATGGTACTCCTTGCTGGGTCCTGGGGATTTAAGTAGTAAACAAAAAGACACATTCCCTGCTCTCAAAGAAACTATTGTCTAAGAAAATAATGGTCATGGTGAGCAGTTTGATGCTTTTATGACTTTGTCTCGTTGGTTCTTCTGCCTAGAATGATCTCTTCTCCATCAGTATCACTTACTTTCCCTCACTCATAGGTACCTCCTTTGCAGTTTTTATGCTTTTTTGAAGTTTTAAGACATAGCTCAGATGTTATATGAGTAAATTCACAAATTCTTCCTCTTATCACAAGGCCTAAGTTCTAATGTTAGTCTGTCATTTTTCTAGCCATTACTGGCAGAATATTTCACCTTTTGGAGGTTCTCCTCCCTAATTACTAATTTGTCATAGCCATCAGCTCTGTACATCATCAGATTGCTGTGATTATTAGATGAATTAGTAATATATAATCAAATTAAATGCTTAATAAGTTGGAAGACAGTATCACAGGGTGAAGTGGTTTTATTTCTTTCAGTTGCTTCTCTTCTCTCCCATACTCCCTTCCAGGCTCTTTTTCCCCTTCTCCTTTCCTTTTCTTTACATGACATTTTTTTCCCTCTGTATTCCTTCACCAGTAAACTAATAGAAACTGTAGATACGAGAGATAGAGTGGGAGGGGGATGGGAAATGGCAGAGGATGAGAAATGGGGGAGGAGGAAAAAAATATATAAACATTAAAGTCTTTGTTCTGCACCTCTCCACCAAAGAAAATCCCACCCTCAATGTGTACTAAAGCTGTCACTGTTATGATTTTTATCAACAGAGATTAGTTCTGCCTGTTTTAGAATGTCACATAAATGGGAATAGACAGTATGTGAGGTTTGTTCCTGGCTTCGTTCACTTAGTATAGGATTTCTCAGCTTTGGCACTATTGACATTTTGTACAAATTAATTTGTGTTGGAGATAGGAGCTGTTCTATGAACTGTAGAATGCTTAACGACATTCCTGACCTTGACCCACTGTGTGCCATTGGCAGTCCCTTTTCCCAGTTGTGACAAACATAAGTGTCTCCAGACATTGCACCTGTCCTCTGTGGACAAAAATCACTGCAGTTAAGAACTACTACCAAGAAGCGTATAACCCATCAGATGACTAAAAATCACCACAAAGGCACAAGAAATATGAGAAACCAAGATAATACCTTCTCCCTTCCAAGGGAAAAGAATAACTTCTCTTCATTCATAGGCAGTACAATAGAACTCATGGAAATGTCTGATAAAAACTTTAGAATATTCATAGTGACAAAGTTAACAGAGATGCAAGAGAAGAGAGACAGTCAGCTCCAGAAAAGCAGGAGAATAGAGCCAAGGAGTTCCAGTAAGTGAGAAAGTTTTTGCAAGATCTGAAAGAGGAAATACACATCATAAAAAAAAGAATCAAATGGAACTGTTAGAGATGAAGGCTGTAATATAGGAAATCAAAACCTCCTTTGAAAGTATTAAAAGCAGACTAGATCATACAGAAGATCGAATCTGAGATGTAGAAGACAGAATCGTTGGCCTAGAAAAACTCCACCACAAAGACTGAGAAAATAGTCCAAAAAAATGAGAATAATATACGAGAAATACTAGATACCATCAAACATCCAAACATCCGGATAATTGGTATCCTACAAGGTGAAGAGACTCATAAGGGCATTGAAAATCTATTCCATGAAATCCTGGAGAAAACTTTTCAAACCTAGAGAGGCATTTAAAGATCTGGACCCAAGAAATACATAGGACTCCATATAGAATCAATGCCAGATACTCAGACTGGCAAGAGAGAAACAAGTTACCTACAAAGGATATCCCATCAGGCTAACGGCAGACCTCTCATCAGAAACAACGAGAGCAAGGAAAGAATGGGAAAATATATTCAAAGTGTTGAGTGAAAACCAGTTTCAATCAAGAATATTACATCCAGCAAGATTATCCTTCATATGGGAAGAGAAGACAAGAACAAAACCTGAAAGAATTTACTGACACCAGAGCAGTTCTTTAAGAAGTTCTGAAGGGAGTATTATATCAGGAAAACTAAAGTCAAATGGTTTACAAAGAACTTACAAATGGTTTACTGTGTTTATAACATCTTTTCTTATTTGTTTATCTGGTCATGTGAGGGCACTTCAAAAAGTTTGTAAAAAATTTAAAGTACTAGTTTCTTTTGGTGCAAAAATTTTGAAATCCTTGCATGTTTTTATTAATATGTATTTTCCACGAACTTTTTGAAGACATGCCCCACAACCTCCATATATCTATTTAAGTATGCTTTCTTGAGAGCTCACCTTACAGAGACCTGTATTGGGATTGAACAAGGAGACTTCTAAAGTCTTCTTTAGGTAGAACATCTTATGATTCATTGACTGTGTATTAACACCAAACAGTGTTGTTGAAGATACATTGCTTCTCATGAATATTTAAAGATTGAGTAGAAAAGCCTGGTTGTTAAATAGCAGAACCTTCTCCAAGAATGAAAACTGGTCAAGAACATTGTCAGTGCAAGGACTTACATACATTTTTAATCTTCAAGTATACTACTTCACATGGTTATTGAAAATATTTTTTTTAAAACTCAATAAATACAAATTAATTAAACAGTGTCTGACAACCTGGTAAATGATTACTGTTACTACCACCAACACTATCATGGATTTAGCAGAGGATTTTCTGATAAGTTGTCTTTGTCCTGAAAATAGTATATTCTTATGTAGTTATTGGAGAGAATATAGCTAGAAATCTAACCAGAAAATATAGTTTTCCAGCAGCTATAAACTATTTTGAAGCCATTCTAGAGCCAACCACTACAACCTGTTTAACACATGAAGAAAGCTGTTTCATAAGACTCTGAAACAAATTTATAAAATGAAAATGCCGTGCCATCAAATATTTATGTTTTGCTAGCAGCAGGCAGCCCAAATGTTAATGGCTGGTATGCATTTGAAGGCCTACTTAACTGTGAATTTTATTAGGACCATTTCTCAGAGCTAGAGTTATAAATGGGCTTATAAATGAGAAATTAGCCACCCCTCTAGGGAGCTGCAGTTTCTTTGAAGTCTTAATTAACCAATCACACTGATCTTCTCTTCTTTCAATTGCCAGCACTTGGTTAAATGCTGAAGAAAACATTGTCTAGTTGAAAACAGCTTAAATAATGGGAATACCATTCTTCTATATGCTGAAATAAATATAGTTGTAAAATGAAAAATAAAATAAAAAATTTAAATGGTTCTTATTTGCCTGCTTGACTATTTACTTTTGTCCATTGTACTTTAACAAATTTACACTGTAAAACTAGGAAATTTTTTTAAAGTAAAAAATAGACATAAGAAACAGGATGTTTCATGTATATAATGATCATTTTCAATGTGACTTTTGAGGTACTATATATTTTAAACACAGAAGATCACAAATTAAGGCAATACATTTGTAAAGAAGTTCATTTTAACAGACTACAAACAAATCAGTCCATATAAAGTGATACTTAGGAAGATTATTGATGTAGTGGAATGAAAATATTTATATAGGTGAAAATCAATCTAGTAACCCTATCATCTAAACTTTTTTTTTTGCAGAGAAACATTATATTTTCTAAAATAAATTCTTCTATGTTATGTCATTATTGTCTTCAAATGGATAATACAGCCAATGTTATTTTCTTTTAAAAAATTTTAAGACAGACTTATAAAAGTGGCTTTGTGATTATTTTCCCTTAAATTTATTCTTTGAATAGTTTTACTTACTATTAGTTTTCATACATATAGATATGAGGCTCTTCAATATTAATTCTTCATTAAAAAATATAAATGTAATACAGTCACTTAAGTAACTCGAATTTCCAGAAATAAAATATGGGGAGACCTGATTGACCAAACATACTTGCTAAGTTGTTTTTAGATTTGGCAAATACTATGCCTTCTACATGCCAGCCACATTTGCATTTATCATATTTAATATTTAGAGTAGTCTTATGAGCTGTAGGAATATGTTTAGGCAGAAGAAATAGTGTGTGTGTACAAAGACCTGTGATTATAATGTGGCATGACACATTGGACAGGGTCAGAGAATTCTTAATGCTAATCTCTGGAAAGCCGGTTTGGAACTGGAGGACAGGCGGGCTAGAATGATTGGTCAGGGCAGATTCTAGTGGACATTGAGTGGGAGAGAACTCCTGGAAAGTATGGATTTATTCTTTCAGCTTCAGGCCCTTGAATAGACTTTAGTGCATTTGTGAACCTTTTAAAATTACGTGTATGTGCATGCACATGTTATTGTACATATGCACTTACTCATCCACATGCCCCTACACTCTTACTAGAGAAAGGATATATAGATTTTGTCGTATTCTCTAATACCATAAAGTTAAGAAGCATTGCTATAGCTATGAGAAAGCCATGTAGAAAATCTAAAATCTGTAGTAATGGGTTAGGGATAGTTCTTTGTTTGCCTTTTTTTTTTTTTTTTTTTAAGGTTTTTGCCACGGGACACATGGTTGGCAGAGAAAGAGAGAGAGGGAAAGTGAGAAATCTCTCCCTGTGAGTGATGGTTCTGCCACAGTTCCTCCTCCATTGACCTCTCAGGATTTGGGGCATGTACACACGTGTGCCTGGCATGATTTTCAAGCCACTGGATCTTCGCTGTGTGGGAGTCCAGGGCCTTAACCACCACACCACTTACTGTCCCTGCTTTGTTTCCTTTTTTTTCCCCCCCAAGAGGTTTTTGCCTTAGGCCATGTGCACTCACAGAGAGAGAGAGAGAGAGACAGTGAGAGGGTAAATGAGAAATCATCCCCCAGGGGAGATGGCCACACCACAGTCACTTCTCCATTCTCCCAGAATCCCAGAATCTTGGGCACACATGCACCCACACCCATTGTCATATTCAAGCCGCTGGGTCTGGGACTTGAACTGCAGTCGGCTATATGGGAGTCTAGCAACATAACTATGCTATGCTATCTGCTGATCCCTTGTTTGATTTTTAAGGAAGATTGTTTTGGGACCAACATATGGTGTAGCAGTTACATTGCTGGACTCCCACATGACTGACTGCAGTTCAAGTCTAAGACCTGGTGACTTGAAACTCAGGCAGGGTGTGTGTGCATGTCTGCCCAAAATCCCAAGAGGAGACTGAGGAAGGGATTGCTGCATGGCCATCCCTCCTGAAGGGTGATTTCTTGCTTTCTGTCTCTCTGTCTGTCTCTGTCTCTCTAGTGAGTGCATGTACCCTATAGCAAAAATCTCTATTAAAAAAAGATTATTTTAATAATAAAATGAGGTTATTAGTTTAATAGTAAAATGAGGTTTCTAGAAGGGTTAAAATGTTATTATAGGACTCATATCTCACACTATATATAAAAATAAACTCAAAATGTGTCAAAGGCCTAAATGTAAGGGCTAAAACTAAAACTAAAGAACTCTTAGAAGAACACACAGGAGTAAATCTTATGACTTTGCTTTGGCAGTATTTATTATGTATGAACCAAAAGTACAAGTAGCAAAACAAAAAAACAAATAAATATGACTTCATCAAAATTTAAAACTTTTGTGCATCAAAGGAGCACCATCAAGAAAATGAAAAGCCAGTGCAGAGATTTGATTTGTGGAAAACTTTTGCAGATCATACCTTTAAGTTTCTGGTATCCAGAATATATTAAGGACTCTTAGAACTCAATAATAAAAAGATAACCCAACTGAAAAATGGAAAACAATATTTCTCTAGAGAAGATATACAAATGGTCATTTAGCACATGGAAAGATGATTAATATCATTAGTCATCAGAGAAAGGCAAACTAAAAATACAGTTAGATACCACTTCACACCCACTCGTATGGCTACAATCAAAAAGTTTGGTGTTGGCAAACCTGTGAAAAAGTCAGTATCCTCATACACTGCAGATTGGATGTAAAGATGCTACATCTACTCTAGAAAACATTCTTCAAAAGGTTAGGCATAGATTTACTGAATGACCCAGCATTTCTACTCCTAGGTATGTGTCCAAAGAAATGAAAGCATTTCCACAGAAAATTAATAAATAAAATATGCTGTATCCGTAGAATGAAATATTGAGCAATAAAAAGAATCAGGTACTGACACATGTTACAATCTGGATGGACCTTGAAAACATACCAAATGGGGGACCAGCAGTTAGCGTAATGGCTATGTCGCTGGACTCCCATGTAGTCGTCCGCAGTTCATGTCCCGGATCCGGTGGCTTAAAACTCACTCCAGGCACATGTGTGTGTGTGCCCAAGATCCCGAGAGGAGAATGGTGGAGAAGGGATTGCGGCGTGCTCATCCCCCCTGGTGGGTGATTTCTCACTTTCTGTCTCTCTCTCTGTCTGGCGAGCGCATGCGCCCTTTGGCAAAAACCTCTAAAACAAACAAACAAACAAACAAACAAACAAAAAAACAAATGAAAGAGACCAGTCACAGAAGGCTACATAGTGTGTAATTTTGGCTATATAAAATGTGGAAAATGGGTAGATTTATAGTTAGGTAATAAAAACTGCCAAGGGCACAGAGAGATGGAAGTAGTTGGAGAAGATGGTTTAAAAATATGAGGTAGGGGGACCAGCAGTTAGCATAATGGCTATGTTGCTGGACTCCCATGTAGTCGACCGTGGTTCGCATCCCGGACCCGGTGGCTTAAAACTCACGCTGGGTGCGTGTGTGTGTGTGTGCCCAAGATCCCGAGAGGAGAATGGAGAAGGGATTGCGGCGTGGCCATCCCCCCCC
>NW_006159866.1:842416-902601 GCF_000334495.1 Tupaia belangeri chinensis | reverse complement strand
GGTTGGGGCAAGCAGGTGGCATGGTGATTAAGGCTCTGGACTCCCAGATGGTAGACCATAGTTCAAGTCCCCGACCTGGCAGCTTGAAAATAATGCCAGGCACATGTGTGTGTGTGCCCAAAATGCTAGGAAGAGAAGAGATTACAGTGTGGCTATCCGTCGTGTGTGCATGTGTGTGTGTGTGTGTGTGTGTGTGTGTGTGTGTGTGTGGAGAGGGTTCCCTCACTTTACCTCTCACTGTCTTTGTCTTTGGTTTAAGAACATACTCACACTATGAACACTGAAAAATATCCTTCGTACTTGACAGTTTGGAGGTCACTCTAACCTTAATGAGCAGCTTCAGTTGAGTGTTGAGTAGAATCCATGAGGGCTTCAAAGAGGATGTCTCTAAAGATAGGATTGAGTTAGCTTTATGAAAGACAAACTCACTTTCCTAATTTTTTAATGCCTTAATACATTGGACTTTTTTCTTTAATCCAAGCATTTCCAATCTATGCTTTGTTGTTTAAAAATCACATGTGCTTTTAATCCAGGTTGCCTCTTTCTTTTTTTTTAGAATTGAAAATAGCAATGTAAACCATATCATCTGTATTTACACATTATTAGGATTCTCAAATTATGTAAATCTCTAACTCTAAACAGAAAAAGGATTTATATCAAATTCTATTTATGAAGTCAGGAAAATTCCTACTACCAGGGACTTAACTCTTATATTTCTCAAATGTTTTCATAAAGAAATAGTCCTTAAGAAAAAATGACCAAAGATGTGTATCTAACCAGCTATATCTTGTCCTATAGTCATTTGAGGGTAGTTGGATTATTCTATCATCTATCCTTCAGAAGCTATCTTTGATAATTCTCTTGCACAGTTTTTATAAAAATTCCTTTCCAAAGGAGTCAGATGCTTTCTTCTTGCCTTTCATTTCTGCCTCTCCTAGGAAGTGAGGACTTTTAGGGCTTCTCGAATTTTTAGTGTGCTCTAAGGAAGTGGCTCTTAAACCTTTTTTACCTTTCCCATTCATCTAAGTTTGCCTGTCAGAACCAAAAATACTCAAAAATGATTCTATGAGTATTACTATTTCTTTTTTTCTTGTAATTGGGATTATGACCCACTATGCTGAGTAGTAGATCATAATCATGACTCAGTGGAGATTTAAATTTCCTATAGCTCATGGAGAAGCTCCAAAAATGGCCATATATTTGCTAACACCCATATATTTGTTCACCATGACACCATCTTGGAAGTTTTGGGGAAGATCTGGCTTCTTGGTAACACCAGAAGGCTCCATGAGTTGTCCAACTTCCTGGTACTAGAATTATTGCCCTCATGCTATAGAGAAAAAGCAAAAGGATTCGGGCTGTGTAATATCTACTTTGAGTTGAATGCTTGCTATCTGTCAGGCACAGATAAGATCAAGCTTTAAAACAATTATGAAAATTAGAATTAGCATTGCCATTTTGGTAGAATGGCAGGGGAAATGAAGAAAACAAAACTTAGGGACATTAAGTGACTAATATTAATTTGCAGGTTCCTTTACAGTCCAAGTTTTTTGTTCTGTCTGTTTGTTTTTCACTACCTTTCCTTCTGGAAAGGACATTCCACTGTGAAGGGTCGTCTTTAGTGCTCTTCATTATAGTGCTTAAAGAAGATTGAGAGATTTTGGGGGCTGGGGTGGGACGGTGCTGGGGAAACTCCAAGCTGGACTTGCATCTCTTAGCCTTTAAGCATTCTCACTGCTCTAATGGAGAACTCAGGCAATGTCAACATAATCAGGTCACTGTTTTCCGAATATAGGATTAAAGTTGTTTCTATAATTTTTGGCAGTCCTTGTAGCAAAAGTTATCTCTGAGATCTGCACAGTCATACATGAAGTTCTTTGAAGCCACAATCTATAGAAAATAGACCATGCCGCTGTTTGTGCTTTTTACTGGTGTTTCTTTATTGGTCCAAGATGGTAGGATAAATTCTTAATTATATCCCTTATGAAAGCAAGGATAAGAAATATCATTCTTTGAAATGGCTTGACCATTTTGTAAGATACCAAGGCATCTCAGAGGGACTAATGGAAGAATCAAAAGCATACATAGTTCTCTGTGATGTTTAGTCATAGGGCCAGTAAACTCATACTCTGAAAGGCAGGTTTTAAGAACTTTATTTTCATCCTCTTTCCTCTTCCTTGTTTTTACTTCCCCTCTAAAAAGATGTTTTTTTTCTTTCTAGCTTTCTACTGAGAGAAAAGTTTGTGACAAAGAGATTAAAGATGTAAGCTGTGGCTTCTCCATTAAAATCTAGACCTGCGCTGTTCCCTGTAGTAGACCTTAGCCGCATGTGCTGTCAAGCACTTGAAATGTGACAAGTCAGAAGTAGTAAGTGCTTTAAGTATAAAAAAAGAAAATCAGATTTCAAAATATGAAAAAGGATATAAAATATTTTAATGCTTTTTAATATTGATTGCTTGTTAAGATGATAGTATTTCACATATACTGGGTTAAGGAAAATGCTATCAAAATTAATATTTCATGTTTCTCTTTCCTTTTTTTTTTATCATAATCTTCTTTATATTACATTGGATTACATATAACTTTACTTTGACTTCCATTGCTTTTTCAAAAGGGAATGCCATGCATGTCAGTCAATACAGAGGCATCGATCTCCCCGCTTTATCATTCAAAGTCTTTTCCATGCATTTCCCAATAATTATTATTATTATAATTTTTAAAAACAGTCAATCACTATTTCTCATTTTGCTTGTTAAAAGACTTCACCCATCATGAAATACTTCCCAGACCAGTCCAGTTGAGAATACTATATGAACCAGTTAGAAGCCAGACATAGCCTTATTTCAGGGCTTCATGTTTTTTGTTCAATCTTAAACACCTTTACCCTGACAGTCATGTGACTATCTTTCAGGTCTTTATTAAAATGTCACTTTCTCAAACAAACTTCCCATAACTAACCAATAAAATAGCTGCTCCTCTCATCACTTCCTAACTCCCTGAACCGGCTTTATTTTTTCCTCCTTTTGACATCAATTATGTGCTTTAATTAAGCATAACTACCTCTTCTAGATTTCAAGCTCTAGGAAGGCAGAATTTTCTGTTTAGTTTACTGAAGAGAAATCAAAGTCAGACTTGCGGTACTGAAATAATAATGAAAAGAAAGAAATGAAGAATGAAGTTTTAGTGATTAATCTGTATCTGTCTGATTCATATGAATAGATGAAGACTAATCCCAAAAAGGAAGCACATCATAAAAAGGAGACTATTCCTAAGAAGGATTTTTTTGTTTGTTTGTTTGTGCAAAAGGGCATATGCATTTGCCAGAGAGAGACAGGGAGACAGAGTGAGATAGGAGAAAGCACCTCCCAAGGGGAAGGGTCACACTACAATCCCTTCTCCTCTCTCTCTCCCTCCTTTTGGGATTTTGAGAACGTGAGCACACACTGCTGGCATGTTTCTCAAGCTACCTTTGTCTGGTATTCGACTGCCTTGTCTCACTCTCCCATTACAATATCCCTGCTATATACAGTTGTCTTCCAGAAGAGTTACTGAAAAAGTGATACATACAAGTAAAGGGAGAGAGGCCACAAGTTCCAACCATCAGCTCATAAAGTTTTTGGTAATAGGGAGCATAAACTCCACTCAGGGTTGGATAAGGAAGGGTCTCCGGCAGATCCACAAGTGTAGGTGAGTCTCCAAGGAATGCAGTTTCAGGAAAGCAGTTCTGGTACACAGGGATAATTATCAGCTGATGCGGCACAGCAGTCATCTTGTAGTTACCAGGAATGGTGTTGTGGGGGTCTGCAGTATGAATTGACCTTGGGTATCTGGCTTCCTTAAAAATGGCAGAGTAGTTCTTGTTTTCCCCTGAGGTAATGCAGGGCTGGTAACTATCATCTTCTTAAGTTGCAAGTTCTTCAACCTTGTTTTCGGCCTCCGGGCCATCCCGGGCCAGAGAGGCAGGGAGGGGCAGGGAGGCCCCCCGCCACGTGGCGCACCCCCGGAGTGGGGGGGCACCGGCCAGGCCGTTCCCTGCGCGCGGCTGCGCTGGGGGGGGGCGTGAGTCCCCCTCTTTACTTTTTTTAATGTGGCCGAAAGAAATTTTTAAATTGCATTTGTGACTTGCATTGTATTTCTTTTGGACAGTATTGATTGTAGATCAGTACTTACAGTTAGCCTCTCCAGCCTAGCTCTGAAAAATGACCCATTATCTAATTAGAAGATCCCTAACTATCCAAAGAGGGCTAAATTCTGCCTGGCCTTTTCATCTGAGTCCTGTCCACTTCCCACTATAGCTTGCAAAAGTCTGTAGTGGTTACTGGTTAGTGGTAAAGAAATTGAGCATTCCTTAATTGGAGATGACGGTACCTGGTCTTGGATGGGGTGGGGGCCAGAGGCAATGGGTTTGGCTGAGGATGCTCTGTGAAGCAAGTTTAAGGAAGGGTAGCTCAATTCGGATTTTTCCCATTTTGACTACTTTGATAGTTTCGTTTTTGTTTAAAATACCAATTTCTTTCTAGACAGTTGTGTTTCTTAATTTTCAGTGCTCTGATGCCCTTAGTACATGCTGCTTAGTCACAGTCTGTGTGATTTACCTCCAGAGACCACCAAACCCTGGGGAGTACAGCCCTAAGGGGTGGAACAGCAGGTGGTTCATCCCTGAGCCTCTGGAGCAAAGCTCCTTCTGTGGTTGATTGGTTGTTGGCAAAAAGATAAAAATTATTTCAAAGGAAGTGGTCTATCGTGTGTTTGTGCATGTGTATTTGTGAATTAAGGAGGTTTCTGTTTAAACTATGTTCACTTAAAAATCCTCTTTTTTTTTTTAAATCCTCTTTTAAAGAAAATGAAAAGAAAAAAATTGTATTTTCAATTAAATAATTTACAGTTTAATCCAAGAAAGACTATTAATTTGTTCAAATGTTTATTGCTATATAGTGACACTACAGTTTCTGCTAGCTTATGAAATTTAATTTAAAACCCAGGGCTAGCAGGTGGTATGATGGTTAAGGTTCTGGGTCCCACATGGCTGACTGTGTGGTTCACAGTCCCAGCGGCTTGAAAAACACGACAGGTGCATGTTAGTGCATGCTCAAAATCACAAGAGAAGGGGGAAGAAGGGACTGTGGTGTGGCCATCCCCTCTGGAGGGATGCTTTCTTATTTTCCCTTTTTCTCTCTCTGGCAAGCACACACACTGTATAGCAAAATAATAATAATAATAAACTGAAATGAAATAAAATCCTTCAGAGAAATCATTAAAACTCTTTAAGTGGAGATAGTAAAATGTATTTCCTTAACATTTTTTAATTTAAAAATAATTTGTTTGAAATAGGCAAACCATAATGTTTATTTTTCCTGAATTGGCAGTTGCATATAAAGATTACTTGTACCCAGCCTTGTACACCCAAGTCTTTCAGGTTGTGCCCAGATACTTTTTACACCAATATTTGTAATACAAATAGCAGATAAATAAATTTAATAAGGCACAGAACAGTATTAAAGTCTTAGATATAGGTTTATGCCATTATTTTAATTTTGAAGCTATTTTCTTCTGTGACCAGACAGATTTTCCAGATGTTAATCGATTGATCTTTATTTGGCATTTGATCAGAGGAGAGTCATTGTGGACAAAGTAAACATTCTCAGCATCTTTGTCATTTATTCACTGGGAGGAATCTTTATCTGTTTCCTGTCTTAGTGTCTTAGGGACCTCAGACCAGTCGGCTGTATCTTAATTTGATCTTGTTTTCCAGGTCATCAATTCAGTTTTTCTGTGCCTTCCAGTCTTTGTGTTCTCATTAATGATGCTGTTTGTTCCTTGTTATCTAGATGTCCTCATTTTCCTCTCAGTCTTTTGTAGTTTAGATCAGATCTAATTTTTTTCATAGCAGTATTAATACCTTTTAACTGATATTTGCTCATTTTTATTAAGTAAATTTAACACAGCTGGCCTGAGAGTAGTTTATGTCAAATATGGTAACTTTCAGACCAAAATATTTACATACACTTTAAGTAAAAAGAAAGCCATGTATGAAGATACTCAGGAATTGTTTTTCCCAACAACTAAAATTAGTAATCTGGGTAAGACTACCAGAATTAACAAATAAAAATACAGAACACTCACTTAAATTTCAATTCCAGATAATCAGCAAGTATGTTTTTAGTATGTCTCATATATACTAAATCTCACACTTGTTATCTTGGCATCTTACATTTGATCTGGCAACCCTACAGCTGGAATTTTAACACTTTGGAATTATAAAATTATAAGAAAATTAAAGCCCAAATTAAAGACAAGTATATTGAGGGCCAGCAGATGGGGCAAGAGTTAAGGCAGCTGGATCCCACATGGTCAGCCACATGGTTTGAGTACCAGACCTGGTAGCTTGAGAAACACACTGGGCACAGGTGCATGTGTGCTCAAAGTCCCAAGAGGCAAATAGAGGAGAAAGGATTGTGGTGTGGCCATCCCCCCACGTCCCCAGGAGATGATTTCTTGTTTTCTCTCTCTCTCAATGTCTTTAGCAAGCACACATATCCTATAACAAAACTAAAAACTAAAAAAGAAATTTTAAAGAAGTAAAGCATATTTATATGGTTTCTGAAGATTACTGTTTGACACATTATGAACTACCTAACACATCTAATTACTGTTCAGCATAATAATTTTATATATGTAAATTGATATCAGCCACTTAAAACAGGAAAAACGAGAGAGATTTTATTTGTAGAACCAGGCTTAAATAAAAATGCAGGGCTAGACAAATTCTTGTAAAGAAACCTTCTTTCAGCCCTCATAGACACTGAAGCAAGTCTAATTACCTTCTACCAATGGAAACTAAATATAGGAAGAATAATTGAACTTTTACAATTTCTTCATTTTTACAGCAGTTGTATTTTCTTTTCCTTTAGTTGAAATTCAGACTTTAAAAATCCTCTCTTAGCCTAAGTCTTTAGAGGAAAATATTACATAAAAATCTGTGACTCATGTGGGAAATAGTGAAAAGCAAATAGGCAGTGTTATATCAAATGTTAATTAAAGACAAATAAAAATACAGAACACTCACTTAAATTTCAATTCCAGATAATCAGCAAGTATGTTTTTAGTATGTCTCATATATACTAAATCTCACACTTGTTATCTTGGCATCTTACGTTTGATCTGGCAACCCTACAGCTGGAATTTTAACACTTTGGAATTATAAAATTATAAGAAAATTAAAGCCCAAATTAAAGACAAGTATATTGAGGGCCAGCAGATGGGGCAAGAGTTAAGGCAGCTGGATCCCACATGGTCAGCCACATGGTTTGAGTACCAGACCTGGTAGCTTGAGAAACACACTGGGCACAGGTGCATGTGTGCTCAAAGTCCCAAGAGGCAAATAGAGGAGAAAGGATTGTGGTGTGGCCATCCCCCCACGTCCCCAGGAGATGATTTCTTGTTTTCTCTCTCTCTCAATGTCTTTAGCAAGCACACATATCCTATAACAAAACTAAAAACTAAAAAAGAAATTTTAAAGAAGTAAAGCATATTTATATGGTTTCTGAAGATTACTGTTTGACACATTATGAACTACCTAACACATCTAATTACTGTTCAGCATAATAATTTTATATATGTAAATTGATATCAGCCACTTAAAACAGGAAAAACGAGAGAGATTTTATTTGTAGAACCAGGCTTAAATAAAAATGCAGGGCTAGACAAATTCTTGTAAAGAAACCTTCTTTCAGCCCTCATAGACACTGAAGCAAGTCTAATTACCTTCTACCAATGGAAACTAAATATAGGAAGAATAATTGAACTTTTACAATTTCTTCATTTTTACAGCAGTTGTATTTTCTTTTCCTTTAGTTGAAATTCAGACTTTAAAAATCCTCTCTTAGCCTAAGTCTTTAGAGGAAAATATTACATAAAAATCTGTGACTCATGTGGGAAATAGTGAAAAGCAAATAGGCAGTGTTATATCAAATGTTAATTAAAGGGATGTGGGGCATTCAAAAGTGGGAAAGACCTCAACTATAAACTTTCTATCTCTCCATATTATTAAGATCTGCAAAAAATCTGAGCTTATTAAATATTGTAATCTAGAGTTATACTGAAGAGGAGTTTACTGATTCTTACCTCAACCAGATCAGTTTTCTATTTCAAGCTAGCTTACTGAGAAAACATTAGCATGTAAACTATGAAAGGTATTGGAGATTTCCAAAGTCTCATATTTAGTTTTTTTTTTTTCAAGTTTATTTCATGAGAGGGAGATAAGGTAGGAATGGGGGGAGACAGGCACACCAACTTGGTCTTCACACCATGATCCACCCATAGCCCTAGGCGGTCTGGATCATGGGCACATGCACACATGCCCAATGTGCACAGGAAAGCCTTTGGATAGGAACCTAGGACCTTCCCATGTAGATTCAACATTATAGAGTGTGGTGTTACTGCTGTGCCACCATTACTGGCCCTAAAACACCATATTCAATCTAGTTGACTTCTAGCAGGATTTTGAACATATTATGTGAGTCATTTTGTCACTTTAATGACTGATTTTAATATAATGAAGCATTTCAATGTATCTTTTTTATGGCCTTTCATATGAAATGAAATTAAAAACTCAGAAAACTCCAAACAGCTTTTTGATTATTTTGAATGAATCAGATAGTGGTAGAGTTTCTAATTTCTCGTTTCTAATTTCTCTTTTAAGAGGGCGGTCCATTTCGGTTTTTCTGTAGTGTATCTATAATTATTTTCATGTGTCATCTTAAATATTAGTAATAAAGATGTTGGGTCCGTAGGTGGCATGGTGGTTAAGGCTCTAGATCTCACATGGCAGACTCTGGGGTGAGTCCCAGACTGGCTTCTTGAAAAATACCCTGGGTGTGTGTGCCCATGCGTGCCCAAAATTCTGAGAGGAGAATGGAGGAAAAGAGATTGCAGTATGGCCATCTCCCCTTGGGTGGTGATTTCTCACTTTCTCTCAAGTCTCTGGCAGGCACATGCACCCTATGTCAAACATCTAAAAAAAAAAACAAATTGATATGCATTTTACTTTGAGATGTTGGTTTGGAAGTCTGAGTCTTTGTCATTGTCATCTTTGGTTTTGGTTCATATTATTTCTTTTTGCTACTGCCTTTGAGTAAATGATGTTGAGAGAGAATTTATAAATCAAAGCAATTATTACAAAGCTGAGTCTTTCCATTGTGAGGAATAGAAACTTA
This sequence comes from Tupaia belangeri chinensis, assembly GCF_000334495.1. Classification (NCBI taxonomy): domain Eukaryota; kingdom Metazoa; phylum Chordata; class Mammalia; order Scandentia; family Tupaiidae; genus Tupaia; species Tupaia belangeri. The sequence continues at coordinate 893,386 of NW_006159866.1, read as the reverse complement.
CCCTGCCTGCTTCCCTTATTCTGACTTATTTATTCAGCATTCATTTATTAAGTGCCTACCAAAGACTTAGGCACCAGGGTAACAAAAATAAATAAAAACCGATCATGGTCCATCTGGAGTTGGCAATCAAGAGGTGTGGATATTTAGACATAGATACAGGTTCATTGAATCAGTAGAGTGGATGCCTTGAAAACCTATTAATTAAGGAAGGAAAAGAGAGAAGATATTTCTTTTTTGATCATTTTGTTTTGTTTTGTTTTTAAATTGCCAGAGCATGTGTGCTTAACAGATAAAGAAGGAGCACTTCCCAATGGGGTGTGGTCACACTCTAATTCCTTCTCTATTTCTCTATCCTGATGGGATTTTAGACATGCACACACATGGCATGGAATGTTTTTCAAGGTACTTGGGACAGAATTGAAACTGCAGTCTTTCATGGGGGGATCCAGCTCCCTTAATCGCTTGGCTACAGGGGCAACCTGGAGGAGATTTCCACAATAACTCTTTGCGAGCTCAGAAATGGGAGTGGAAATTCACCCTATAGAAATCGAAAATGAAAAGAATACTTGACTGGGACAAGCAGGTGGTGTAATGGTTATGTTGCTGAACTCCCATATTGTTGACTGTGGTTCAAGTGCTGGACTCGGCTTAAAACTCACACTTGGGCATGTGTGTGTGTGTGTGTGTGTGCCCAAAATCCCAAGAGGAGAATAGAAGAGAAAGTGATTGCCATGTGGCCATCCCCCCAGAGGATGATTTCTCACTTTCTGTCTCTTCGTCTTTCTCTGCCTCTCCAGTGAGTATACACACCCTATGGCAAAATTTTCTCTTTAAAGATAAATGCATGAATACATAAATATATAAATAAGAATACTTGATTATATGGGGAATTCTGAGTTGAGTTTTTGACATAAGTTTAAATGTGGAGTGATAGGTCTTTTAGACCAGTAGTTCCCAAATAACAGTTTGTGAACCTCTTTTAGTAGTTGCATAGAGGTTTATTGAAAATACAGCTTGCCAGAAATACTGTGGAGATTTTGGTAGATTAAATCTAGGAAGGATCTGGGAATGTGTGTTTTGAAATAGCTTCTCAGTTGAATCTGATTATCAGTGAGGTTCAACATCAACTTCAGTAAAAATCCAGGAGAGAGAAGCTACATAGTAGTTGAAGTTACAGAAATGGTCGTGAGTTCCCAGGGAGAACATGGAAAGTGAATAAAGCACAAGACCAAGGATGAAGCACTGTAAGGAATATAGTGTGTTCACAAGCTGAAATGTGTATTTATTTAAACTTGCTAAATTGTAGGTTGGTAACCCTCGTTTCTGAGTTCTTATGGAGGAAAAGAAGAGTATATGACAAACACTTTTAGATTTCTACTCATGTTTATGCTTTATTCCAGAGAGGATTAATCAAGTTTTAAGTTTGTCCTATCTCAAAAAGATTTCTTTTATATATTTCCAGAGGAGGTATAATCACAGAATCCACTATAGAAAGAGAAATTGACCTTCTTGAATAGAGAAAAATGAAAAAAGTAGGATATCAGAAAAGAAAATTAATATTAACTCAATTTTATATAACAAAAAAATGCTCCATTATACACTTATTAGATGGAATTAGGATATTAATTTATTGAAATGACCTTTATACTTGAGAACAAAACTATTACAGTCTCTCAGAAACAAATCCTTCCTTTTTAGCCATTCCTATTTCTAATGTTATTACTGTTGTTGTGATCGGTGCATCTTCTGTTCTTAGGTGACTATAAACTTATGTTAATGGAAGCATGTGTTGTTATAAAAAGGAACAAAATAACAATTACATAATTTGAATTGGTATAAAAATTAATTGTCTTTTTTAAAACCCATATTCAAAGATGGAATAACTTTGTTGACCATAAGGATTTTTAAAATACATATATTATTAAAATTTATTTAGACATGGAGTTATGGTTGAATTTTTTGCTTTGAATGGTTGTGTGAAATTAGGATATATTCACTCTCCTTTGAGGTACCAAGTGACCTTTTTTATTCATTGATGATCAACATTAAAGAGTCAAATTTTAGAGAGGGCATGAGTCCATGTAAGACTCTCATTACTTCTGCCATCAGTTATAAATTCAGGGCCTTACCCAAACTACCTTCAAGTTCATAATACACTAGAAGTACTCAGAAAACTTGTGGAAAACTATTATACTCAAAATTACAGTGTATTATAACTAAAGAATACAGATTATAGCTAGCCAAGGGAAGAAGCACAAATGTAGAGTTCAAAAATACCAAACATGAAGTTTCCTTTATCCTCTCCCTGTGGAGTCAGGATGTTTGTTACCTTTCTGGCATTGGCATGATAATACACATGGAGTATTACACCTTAGGAAGTTCACCCCGGCTTTCTCGCCCAGAATTTTTTTTTGAGACTCAATCACATTGCCTGTGTAGCTGACCTTTTAGTCTTCTGCATCTTTGTAGGTAGAACTAATACTGCATAAACCAAAGCCTCCATCATAAATCACATTGTTAGACTGCTCAGTGCCTAGGTCTCCATGTAAATAAAATCCTTCCACTGGGCATGGCATTCCCTGGGCCTAGAGATTACCTCCTGCTAGCCAGTGGGCAAAGGTCAGATTTTTCTTCGTGTAAGGTTAATTCTTCACCACACACTACTTTTTCAGAAAGCAGATGAGGCCAAACTTGAACAAGGGTTCACAAAATAGACTTTACAAACAATGGTGAATGACATGGGCCCTTATTATCCACAGGATTAAGTTAAAACAGTTTTGTCCTAGTCTTCTATTGCATTACTAACAGAAATATCTGAGACTGAGTGATTTATAAAGAAATAGAGGTTTATTTGACTCATGATTCTCATGGCTAGAAAATCACGAAGCATAGAACTGGAGTCAGATTGGGCTATATCACAACATAACTGACAGAGCAGAAAGGATGGTAGGCGCTTACAGGGAGACCAACCTGGGGAAACCAGTTCCTTTTATAACAACCCACTCTTGTAAGAACTTACTTCTTCTCAGGAGAACTAGAACTCACTCAGTCTCTTGTGAATTAGTACTAATCCATTCAGGAGGCCAGTGATTCCATGAGCCAGTCACTACCCACTAGGCATCACTACCTCCCAATGACTTTACAAATTGGTGGCAAATTCCAAAACATGAACCTTGGGGGGGGGAGACAAACCATTACACAAACCATAACAGTTTTACTCAAGATCACCTTTCATATTCTGGATCTCACTCAACTTGTCCTTTTGTAAATTCCCTGCTCCCATCTCTTGGGCATGCCAGGTACTGTTCTGTGTTGGAACTTTTACTCATACTACATTGTTTGACGTATTTTCTCTTAATCTGTTGATTTGGTTGAGTCCATCCTGTCTATAGCACCCAGCCTGGTTCCCATCTCCTGTGGAAGGTCATGTTTACCACTTGAACCCTTTTGCTATCATTTCCTTCACTGCCTTCCTGTAGCTAACATGACCCATAAAATTTATTTGGCTGTTAGCATACTGTTTTCTTACATTGATATTTATTCCTATATCTTGTTTTTATAAGTATACCTTAGGCCTCTTGCAGTTGAAGGATGTAATGGACTGTGTCCCATACCTTTTTGATTCCCTAGGTCTTATTATAACACCTCGTCCATAACAAATGTCATGTAAGTGTATAAATGATAAACTTTCATATTGTACAACTAGGGATATATTATTCAAATGAATGAATTAAAGAATCTTGTAAATATAGTCTGAATTATAATTTCTAAGGTAATGGTAATTCAAGAAAGTTTTATAGTTATTTTTGGCAATTTACTGAAGACATCTACAAACATAAAGGTCAACAAAATGCTGAAAAGTACTAAGAGAAGTATTGCCATTCTGCTCCTACCTCCGGGCCTTTGCACATCCTTTCCTCACTGACTGCAGTACTCTTTCTGTAAATATTTGTTCTTTTACCGAGAGAGACAAAACCACAAAACCTAAAATATTAGCTGTTTTCTCACTTGCTCAGTTTTGTTTTCCTTTTTTCATAGTACTTTTCACTGACCAACATTATATATGTGTTTGTTAATATCTTTTCTTCCTTGCTACTAGAAATATAAGCTCTGTGGTGTTGGAGCTTTGTATCTTCTACATCTAGAATAGTGCCTACTTCTTAGTGCTCAGAAAAATATTTGTTGAATATCCGAACGAATTCATATTATACAGCAAATGGGAAGCTTACATGTTCATGACCATTTAATTTTTTCTATCAATTTAAGAATATATTCGAGTTTGAATAATTTCAATGAGAAGCATTTATAATAGTTGAAAAAGTGATAGACTATTTTCTAAAATTATAAGAAAATTATTCAGCTTCTAAAACAACTATGGAGTATGCATAAGATACAAATTAATAAAATTATAAAATGTAATGATTAGGTAAAGATAGGCATGTATATCAAATCCTGATTTTATAAGAGACATTCCTTAAAGATTTTTGAAAAAGTAAAGAGGGACCACCAGTTAGCGTAATGGCTGTGTCGCTGGACTCCCACGTAGTTGACCACTAGACTCCCACGTAGTCGTCCCGGACCCAGTGGCTTAAAACTCACAGCGGGTACATGTGCATGCGTGCCCAAGATCCCGAGAGGAGAATGGAGGAGAAGGGATTGCAGCGTGTCCATCCACCCTGGAGGGTGATTTCTCTCTTTCTGTCTGTCTCTCTCTCTCTCTCTGTCTGGCGAGCGCATGCGCCCTTATAGCAAAAACCTCTTTAAAAAAAAAAAAGAAAAATGAAAAGTAAAGAAAGTAATTTTTACATGATGGATAATAAGTATGATGCTCTTCCTTAAAATTATTATGTACTTCCAAAAGGATTTAAAGGACTGTTTTGATGAAAATCACAATTAATAATGTAGAAAAATAATTAGGAAATCCATGCAAAGTTAGTAATATACCTACCTTTGGAATATAACAGCATGAAGTTAGGTTATTGTGCTTCATTCTAACGGGGGTAGCATGTTTATTATTGCCTGTTGATAACAGCTCCAAGAGTATCAAAGTCCCCAATTGAATATTTATTTTGGGAAAATGAGCAGTTAGCAACCCTGAGAATGAAGGCATATTCAAACATAGCCATGAGATATGGATAGTTGTGTCTGGAGTCTAAAAGTAATCTCAGATATTTGACATAGTCGTCTCTAACTCTGACCTGAATTCCATAGTCTCTGGGAAATCTAGGCAGTGCCTGCAGACTGCAGTGCCTCCTAGTCTTCTAGTCCCAAAGAAATGCTTTATTCTATTGAATTATTTCCCACTCCCATCCCAGTGCTTCCTTCAAGAGCAAGGCACTCAAGACAAATAGTGAGTGGTCTGTAACTATCTCCTTTCCCCTCATTTCCTTTATCTTTAGTTCTCCTCATTATCATCACTTTACCTGAAGATACTTCTTTTGAGGCTAGAATATGGCTTACATTTTTTTACCTTTGCACCAGGTTTTGATTCTGAGGCATTTGGCATCTAGAATGTGCAGTGTCTGGGAAGCAGCTTGCTTACAATGTGATGTGGTTGAGGTGCATTTTTTTGCTTCCATGTTGCTGCACTTACATTATGTTTTTATGTTTTTGATTTACTGTTTCTAGCTCATGATTTTAGTAGCATGCTTGAAACTAGAATGCACTTTGTGTTTTTCCCTTTCATCTCCGCCCCTTGTATTTTTGACAAACATCAAGGTGAATAAATCAGACCCACCACTGCAAACCCATCTGTTTTCAGGGACATGTAAGCAGAACAGTTTGTGATGTCTTACTATCCAACATAGAACTAAAGGAGGATCCCTGTGGAGTAAGAATAGAAGGCACGTAGTAAGGTCAACAGTTGTTTAAGGTTTAAATCATTTATCTGCTGACTGTGGTGAGGGTCGTCTACCCTGGCATTTTTAATGGCACTGACAGATCAGCATGGTACTTAAAAGATGAAATGTTTTTTGGTAGATGTAAAGTGGAAGTGCTGCTTATACACTCATTGTATTTGACAATAGTGATTAACAAGAAAAGATGTCACAGTTTTTAAAATATGGCAGATCGAGGTACAGACAAGGTGTTTATTTGTCAGGATATTACTTTTCACTTTGGCTGCTAAGGTCACGTGTGAAAACAGTCATCCTCACTAAAATATCTTGCCAGTTGTTGACAGCCCAGAAATTGTTTCATAAAAAATAATAGGCTGTGGCCATCCAGATCTGTCTTCCTAATGCTTGCTGACATCCATTTCTTTCTCACAATAAGCAAGTAAGTGATGATTCTCTTTGAATAGGAATTAGGAGAACTGCAAAGAGGTTGGGGTATATACATTACATTGGAAGAACACTTCTCATAATCCTCTGGATAGCAGGCTCTAAACTGAATCCACTTTAAAATGATCAGAAGTTAAGCAGACCATGTATGCCTTTTTTAAAAGGTTTTTTCCTTAGAGCAATATGTTTGCCAGAGAGAGTTAGAGACAGTGAGAGGGAAAGTGAGAAATCACCTCCCAGGGTGGTTGACCATACTGCAGTCCCTTCTCTTCCATCCCTTCCTCCTGGGATTTAGGGCACACATGCACATGTGCCTGGCATGATTTTCAAACTGCCTGGCCTGGGAGTCAAATTGTGGTTAGCCAGCTGGGACTCCAGCACTTTAACCACCATGCCACCTGCTGGCCTTGCCACTTATACCTTTTAGAGGTAGTTTTAAACTGATCTTCCACAAGCTGAAGTCGTGACATATTTTTTTTCATGTTTTTATGTAATAATGACTTTTCTGACAACCCAATATATCCTCTATTGAACCATGGATTTCATCACTAGAGATTTATGTCTTTTTTGAGGATAAGTTTACTCTTATGACTTAAAGGTTTGGAAATTAAAGAGGATCTTAGGTAAGTAAAGTTTCTTTGTTGGGCCATGAGCCCTAGTGTTTAAGGGAGCCGGCTGTCTCATGGCCAACCAATTGGTTTGAATCCCTGACCTAGGCATGCGCATGGGCATTATTCTCAAAATCTTGGAAAGATGGAGAAGTGGAGAAGACAAAATTGTGGCATGACCATGCCCCATTTAGGGGTGCTTTCTCACTCTCTCTGTCTTTGTCTATCTCTCATCGATGAGAACATGAGCCCTCTGACAAACTGAAAACAAAATCCAGGTTTCATTGTAGTAGCAGTATTAGGAGTGTGCGGGTGTGGAGGAAAAAACTCAGTATTTTAGACTTTATTACAAACCTGTCACTAATTTGTGGTCTGGATTAGCTTTTGTGTATGGCCCAACTTAAGGCAGGAGAGAGAATGATCTGAAGGATTTTGTCTAAAAATTACTTTCTTGGTGCCGATGGTCCAAAAGTGAGGTATACAGTTGAAACAATGGCATTTGTCTTTTCACAATCATGACTTCCAGCCCTTCTGATTCCTAGAAGCTAAATTTTAAAGTAATGCTGAAAATAGTGACTTCTCTGGTAAATTTAGCTTCTAACCTACCCTGCCTGTCCTCATCTACTTCTAAATATGTGGATTATTTGTAAAGATGGGGCCAGATTGAGCATCAGTTGATAAAAAGCATACTTGATCCAAATAATCATTCACTTTTTCTTTTCTAGAGGATTAATACAAATAAGGATAATTAATACAAGTAAGGATAATTTTGGACACAAGGTACATAGTAGGAAATTAAGACAAGGGCTATATGTATTAATATGTCATCATACTGCAAATTTCTAGGGGAATTGATTTCAGAATCAGTGTTTATAATGTCCAAAGAAAAACAATTGTTTATTTGATTGAAGTATACAAACACTGAAGGATGTCTATAAAGTGTATATTTTACCAAATGGTTTAAACGGTTAAATACTGATTTTTACAGAAAATAATAAATATTATAGTATCATTAATATTGTTTATTCTAATGTTATTGAGACAATGTGCTAAGCACTTTACATACATTATTTCATTCTAAGTAACCTTAGGCATTTTACAGAGGAGGCAACTGGAATTTAGCAAGATTCAATAACTTGCCTGAGATCCAGTTTGTACTAAGTGACGAAAGCATCATAATGACACTCTGGAACAGAATGGGAGGTGGACTTTACTACTGAGAAGTAAACTGGGGGAGAAATTGTGGGTCTGGATATTGGTGAAGTAGGTGTATATGAAAAAATGACTTCTTCCCTCTTTAATTCTGGAAGCAATTGGTAGAACTTAGGAAGAACCTTCTTCGAGGAGCCTAAAATGGTTGCATGTCAGTTGGGATTGTGCTTTAAAATATTCTTAGCCAATAAAAATAAAATCTTTTCACATGAAACCTTTTAACTCTAGATATTAGGATGGTGAATTAGCCTCTTTTTTCTTTTCACTCTATTCATCTTATTTCTTATAAAACTTGTACTACAATCACAATAAGTCTGAAAAGAAAGAAATTCATATTGAAGAGAAAAATGTTTTTTTCTTCCTTTTGGAAAGTGTTAAATGGTGACTCCTTGACTCAGATATTTGTCAAATAAGTGAGTGTGTGAATCTGGAGGATTACATGTGGTTTCCTGAAATACAGAATGTTCGTACTTCTCAACTGTTACAGAACATTGGGATGTGTAAGAAGAGTGTGCTAAAAGTTCAAAAAGAACTGTGGCCAGTGGCATGTTCACCCATGAAGTAGCTCAGAGATACCAATGGTAACATTTTTATTGGTCATCTTTTAAAACAGTTTATAAAATGAAATATTACTGTATGGACAAAGAACCCTTGTGTTGAGGAAATCTGTGCAATGAAAAATTTGTCTACCTGGTTACCAGATCTTTATTTTATTTTTATTTATTTATTTTTTTTGAGAGGATTTTGCTATAGGGCGCTCGCCAGACAGACAGAGAGACAAAGAAATAGAAAGCGAAAAATCATCCCCCGGGGGGATGGCCATGCTGCAATCCCTTTTCCTCCATTCTCCTCTAGAGATCTTGGGTACGCATGCACACGCGCCTGGCGTGAGTTTTAAGCCACCGGGTCCTAGACGCGAACCGCAGTTGACTATATGGGAGTCCAGCAACATAGCCATTACGCTAACTGCTGGTCCCATCAGATCTTTATTCTTAGCTCCAGACAAACTAAAACAAACATTTCCTTATATATATTTTATACATTACCTTTTTACTCACCTTGTCGGATACACCCACCCCACCCCCAATTTTTATCATTAGAAACTGCATTTACCAGGACCAGTAGATGGCATAGTGGTTACGTTTCTAGACTCCCACATGGCCTACTGCAATTCAAGTCCTGACTGGTGGCTTGAAACTCACCAGGCACATGTGCATACACCCAAAATCCCAAGAGGAGAATGGAGGAGAAGGGATTTCGGAGTAGTCATCCCCCCAAGGGGTGACTTCTCACTTTCTGTCTTTGTCTCTCCAGCAAGCATACGCATCCTATAGCAAAATCTCTCTCTCAAAAAAGAAAAAAGAAACTGTATTTATCTTGACAAACATAAACTTTTCTATGTATCTTTTTACTTAGGATTATTAGTTTTTTTTTTTTTTTTCTTATGAGAGAGAGAAGGAAAGAGAGAGATAGGAAGAGGCAGAAGAGAGACATTTATTTTTGACAGGGGCTCATGAAGTTGCAATTCCCCCACTTTAGCCTCCCAGAACCACAGACATGTGCCACTGACCCTGACTGTGTATGTTGGCCTGGGAACTGATCTTAGGTCTCCCTTGCAGTACCAGCCACACACAGTAGCACCTTACTGCATGTGCCACCTTGGCTGGGCCTAGTGTTCTGTTCCTGTAAGCCATCTGAATTTTCTCTAGACTTGATTTGTAATATGTTCAGTGAAGACTAACTTATCATAGGTTTGGTGTTTATTAGCAAATTTGGTACATTTCAGTTTGCTTTCTTTCTTATCCTACATGATACAAGATATAATTACTGCCTAGTACGAAATAGCTGAAATGAAAAAGGCAGCAAGAGAGGATACTGGTTTAACTTGGAGTTCATCATCTATCCTCTTTTTCTTACATACGTCTCAGCTGTAAAAGGGAGCTAAAATTCACTAACGTAACTAATATAGTAAACCTTTTTTTCCTTTCTTGATTTGAGACTGGAAGAGGGGGTTTGTTCAAATCTTTATGGAAGCAAGACATTAAACAATACTTTTAATTTGCAATTAGTAGTCTTTGATGCTTCTTTGAATTGCACAAATTTTTTTCATCATCAGGGTTGTTAGTTATCACATCCTATTTTCTTGACATTTAAACAGATAAAACAGACATTTCCAGGAATAAAAAAAAAATAGAGTAAGTGATTAATTGTTTTTTATAAGGTTTAGAATTTTACTCAGTTTTGAACTTTGGTTCCTGAATCTGTTTTTTAAAATCTATCTGTTTATCTTTAAAGCATATGTCATCTTAATATAGTATCTTGTAGGCTTTCTATTTTGTGGCATGAGTGGGTTGGGTAATTAACCTAGCAGGAGGGAAAAATTGATAATATTTTTACTTTTTAAATGAGTGTGATCTGAGTTTTCATTTACGAGATTGTCAAAGATTTAAAAATTAGTTGATATGTGGAACTAGGGCGAGTGTGGAGAAACACTCTTATACTGTTTGAAGTGTGTATTGGTAGTACAGCTCTGGAGGGGGTGAGTATTCTTATCAAAACTGGAAGTGCATGTACCCATTGACCTAGCAATTCTACTTCTAGGCTTCTGTCTTTGAATGTGTATGTATAATGGATGTATAAAAATGTTCTTTGCTTTTCGGTAATGAGTGAAGATACTCAGTATTTGTCAGGTAGGGACATATACTATTTGTCTTTCATTGCCTGGCTTATTTCATTTGGCATTATATCTGATAGATTCGTCCAGAAGTTGCAATTAAAAATGTTTTCTGTAACATTACTATATTAAATGAAAAATAATAAAAATAGATTATTAGGAAAATGCTAAATATGTTTTATCTATATCCAGATTCATCTCATTTTTTAGAAAAGAACTATTCCTAAAGAGAATAATATTCATGTATGTGTTTTGATTAGGAATATTCTATAAGTTAGCGTATTAAATGAAAGAAACAGTTTGTGTCTGGGGAGATGTGTATTTGTGTGTGCATAGCTTCCTTTTTTCAACCCCTCATATAAAATGCATGTACACACAAACCTCTGTGTGGATGTATGAAAGGGTATAAAAGAACCCATTGGTAGCACTTGACTGCAACTATTTTTTTCTGCTGTTTTAATTTTTTTACCATCTGAATATGTTATTTTTAACAACTGAAAAGAAAATTTAGCTTAATAACCAAGTTGTTTTTTTCCCCCTTTTTAGGACTCAGCCCAGGAGAGTGTTATTACTCGAGATATTCATCGTACATTTCCTGCACATGATTACTTTAAAGACACTGGAGGAGATGGTCAGGAATCACTCTACAAGATCTGCAAGGTCAGGCCCTACACCTTGCTTTTACTAACATATTTTACAGGGCTGTATTTTAGCAACCCACCTTAAAGATGTTTAGGGTTTTTTTTTTGTGTGTGTGTGGTCTCTATTTTTTTAAGGAATTATTTTCATTTAACTTTATTGTTTATTCATTTATTTATTTTAAGTTGACCAGAGAGAGAGAGAAAGAGAGAAAGCAAGCCGTCAGGTCTAGGGGCCACTGTTGGGCATGTGAGAATCCGGTGCCCTTAACCACCACACCACTTGCTGGCCCCTTGGTCTTTATTCCTATCTGCATTATCCTCAGTGCTGAACCTGGAAGGTGACTTTTTGGCTGCATGTGCTCAGTGCCTTCTCATGCAGAAGTAGCACGCTGCAGCCTCAGTTTAGCTCTCCTACTAACAAGAAGAACAAGTCTTCTCAAGCTGCAATATCAAAGTTCAGATGACTTTCAGTTAACTCTGTCCTTCTGACAAGGTCATGTAGCAGTTGTCTCAATTTTTTGACAGTAGGCAAGTGTAAGAATTCATACGGGATTTATTGTTGAAGAGTGGAAAGTTTTGTGATACTGTTGTTATACTCTGAGTTATGTCATGTGTCTTTGTACAATCTTCGTATCACATTTTGAAATCTTTTCTCTCCCTCATTATTAGTACACCTAAAAAAATCCTGATATTCAGTAAACGTGCTCTCTGCTCTGTCTGTCAGTAGAGAATAACTGTCAAGTTATTAATTTCTCAAGGTTATATCAGAAGTGCAGAATGTTGTATATTGGGGCATACTCTGATCATTCTTACCTACCATTCCAGTAGAGATTGTTAGAGAATGTGAACTGCACAAAAATCTCGTAATAGTATGGGGAAAGTAAACACCCTGGCTAATTTGTAAATTAGATAATTAGCTCTCGAATAATGAAATTTAGCCTTTTTTAACCAGTAGCAAAGATTAGATAGCAGCTAGTCAGAAGTATATTCACAAATTTATTTCATTTCATATTTATTGTTTTAGGAAAAAATAGCACTTACAAAAGCACTCGCCTACATATGGTAACCAAGTAGTGTTGACGTTTAACTCTGCAAATGGCACAGCTTTCATTAAAGTCCTTCTCGTATGTTGGCGGTTTTGCCTCATTCCCACTCTTGTCTTCTTTTTTCTTTGTTTCTCTCTCTCTCTCAAACTTTTTTTTAAATCTAACCATTTTGGAGGATTGTAAATATATCTTGATCGGAAGTCTATTTTTATATGGATGCATCATTCAGAGAAGAAATACACAAATAACTTAAAATCTGAGCATATATTGATCTCTGCAAAGCAATCATAATTGGTTTATAAAAGTACCAAAACTATAGGATACCGCAAAATAATATATAAATAATATAATTATCATGTACTTGTAAAAGGCAAAAGTAATTACTAAAGATGTTTTCTGCCTCATTTATGATCCTGCATGCTAATCAGCTTCTGGCTGTTTAAAGAAGATAAGAAAATTTATACAGTTTCTAAGTTTATTTAGAAGGATCTGGCTTGTTGCATGCAAAACATTTTTTCCCCTACCATTTAGTATCTTTTCAGCCAATCAGTAACTTTTCCTCAATTTTTCTCTGATTGATTCTTGATACTTTCTTCACTTAATTGAAACAGATGGCTCTGTGTGCTTACAGGCTCTGACTTATAATTTTGTTTCATTGTAGTAAAAATAGTATTTGTCTCATTATATAATATTTAGATGGGAAATATCTGAAGCATTATTAAACACACAAAAAGTTACTCCTTTGGAGGCTTTAAATAGTTGCTATTCTTTGCTTTGGTGTTGCAGATAATAATCCAACTTTGAGTTCATTAGAAGATACTCAGTATATTCCCACAGCTCATGTAGCTATTTTAGATTATCAGTGTACATTTTACAATATGATTAGACAGCTTAAAGCTCTTCCTGAGTGAAGAACATTATCTAACTGTAGATCAGAGATACTTTATTATCGAGAGTTATCTTTTTCTGAGAGAGAGAGAGAGGTTTTTTCCCTAGAGGGCACATAACCATTACACCATCTGCTGGTCCCTCCTTTGCTTTTTATATTCAGATTGGGCCATAGTGTTTTATTTTATGACCACCTTTCCTTACTTGTTTGTAAACTTTAAAGCCAGTTGGTATAGTCTCACTATTCTAACATTTTTATTTCTAGACTAGTATCTAGCATGATACCCACACTCAACAATTAAGTTTCATTCTGGATACCCCACACAGAACTAAATTAATGCTGATGCTTTGTTTCTAATCAGCCCTTGGACCAGCAGGTGATATTTGGTTATGTCGCTGGATTCCCGTGTTGTCTACCACGGCTTTAAACTCATGTTGGTGTGTGTGCATGCATGCCAATATCCCCAAAGGAAAATGGAGGAGAAGGGATTGCAGTGTGGTCATTCTCACTGTCTCTCTCTCTCTGTTGAGTGTATGCACCCTATAGCAAAAATCCCTCTTAAAAAAGAAGTATATAATTTTTAAATAAGGACAGTTTAGCCTTTTCTTTACCAAGCCTTGTTCTTTTTCTTGTCTTACTGCACTAATCACAGCCTCCAGTATAGTGTTAAAATGAAGCCATTTAGTCAACATCTTTGTCTTACTCCTGATTTAAAGGAAGTGCATCTACTGATTCACCAGGAGTGTTGCATCCTATTCACATTAGCAACATATTTATAGGCTTTTTTAAACACAGTACCTTACATGCATTATACTAATTTCACATTTATAGGGTACTTTAACATCTGTTACCTCATTTGTTTTTCTGCCAGTTCCTCATCAGTAGAACCTAGTAGAGATACAATATGCTGTGCTCTTAAAAGTGAGCAGAAATGATTAGGAACATTTTAATTATAATAAGTCTGGAAAGCAGCTCTAGTTTCAAGGATACAAGTCTGACTTTGTAGTTGAAAAGTTTTCTGTAGCTCTGGTGAAATGAGAAATGATCTGAATTGTCAGATTAGAGGGAAGACCGTTAAAAATTTACTGTCATGTTTAAATGGCCCTGTCAATTCCAGTTTCGCCTTTTAATATCTTGTTCAGAGTAAGAGGAAATAAAAGTGCTTCAAAGTTTCTTCAGTTGTCATACATTTATATGGGGATAGTTGAGCTGATGGTATAATATTAGAATTCATAGATTTCTACAAATGAAAGTTTTGCAAATGTATTGAAAGATTTCTGCAAATGAAAAGGTTTGATCCTTTCATCCCTGTATTTCCTATTAGGTCAAGAGCATATTTTAAAAGAATGTCCTTAAGAAGGAAGGAATATAGAATATACTGCCATCTCAAGTATCTTTGGCACTTTTCTAATTTATATGTGATATAAAAATCTGTTTTAAATTGGAAGAGCAGTTGATAAAGTTTAAAGGACTCTAGGCATCAGGGGATCTGGTTTTAGTTCAGATTTTTCACTAAGTAGATTTAAGACTTTGAGAAAACTATGTTTTGAATTATTTGCTCAGTAAGGGTATGGAGTCTGCTAAGATTGTAATCACTAGAGAGAGAGAGAGAGAGAGCAAGAGTGAGAGTGAGCACCACCCCAGAGGGTGTGGTTATATTGCAATTTCTTTTCCTCCATTTCTCCTTCCTGTCAGGATTTTGAACATGCACTTACATGTATCCAGTGTCTTCAAGCTACCAGAGGTCAGGCATCCAAACCAAGGTCAGCCATATGGGATCTGGCTCCCAGTGCACATTGCTTAGCCACTGTGCTACAAAATGCCCCTCAAGCATGTTTTTCTATTCTTTGTGAACATACCCTCTTTTCCTTCGGGTCTAGATAGCTTTGATTTATGGCAGCCAAGCCAGCTCTATGGCTTGGTGGCTAAGTAGCCAGATCCTACCATGCTGACCATAGAAACCCAGACCCAGAAGCTTAAAAAGCACAACAGGTAAATGTGTATGCATATCCAAAATCCCGAAATGAGGTAGAGATGAAGGAGAAGGGATTACAGTGTGACCATTTCCCATGGGGGTCACATTCTTTTTTCTCCCTGTCTTTGTTTCTCTTGCAAGAACACATGCCCTCTAACATACACACACAAAGAATTATAGTGGCCTTCTAAAGTGAATCCAGAAATGGGCTGCTGAGAAATCCTTTGAACCCCTGGGAAAGCAACTTCCTTAAAGAAAAATAAATTCTTCCAAGTCTTACATGAGGGTTGGAATACCTTCCTAATACTGATTGAAATAATCACAAATAATAGAAATTCATAAAGCCCTGTGGTTCATGCACTTCTGTACATGTTGTTATTTTATCCCTGCAGTTACTCCATAGGCAAAATAGAATTTCTTACATTTTATGTAAAAAACTCAGAAAAATTGAGGCTAGTAGGTGTCATAGTGGTTAAGGTGTCAGATCCCCCCACCCCCATGGCTGACAGTGGTTCTAGTCTTGGATCTGGCAGCTTGAAACTGATGCTGGGCATGTGTGCCTGGGTACCCAGAATCCTGAGAGGAAAATGGAGACCTGAAGAAATTTAGAAAAAATAAATTATTGGTCTAAAATTATATAGTCACTAAATAGCAGAGACTAACTAGAACCAATAACTTTTACTTACAGATTTTACATATTTAGAGACGTTTTATATTTATAGACTACTGCATAGATTCTGCAGTATGTCCAGAATACTATTATTATTATATATGTATATTGAACAAGAAGGATTATAGGTTATTATTTTTAATAAAATTATAAAAATTATAATTTATTATTTTTCTTACATTTTTCAGTCTGACTAATGTTTCCTCTTCTTATCCCTCACATCCACTCTCCATCACCCTCTCTCTACCATCCACTATCCTCCCTTAGAGTCTCTAACATTAACACACATTACACAAAATTTTAATTTAATATTAAATACTTTCCAGAAGGCCACCTGGTGGTGTGGTAGTTAAGGCAGCTGAATCTCACATGGCTAACTGTGTGGTTTGAGTTCTGGGCCCAGTGGCTTGAAAAACACACCAGGTGCAGGTGTGTGTGCCCAGAATCCCTAGAAGAAAATAGAAAGGGGAATACATCATGGCCATTCCCCTAAAAGGTGCTTTTTCTCTTTCATGTGTATGAGCCCTATGTCAAATTTAAAATAATAATAATAAATATATATTTATACATGCATAAATACCTCCCATGTACTAGAGACTATGTTGGCAACTTTTAAACACATATTACATAGTCTTGATAGTTATCCCGGCAATGAAAACTGTATCTCTGTTATTATACTTAGGCTTACAAATCCTCAGGAAATTGAAGTATTTACCGATATCACACAGGAAATTATGAAACTGGTATTCCTTTCAGGACAGGTCTTTCTAACCCCACAATCCATGTTTTTTGTATTTTGTTAGTTTTTCTCAATGTTAGAGGGATAACAAGTGTATCATAGCACCATCATCATAAGTGAAATACAAAGGGCTAGAAAATACTTAATTTGTCAAGCTCAGTACTGAAATGTGAAGAAGTGACCTTGTATTTCTTAAACATATAAATGTTTTATTAAAAATAATCATAAAGAGAAGATCAGGGACACCACTGAGTGTTTTACCAGTGTACATGGAGTTACTCGGGCTCCAAGCAAGGTAAATTTTAATTAATTTTTTCTGAGCCATCCAATACAAGATTACTGAGAAGATAGACCAAGGACATGCTGAGGGATACTGTTAAAGAAAAATTGACTTCATCTTTGGTGATTTCATCTGGATTTGTATAAACTGAAATTCCAGAAAAAAGTTATATTAATTTCAGCATACATGTAAGTTCTCATTCCTTTTTTAAAGATTTTAAAGGTTACGTGAATTACATACTTCAGAAAGCTCATGGAGAGGGCCAACCTTACAGCACAGTGGATAAATGCCGTGCAGGAGTCAGATCCCATATGGCTGACTACCGTTCAGGTGTTGAGTTACAAAACACTCTAAAGTGGGTCAGCTGGTGGTGTAGTGGTTAAGGCAACTGGATCCTACATGGCCAACTGTGTGGTTTGAATCCCGGTCCTGGCTGCTTGAAAAACACATGGAACACATGTGTGCACACACCCAAACTCCTAAGAGGAGGAGAAGGTAGGAAAAGGGACTATGGCATAGCCACCCCTAATGGAAGGTGTTTTCTCACTTTCTATCTCTCTCTCTCTGCTACCATATAGCAGATTTTTTAAAAACAAAGAAAAGAGAATAGAAAAGCACACCAGAGAAGTGTATATGTGCTCAGAATCTTGACAAGATGAATATGGAGGAAAAAAAGGGATTACAGCATGACCAGGTCCTGTTGGGGGGGTGATTTCTCTCTCTCTCTCTCTCTCTTGTTCTCTCTCTTTTAGCCCTCTTGTCAAAAGAAAAAAATCATATAAAAATGAAATTAATTTATTAATTTCATTAAATTTATAAATTAAATTTATTTATTATAAATTATTTTATTTTGGTGCAAAAAATTTTGATCCATGCAGATTTTCATAATACATGTTTTCCATTAACTTTTTTTTTTTCATTTTTTTTTTTTTGGAGAGATTTTCACTGTAGGGCGCGTGCGCTCGCCAGACAGACAGAGAGAGATATAGAGACAGAAAGCAAGAAATCACCCCCCAGGGGGGATGGTCACGCCGCAATCCCTTCTCCTTCATTCTCCTCTCGGGATCTTGGGCACGCACGCACACGCGCCCAGCGTGAGTTTTTTTAAGCCACTGGGTCCGGGACACGAACCGCGGTCGACTACATGGGAGTTCAGCGACATAGCCATTATGCTAACTGCTGGTTCCCTTCCATTAACTTTTTAAGGACTCCTTATATGGAGGATTGACACCATACTATCTTTAGTACTTTGGGTTTTTTTTTAAATAATTATTTTGTTTAACTTTATTTATTTACTTATTTATTTTTAATTTGACCAGAGAGGGAGAGGGAGGTAGGAAGAGAGGGAGGGAGAGAAAGTAAAGTGCCAGGTTCTGGATTCGAACCTCAGTTGGCCATGTGGGAGTCCAGCACCTTTACTCACCACGCCACCTACCAGCCCCTGGTACTTAGGGTTTATAAAGATTTTTGTAAGATTCTTGGGACTTTAATGATAATAAAAAATTATATCAAATTTACATCCTTTGTCTTTTCTTGGAATAGCCAACTGTAAGAAGACAGATTTTTTTTTCTTTTTAAATTTTGTGAGGGCACATGTGCTGGTTGGAGAAAAAAAGAATGAGCGAGAAAGCAAAAAAGCACCCCTTATGGTTTATGGTCATGCCACAGTCCCTTCTCGATTTCTTCTTCCTTTTCGGATTTTGAGCACATGTGCCCACACGAGCCTGATGTGTTTTTTAAGCTACTGGGTCCAGGACTCAAACCATGAGTTCATACTTGTGGGATCCAGTCAACTTAGCCACCAGGCCATGGGCTAGCCTGTCAGAATACTTTTTAATTAAAGCTTTTATCTTTATAAATAATAGTTTCATAAGGTCATCTTAGATTTCACTGTTGCCATTAAGAAAAACATTTATTTAGACTGGCTCTGCAGGGTAGCCATAATGAGTTGCTCAAAAGAAGCTGAATCCCACAGGGTGAATGAAGTTTGAATCTCTGGTCCAGTCAGCCTAGAATACTTTAGACACACATGCAGATGCCCAAGATCTGATAGGCTAGAGGACTGGAGAAGGGGGATCACAGTGAGACTAGACACTGGATAGTGCTCATCTCTCTCTCCCTCTTATGTGTAAATGCTCTATCATGAATAAAGAAAAAATTAAACTTTTATTAAAATAAAATGTGAAATATATGTAAGGTATACAAATATTAAGAGTATAAACTCAGTGAACTTTTCCTGTGTTAGCACTGTAGGATAAAGATAGGTAATTCTCCCAGCCCCCCCAAAACCTCTTTTATTTCGCCTGCCAATCATTAGCCCTCCCAAAGGTAACTACTGTTCAGATATTTATTAACATATATTAGCGCTGTATCTTTTTAAACTTTAAAGAATGAATGAAGAATTTGAACTTTATTGGGTCTGGTTTCTTTTGTGCATGAGGCTGAGATTTATCTACTTTTTTTTTTTTTAATATTTTTGTCATAGGGCATGTGTACTCACTGAAGAGAGGGAAAATAAGGTACCATGCCATAATCCTCTCTCCTCTATTCTTCTCTTTGATTTTTTTCCCCCAGATTTTTTTTTTTTTTTTTTTTTTTACCCTCCTCCCACACTGTGTCTGGCATCTATTGTTGCTTTCTATGCCTCCCCCATTTTATTGTTTCACTAAATATCTTAATAAATCTAAATATTTTCAATAGCAAGCACAGCTGATATGTACATATCCATGAACACAAGACTGACTTTAGGCATAAACCTCAGTGAATAGAATGAACATACTGTAAAGTAGCACCTAACTAGGGCTATATAGCTTAACTGCAGTCATCAAATAGGTATTTCTAATGCCTTTTTTTTTCTTCTGAAAATTTTTTTTTTTATTAATTTACATTCATTCCCTGAGCATCATCACAACATTCTAAATGTGGTTTCCCATCTAGAATATACTATATAGTGGCTTAATAATGCATGTTATCATCCATAATATTCCATTTCTACTTTCATATATATGTTTTTTTACCCCATGTCTAGCCCTCTGCCCTATTCCACTCTCTTATTACACTATCTCTGCTGTCTACAGTTGTCTTCAATCCCTTTTCCCCCAACATTTCGTTGGTCACACAATATCATAAGTAATCTAACTACTTTCAATAGCAAGATCAGCCGATGGTTTCAAGAAAAGCAGTTTTGAACTGGTAAGGATATTTCTTTGAAACTTAAAGCCTAGAAACAGGTTAGTATTCTGTTCAAATAGTCGGAACATGAATCTATTGATAGCTGAAGACAGGACAAAAGTCCTTAAAACCAGACAACAAAGCTTAGAAGAAAAGCAGCAATATTTTAGTCAAGTCGTAGAATACTGTTTCATCAGTTCAGTCTCATGTACTTAATCTTTCTTCTGTATCTGTTGAGGTTCGATGTTCCAGATTGAAATCTGGGATGTAATACTCAACTCCAGCTTTTGGCCCTACAATTAAGTTGCCCATTTTCTTAGTTTCTGAACTCTTATTTCTGTGTGTCTGCATTTAATTTTACTGACATAGCACTCCCTTAAGAACTTCTTGGAGATCCGGTCTGGTGCTGGTAAATTCTTTCAGGTTTTGTTTATCTGGGAAAGTTCGTGTCTTTTCTTCCCAAATGAACGATAACCTTGCTGGGTACAGAATTCTCGGTTGAAATTGCTTTTCCCTTAATACTTTGAATACATTTTCCCATTCTCTCCTCGCTCTCATTGTTTCCGATGAGAGGTCTGCCGTTAGTCTGATGGGATACCCTTTGTAGGTAACTTGCCTTTTTTCTCTTGCCAGTCTTAGTATCTTGTCTTTGTCTGTGGTTTTGGTCAATCTGGCTATAATGTGTCTTGGAGAAGATCTTCTTGGGTTGATTCTATTTGGGGTCCTCTGTATTTCTTGGGACTGAATCTTTGAGTGCCTCTCCAGGTTTGGAAAATTTTCTTGTAAGATTTCATGGAATAGATTATCAATGCCCTTATGAGTCTCTTCACCTTCTGGGATGCCTATTATCCGGATGTTTGGACGTTTGATGGTATCTAGTACTTCTCGCATATTATTCTCAAATTTTTGGGCCATTTTCTCAGTCTTCGCGGTGGATTTTTCTAGGCCAACCATTTTCTCTTCTACATTAGAGATTCTATTTTCTGTATGATCTAGTCTGCTTTTAATACTTTCAAGGGAGATTTTGACTTCTTGTATTATAGCCTTCATCTCTAACAGTTCCATCTGATTCTTTTGTAAAGTGTGAAATTCCTCTTTTAGATCTTGCATGAATTTCCTTACCTCCTGGAACTCTTCAACTCCTTTCTCCTTTCTCTTCAGCAGTTCCTTGTCTCTCTTCTCTTCCATCTCTGTTAGCTTTGCCATTATGAATGTTCTGAATTCTTTATCAGACATTTCCATGATTTCCATTGAACTGTGTGTGGATAAAGAGGAGCTATCCTTTTCCCGTGTGGGAGAGGTATTTTCCTGCTTCCCCATATTTCTTGTGGTCCTGCAGCGATTTCTAGTCATCTGGTGGATGGTTGGTTTCTTCCCAAACACGCGAGTTTTGGATGCTGGAGGCCCAGTTATCAGTGGGACATCTTCCTTTCTCCCCAAATGGCTAGATCACAGGAGCCATGAGCTGTCTGCCCCTTTGAAGAAGGGCGGTTTCTTCCCAAACACGCGAGTTTTGGATGCTGGAGGCCCAGTTATCAGTGGGACATCTTCCTTTCTCCCCAAATGGCTAGATCACAGGAGCCATGAGCTGTCTGCCTCTTGAAGAAGGGCACGCGAGTTTTGGATGCTGGAGGCCCAGTTATCAGTGGGACATCTTCCTTTCTCCCCAAATGGCTAGATCACAGGAGCCATGAGCTGTCTGCCTCTTGAAGAAGGGCTCAGGACATGTGCATTCTTGAGAGAGAAAGAGGTACACACATAGAGAGGGAAGGTGTGAAATTTAACCCCCGGGGGATGGCCACACCACAATCCCTTCTCCTCCACTCCTCTGGGGATTTTGGGCATGCATGGCATGCATGCACACACACTCAGCATGTTTTCAGGCTGCCAGGTCCAGGAGTCAAACCACAGAGTTGGTCATGAGGGGTCCAGTGCCTTAACCACCATGTCACCTGCTGACCCATCCACAATTCTTTAGTGTTATTGAATTGACTATTCTTTCATGTTAAATATGGATCCATCTATGTTAATGTATATAGCAGTAACTTGTTATTTTCATCACTGAATAATATTTCACTGTATGACTATACTGTGATACAATAGCCTCTGTACTTTTTTTTCCTCTCTTTTTCTTTTATGAAGTAGAGAGGAAGGTAGGTAGGTAAGTTCATATTTTTGACAGGGTCTTACCACATCATAACATACTCCTTCCTTCCTCAGCCTTCCACTTAGCTAGGACTACAGATGTGTGCCACCATGCCTAGCCTGTTTAAAACAGCCTCCAAACCAAACGCAGACCTCCCATGCAGCCCTAGGCATCCCATAATGGTGCCTTCTCACTTCCACCACAATGGCTGGGCCACTATTGGTTGATTTACATGTTTAGCTGTTGTGGTGTTTTCTAACGTTTTTGGTGCACATATATATGCATTTTTGTTAGGTGTATGCTAGGAATGTAATTTCTATGTCAAAGGGTATGCAGTATTCAGCTGTGGTGGACATTTCCAAACGGATTTCAAAGTTTTACCGTTTACATTTTAATCAGAAGATGAGTGAAAGTTCCAGTTGCTTTATATTATCACCAACTTTAGATAAATTTTTCAGTTTTAACCATTTCGGTGGATGTGTGCTGTTATCTCACTGTAGATTTATATGCATTTCCTTTATGACTACTGAGGATAAGCACCTTTATACATGTTTCATAGCCATTAGGATAACCTTCTTCATGACAAAACTTTATCTTTTGCTTATTTTTACAGTTGGATTTTTTTTTTAGTGTATTATAATTTTTTTATGTTCTGAGTTGAATTCCTTTTTTGATATGGCTTTTTTTCATTCTCTTCTTGGTGGACAGAGCTATTAATTTAAGGTAGTATCCTATTTATGAATCTTTTCTTTCATGATTGTGTTTGTATTCTAATCAAGAAATTCTTGACCTAACCTAAAGTCGTGAAAATATTCCATGATGCAATCTAGAAATTTTATTCTTTTGCCATTTACACTGAGGACTATGATCGATCTGTAGTTGATTTTTTTTAATGAGGTAAAATAAAAAAAAAAAACAAGGTATTTTGTTTTCCGTATTTACCTCCAATTGGTCCAGTATTGATTTTCTTTTTTTAAACAGAGTTATTTTTGCTATAGAGCATGTGCACTTGCCAAAGAGACAGGCAGACAGTGAGAAATCACCCCTGGGGGTGTTGGTCATGCCACAATCCCTTCTCCTCCATTCTTCTCTTGGGATTTTGGGCATGCATGCACACTCACCTGTGTGAGTTTAAGTCACTGCGTCCAGGACTCGAACCATACTTGACTACATGGGAGTCCAGTGACGTAACCATTATGCCATCTGCTGGTTCTTATTCAGTATTACTTTTAAGATACCCATACTTAACTGCACTCTATTGCTCTAGCATCTTTGTCTTAAATCAGTTCCATGGATCCAGATCCATACATCTGTTTCTGAACCATGATTCTGTTGATTGATATATCTTTCTTTTTATCAATGCCACATACTATAATTATAGTAGCTTTATATAAGCTACTAAGATGATACGTCTTGTTGCTTAGTAGTGTTAAACCTTCAACTTTGTTCTGCTTTAAGATTGTTTTTGCTATGTTTAAACTTTGTATATCATATTTTAGATTCAGCTTGTCAGTTATGGAGGAAAAAAAAACAGCTTTCAGTATTTTGATTGGAATTGCAGTGAATCAATAGTTTATCAATTTTAATAGTATGTTTTTTTCCAAAGAACCAACTTTAACTTTGTTGATTTTATATATTGTATATTTTTTTGAATATTTTTTATTCTATTGATGTATCTTCTATTGTTTTGTTCTAATTCTTCTTTTTTTGGAGAGATTATTGCCATAGAGCGTGTGCGCACACCAGAGAGACAGAGAGACCTAAAGTGAGAAATCACCCCCTGGGGGGATGGCCACGTCACAATCCCTCCTCCATTCTCCTCTCAGGATCTTGGGCATGCACGCACCCGCGCCCAGCATAAGTTTAAGCCACCAGGTCTGGGACTTGAGCCGCTGTCAACTATGTAGAAGCCCAGCAACATAGCCATTATGCCAACTGCTTGTCCCTCTAATTCTTCTTTTTATTTGCTAGTTTTATTGGCTTTCAAGACAGATGTTTAAGTCAAATATTTTTGAGCCTTTCCCTATTCTAGTAGATACATCAGAGGCTACAAATTGTTTCTTAAATGCTGCTTTAGATGCATCTCTATAAAGTTAGTTTTTTTCCCCTGAGCCTAAGGCTCTAATTTTAAAAATAAGCATAATATATAATTTACATATGATAAATTGCATTTATCTAAATCTAATATACAATTTGATAAATACTGTGACATGTACACATTTGATAAACATTGCATTCAGGATAGCAAACATCACTCCAAAAAGTTTTCTCATGACTTCTCACAGCTTCCTCAACCATTGCACAATGGGGTTGGCCCTCTATTTTATGTTCTTATTGTTTTTGAGTTATATATTTAAAGGCAGTTCTCTTCTAAGCATTTTATAATTCGGTTTGTTATTTTAACAAAAGCTGTACAAGATTGTCTTTTTATTGAGGGGTATTCTGTATATTTACATTTAATCAACTTACACATTTTATACTATCTGTTTTTTGTGCTCTTTATTTTTTTTCCTCTTTTCTTGCATCCCTTTCCATTTTCCAGTCTGTAACTATCGTCATTAAAACACTCATTCTTGGGGCCATCAGGTAGCATGGTGGATAAGGTGCTAAACTCCCACATGGCTGACTGTGGTTCAAGTCCCAGACATGGTGATTTGCTGTCTTAACTTTCTCTCTCTCTCTCTGGTGAACATGTGTGGCCTGTAGCAAATTTAAAAAATAATAATGACAAATAAAGTTCAATAAATAATTCTTTTTCGGGACCGGCAGTTGGTGTAATGGCTATGTCACTGGACTCCCGTGTAGTTGACTGCAATTTGAGTCCCGGACCCAGTGGCTTAAACTCATACTGGGTGCATGTGTATGCGTGCCTAAGATCCTGAGAGGAGAAAGGAGGAGAAGGGGTGGGGGGGCGGGTGATTTCTCGCTTTCTGTCTCTCTGTCTTTCTGGTGAGCGAATGCGCCCTATAGCAAAAAAAAAAAAAGAAAAGAAATCCTTTAAAAAAAAAAAGCCATATAAAAGCATAACTAAAAAAAAAAAAATCAATCAATCTTGGTTTATTGGAATCCACCTTAAGCTAGTACTTTGGTAATTTCCTGGACAGTGGAAGAATGTTACATCTTTTTAACTACATATATCACTTTTCTCTTTGTTGTTCTATTTTTGTTTAGTTAATTCTGCCCATGTATTACCACCCCCACCCCGTGCTCTCAAAATATTATTCTTTTGTGTTTTAAACTTTTGATATTTAGACTCACTTATCAGTCTGTTCTGGTACTCATTATTTCTGTCTTCATTCTTCACTGAAATGATCTTTTTCTTCCATTCTTTTGAGTAAAAATATAGCTATTTTAAAGTTCAAGTCTAATGAAGTTCATTATCTGTAGGCAGTCATCTGTAGCTGTGGGTTATTGGTAAAGTCATGATGCATTTTTGCATGGAAAAACATAGGAAAATACATCATGACTTTTCCAGTGACCCAATATATATTTTTTCCTATTGTCTGTTGACTTTTATTTATTTGCTTATGTAGTCTTCAAGCTTCATACATGTTGTGGTTCATGTTTGAATAATTATGAAGACTCTGAATGATTTGATTTTTCTCTAGAGCAGGAAGATGGAGTCTGGTGAATCCCTTTAACCTGTTTTTGATTGTTCTATTTATTACTTAGAGGATGAAATCCCTCCAAATCTCAACTTAAAAAAGGCTGAAATATTTTCTGAAAACTCTCTTTCGTAGTGGGTTAAATTTTTCTATGCCTAATGCTAAGGAGACTAGTGAAATCTTTGCTTAATTATTCTTAGCATTCTTTTTTTCCTTAATTTTCTTCTTTTTTTAAAAAAAATTAATCACTATACATCTTTACATCATAGAAAACAAGTTTTGCCACTCAGAGTACACTGCATATCAGTCCAGTCAAAGATATTATCATACACATTATTATCAGCAATTTTCCATTTTTGTGTCTGTTAAATGTTTTGCTTTTTTCTACCTTGATTCCTCTTCCCCACCATTGCCCACCCTTTTCCTGACTGTCTTTAGTTTGCTATTTTTATTATTTTTTAAAATTTCAAGAGAAGCTATTTTAGCTTTAGTGGGTCAAAATTTTTAAAAGTTAAAAATGTGCTCTATACTTAAAACCAGGAAACAAGTTAGGATTTTGTCCAAACTGTAGTTAGGTACTAAAAATTTTAAAAATAAATATGGCCAGAGTTCAAATCTAATCACAAGTACACTGTAGTTTTCTTCTGAAACTTTTTTTTTTCCTCTCTCACTCCCCCTTTTACCAAAGGGAAGCATAAACTAACTTACTGGCCGAAAAAATAAGTTTAGTCTCAATTTGGTCTTTTATTTGCACAAATGCTAATAAGAATACTAATTGACTTAGTTGGCTTTGATGGAACCTTTTATAAGGAACTTCAGATTAGACTCTAAAAACCCCTCCCAAGGCTACTGAGCCAAGTCAGGAATTCACCATCTGACTGTGCCTTTAAGTACCTGGACTTGGGAGTTTTGGGACCTTTCAGGAACTGACATTCTTTACTTACCTGCCAGGCTGAATTTTTTGTGGTACCAGTCTTTCTTTCCAAGAGCTTCTGTTGGCTTCCTTGAGATCAACCTCAGTTTCTTAGCTTTCTGGTCATATTTTCAGATATGATATTCCAGTCAAAGCCCTGGCAATAACCAATGTTTTTAATTTTTGATGCAAGGCAACAGGCATTATTGAACTTCTACAAATAACCATACTGCCACAACATAGGAATACTCATAAATACTTTTCCAATTCTGGAGGGGTTAGGAAGGGAGAAAAGTTTGTTTCAATTATGTTTTCAAAAATAAAATTTTAACAAATTGCTGAAGCTCTCATCAGCTCAAAAGAAAATAAAAATCCTTAAATCTGGAAAAGAACGCATAGAAAAAATTTAGTATTGTTTTAGTCACAAGTCATAAAATTCTATTTCACCAGTTCAGTCTCATGTAATTAATCTCTCTTCTGTTGAGATTGCAATGTTACAGTGGTCTGATTTTTCTGTCTGTATCCTAGAAGTTCAGAAATATGATCTCAAAGTTATCAAAAACCTGTATACAAGAGTACTTATCAGAGTCTTTTCCATTAATTTCCTTAAAAGAGGCAATTATTGAATTGTAGCCTATTACAAAATGTTATAGAAAACGCATTGAAATAAAGCAATTAACTATGGACAAAGAAACTTAAAATGGCCATGGTTTGAAATCTAATTTTACCATAACCCCAAATCGACAAATTTGATTATTTCTATGACAAACTACATTTAAGAATCTCATACAATTTTGAAACACCCATTGACACAAATTTCTATACACAAAGAGCTAAATACCATTTCATGTTTGATAGTGTTTCCCATATAATTACAACACATCAGAAAATCTAATCTTTCTTTTTTTTTTAATTATGGCAATACTCAGCACTTCTTTTCTTTTTGTAGAATTACATGAAAAGTAAATATATTTTTTAAAGAAAAAAATATAAAAGTATAAATATATAAATATATAAAAGTATAAGTATATATAAGTATAAAAATATTAAAAGTAAATATATTTTAAAAAGAAAAGGAACAGATTTAATTTGAACTTGAATCAACTGAAACTTGATTTTTCTGAAAGTGATTCCAAAGTATTTCTCTTCTACAACATGCAGAGAATTTACATTGGCACAAAGAATTTACATTGGCACAATTTTCTTCATTTGGGTCACAATAACTTTTGTAATGTATAAAAACAGTATAATTGGAGATAGAACCTTAAACATTAAGAAATCAAATTTAGATTCCCCAAGGAAAGTGAATACATGACTAGTTGCTTGCACCAAAAATCCTGAAAGAAGTGTCTATTTAAAATGGAGTTTTTATTCATTTATGATAGATTCGCTTGGTTATTTTTTGTTCTCTTATGTCTGTCGGTCTCACTTTAGTTTTCCTGGTATAGCACTCCTGTAAGGACTTCTTGAATAATTGGTCTGGTGTTGATAAATTCTTTCAGACTTTGTTTATCTGAGAATGTTTTTATCTTTTCTTCCTATTTGAAGGATAATCTTGCCAGGTATAGTAATCTTGGTTGAAATGGTTTTTCTTTTAACACTTTGAATATATCTTCTCATTCTCGCCTTGTTTGCATTGTTTCCGCTGAGGCATCAGGTGTTAGCCTAATGGGATAACCTTTGTAAGTAACTTGGCATTTCTCTCTTGCAATTTTAAAAATAGTTTCTTTATCTGTGATTTTGGCTAATGTGGTTATGATAAGCTGTGGAGAGGATCTTCTTGGTTTGAATCTATTTGGGGTCCTTTGTATTTCTTGAGTCTGGATGTTTGAATACTTCTCTAGGTTTGGAAAGTTTTCTTCCAGGATTTCATGGAATAGATTATCAATGCCTTTATTGGATTCTACACCAATTATTTGGATGTTTGGGTATTTAATGGTATCTGGTAATTTCTGTGTATTGTTCTAATTTTTTTTTTCTCATTTGTTTCGGTGATTTTTTTTCTAGATCAGAGGTTTTGTCTTCTACATCTGAGATTCAGTCTCCTGCATGATTTAATCTGCTTTTAACACTTTCAAGGGAGGTTTTGATCTCCTGCACTATAGACTTCAACTCTGGAAGTTCTGTTTGATTCTTCTTTATATTGTCTATCTCCTCCTTTAAATCATGAAAGGACTTCCTCATCTCCTGGAATGTGATGTCTCTTTTCTATCTCATAAGAGTTTTGTTTCCATAAATATTCTAAATTCCTTTTCTGATATTTCACTTATTTCCTTTGATTTTTCATACTTGGATAAAAATTACTGTGTTCCCTTGTTGGAGATGTATCACTTGGTTTTCTCATACTAGAAACTCTTCTCCAATTTTTTGTCATTTGGCAATATATTCATTTTTGGCTAATTTGTTAGAGAAGGTTTCTTCAGCTGTGAGCTTGTGAGTTTTCCTTAAGTGTGAGTTCCTTCTGTGTCCAATTCTTCTTCTACTGTGTTTTGCAACATGATACCCACAGGAGGAGTTCTGAGGTCAGATTTATGAAGAGGAGATCTCCCCTTTTGCCACTGATTCAGTGTGGGAGAGATGGTTTTGAGGATTTCTCTGAGCCTAGCAAAATGTCGAGGTTTGGCAACTATGCACCTAGGCCTCTGTGTACACTCACTGGGTTGAAGCTCAGCAACAAAATAAGAGAATAAGTTAGAAGAATAAGAGAATACATAAGTGAAAAAAGAAAAGAAAACAAAGAAAGAAGAAAAAAGAAAGAAAAGACGAAAAGTGAAATGAGCAGAGCACCTCAGATGTAGATGTCTTTCTGCAATGCCTCAGTCCTTTCTAGCTATGGGCTGGAGGTGAGGTTGGAAGAAGGGGGTTGTGACTTGGAGCTGCTCAACCCTCACACTGGTCCCTTAAATGAGCCAACCTTATTTTTAACAATTTGGCTGGTCAATTTCTCCTTCTCTAAAGATATCCTTTAGTACCAGTGAGGAACTAATCAGAGGTTACTTTTTTCACAATGTTCTCAATGTTCTCAAACTTCTCAGTAAACAAGGCATTGGTTGGTATTGTAGTTTCAGATTTTCTGAGGTAGAAGGGGAATCCTGACTATAGTGAGACAGAGATGGCACCATTTTTGTAGAGTGATAAATCTTAATCTTTCAGAGAAGGAGTTTTATTTTGATTTTCTCTCTTTGAATCATCTTAGATTGTCTGTTTTAGAATTGTCTAATTCTTCTTCATTGCCATGGACATTATAACTACACTGAACAATAAGTGTATCCACACAAATATAAACACACACATATAAAGAAATCTTAGCAACCTAAGTTGAAACATTTCATTTGTTCAGACGTATGTGTGTATGTATGACTGTTAATTTCATATTTAGTCTTTGATAACAAGACTTTGAGATTATTATATGTGTTATTATCACTATAGTCATGTAAAATGAATTGTTTTGTTTTAGTCTTTTTTAGTATACATATCAATAAAATAGACTTGGGGGGCCAGCAGGTGGCGTGATGGTCGAGGGTGCTGGATTCCCACATGACCAACCACAATTTGAGTCCTGGACCTGGTGGCTTGCCTTTTCCCTTTCCTTTTCTCTCTCTCTCTCTCTCTAGTCAAATTTAAAATGAGTAAATAAATAAATAACAAATAGAATTAAATAAATACTTCTTTTTAAAAATTAAAAAAATAAAATAGACTGTGAGTCAGAGCTCAACTTCAATGCTGACTGCTTGAATTATAAAGATAAGACATCCTTGTGGAAGTTTCAGGTTTTGAGAAGCTCTGTAGAACCTCTTTTTTGTGGGTGATTTTTAAATATACTGAGCTGGGACATTCTAGTTTTAGCCAGGCATTAGTTAAAAGAGTTAGGTGCAGTGATATTCAGACTCATCTTCTGATCAAAGTTCTGGGAGACCTAGAAGGAAAAATGAAGGGCCTTAGAGGGGCCCACCAACCAGCAACCTGAAATAGGTAAACCAATTTACTTAAGATCCTGTCATAGTTTTAGATAATTGGTTTTCCTGATTTGCAGAATGATCAAAAGTATTGTAGCCATGTGCAACAAACACAGCCAGAAAGAAACAAAATCAAGTGAAACTAAATTGTGAGGGAAGGGAGGGAGGAATAGCCTTCTTAAGCAGAGGTGTTCCAATGTTTTAGCCAATCCTTGGTTGAATCTTAGGAATGAACAGTGTCTCAAGCTCATTCACGTTTCATGACCAACTGGTAGTTGGCACTGAAAAACTTTTCAGGGCTGTGTGAATTGTGCGACTGATTGTCTTAGATGCACTACTTTATTTAAAATAATAATAATAATAATGTTCATGAGGAGTCAATATGTAGTTTTAGAGATAATCAGTGTGTGTCTTATATAAATGGTACATCTGTGGTTTTTAATCTGTGCTATACTTCAAAACTGTGATCTCCTGTTATTGTATGCAGCCTTCAACTCCACTTCTGCAGGTTTTCTTCTGTGATTAAATAGCTTATAATTATAAGCAAAATTCAGAGCAACTAAGTACTGATCTAAAATGATTACCTTTGGCTGGAGGTGAGCTGCACTGAAACTGTATGACAAAATGTCTCTGGACAAGGAGAGTGAGAGAAGAGAAACAAAAGGACACAATTCATCTGTAATTTACTGTTGGTAAACCTAGCAGTAAAGAGACATTGGTCAATTGCTCTGACCCTGATGAATTTCTAAGCTGAGATCTTTGTCGTTTATGCTTGCAGATGTTAACTGGAAAAGTTATATATGCACAAACCTGAGGGAAGGGAGGGAGGAATAGCCTTCTTAAGCAGAGGTGTTCCAATGTTTTAGCCAATCCTTGGTTGAATCTTAGGAATGAGCAGGGTCTCAAACTCATTCATGTTTCATAACCAACTGGTAGTTGGCACTGTAAAGCTTTTCAGTGCTGCGTGAATTGTGTGACTGATTGTCTTAGATGCACTACTTTATTTAAAATAATAATAATAATAATGTTCATGAGGAGTCAATATGTAGTTTTAGAGATAATCAGTGTGTGTCTTATATAAATGGTACATCTGTGGTTTTTAATCTGTGCTATACTTCAAAACTGTGATCTCCTGTTATTGTATGCAGCCTTCAACTCCACTTCTGCAGGTTTTCTTCTGTGATTAAATAGCTTATAATTATAAGCAAAATTCAGAGCAACTAAGTACTGATCTAAAATGATTACCTTTGGCTGGAGGTGAGCTGCACTGAAACTGTATGACAAAATGTCTCTGGACAAGGAGAGTGAGAAAAGAGAAACAAAGGACACTAATACATCTGTAATTTACTGTTGGTAAACCTAGCAGTAAAGACACATTGGTCAATTGCTCTGACCTAGATGAAATTTTATACTGAGATCTTTGTCATTTATGCTTGCAGATGTTAACTGGAATAGTTATATATGCATAAACCTTTTCTTCCTGGATTTGGCAGATATGTACAATTATATTAAAATGGTTTATATATGTGTGTGTGATTTTAAATACAGATTTAAACTCTAACAATGGATAGGTCAGATTTGTGAAACTGGAGTCCTGGGAAGAGAATGAGAAATTTATAATGTTCTCGAGAGTACCTGAAAAGTTTTTTAAAATGTCCTCATGTGCTTGGTCCCGTAAGAGCTTTTCTTGAAATAACTTTGTAGTTTTTGTATAGTATAGTCTTTCATCTGAGAGGCTAATTGAAACCATTATACCATTATTAGGATACAGAAGAGAAATGGTGGGATTATGAGAATGATAAAGATAGATAAAAGTAAAGTAAAGGGATTGGTAAAGTTCTAAGGGTTTGATTATAGTTAGTCTTTTCGAAACAATGTTACTTTTGGGAAAAAGAAGAAAAGTAAGATTACTTTCTTTTTTATTGGGGGGGAGAGGTTTTGTTTGTTTGTTTGTTTGTTTTATTTTTTGCTATAGGGCATGAGTGCTCTCCAGAAAGACAGAGAGACAGAAAGCAAGAAATCACTTGCAAGGGGGGATGGCCAAGCCACAATCCCTTCTCCTCCATTCTCTTCTTGGAATCTTGGGCATGCATGCACACGCACCCAGTGTGTTTTAACCACCAGGTCCGGGACTCGAACTGCAGTTGACTACATGGGAGTCCAGCAACATAACCATTACGCCAATTGCTAGTCCCAGTAAGATTACTTTCTAAAACAGAAAAAGAAGAAAAAAAAAAACTAATCTGCACAGACAAGTAACATTGAAATAAAATACAATCTATGATGCTTCCTGAATTTGATTTTGCTCACAATTAAGATCTATTTCTATTTATTCAAGTGCCTTTAATAATTCCAGATAATAAACTCTGTTATTTATGAGTAAATTATTTAAGTTATGTAATTATGAGACTTTATCTCTTGTTTACTGTTATGCAGTTGGCAGTGTCTATATAACTTTGAATCCTCCTTCTTAACCAGACCTTTTCCTGCATTTTCGAAGCCTCCCCCTTAACCAAACCTCTTCCTGCATTCTCTTCTAGGAAGAATGTGAGTCTGAAATGCCCTCCTCCTCCTTCCCATCTGTTCACATCTTGGTTGCCCATCTCCCTTGTGGAAGCTTGTTTTACCCATTCTACCCACAGGGATTTACAGATTAAAACAAGTTTAAAAAGCTAATGTACTGTGTGGAGACCATAATTAATAAAATTGTATTGTATTAGAAATTTTTGTTAAATAAATAGGTTTTAGATTTATTAGTTAAAAGAGTTAGGTGCAGTGATATTCAGACTCATCTTCTGATCAAAGTTCTGGGAGACCTAGAAGGAAAAATGAAGGGCCTTAGAGGGGCCCACCAACCAGCAACCTGAAATAGGTAAACCAATTTACTTAAGATCCTGTCATAGTTTTAGATAATTGGTTTTCCTGATTTGCAGAATGATCAAAAGTATTGTAGCCATGTGCAACAAACACAGCCAGAAAGAAACAAAATCAAGTGAAACTAAATTGTGAGGGAAGGGAGGGAGGAATAGCCTTCTTAAGCAGAGGTGTTCCAATGTTTTAGCCAATCCTTGGTTGAATCTTAGGAATGAGCAGGGTCTCAAACTCATTCATGTTTCATAACCAACTGGTAGTTGGCACTGTAAAGCTTTTCAGTGCTGCGTGAATTGTGTGACTGATTGTCTTAGATGCACTACTTTATTTAAAATAATAATAATAATAATGTTCATGAGGAGTCAATATGTAGTTTTAGAGATAATCAGTGTGTGTCTTATATAAATGGTACATCTGTGGTTTTTAATCTGTGCTATACTTCAAAACTGTGATCTCCTGTTATTGTATGCAGCCTTCAACTCCACTTCTGCAGGTTTTCTTCTGTGATTAAATAGCTTATAATTATAAGCAAAATTCAGAGCAACTAAGTACTGATCTAAAATGATTACCTTTGGCTGGAGGTGAGCTGCACTGAAACTGTATGACAAAATGTCTCTGGACAAGGAGAGTGAGAAAAGAGAAACAAAGGACACTAATACATCTGTAATTTACTGTTGGTAAACCTAGCAGTAAAGACACATTGGTCAATTGCTCTGACCTAGATGAAATTTTATACTGAGATCTTTGTCATTTATGCTTGCAGATGTTAACTGGAATAGTTATATATGCATAAACCTTTTCTTCCTGGATTTGGCAGATATGTACAATTATATTAAAATGGTTTATATATGTGTGTGTGATTTTAAATACAGATTTAAACTCTAACAATGGATAGGTCAGATTTGTGAAACTGGAGTCCTGGGAAGAGAATGAGAAATTTATAATGTTCTCGAGAGTACCTGAAAAGTTTTTTAAAATGTCCTCATGTGCTTGGTCCCGTAAGAGCTTTTCTTGAAATAACTTTGTAGTTTTTGTATAGTATAGTCTTTCATCTGAGAGGCTAATTGAAACCATTATACCATTATTAGGATACAGAAGAGAAATGGTGGGATTATGAGAATGATAAAGATAGATAAAAGTAAAGTAAAGGGATTGGTAAAGTTCTAAGGGTTTGATTATAGTTAGTCTTTTCGAAACAATGTTACTTTTGGGAAAAAGAAGAAAAGTAAGATTACTTTCTTTTTTATTGGGGGGGAGAGGTTTTGTTTGTTTGTTTGTTTGTTTTATTTTTTGCTATAGGGCATGAGTGCTCTCCAGAAAGACAGAGAGACAGAAAGCAAGAAATCACTTGCAAGGGGGGATGGCCAAGCCACAATCCCTTCTCCTCCATTCTCTTCTTGGAATCTTGGGCATGCATGCACACGCACCCAGTGTGTTTTAACCACCAGGTCCGGGACTCGAACTGCAGTTGACTACATGGGAGTCCAGCAACATAACCATTACGCCAATTGCTAGTCCCAGTAAGATTACTTTCTAAAACAGAAAAAGAAGAAAAAAAAAAACTAATCTGCACAGACAAGTAACATTGAAATAAAATACAATCTATGATGCTTCCTGAATTTGATTTTGCTCACAATTAAGATCTATTTCTATTTATTCAAGTGCCTTTAATAATTCCAGATAATAAACTCTGTTATTTATGAGTAAATTATTTAAGTTATGTAATTATGAGACTTTATCTCTTGTTTACTGTTATGCAGTTGGCAGTGTCTATATAACTTTGAATCCTCCTTCTTAACCAGACCTTTTCCTGCATTTTCGAAGCCTCCCCCTTAACCAAACCTCTTCCTGCATTCTCTTCTAGGAAGAATGTGAGTCTGAAATGCCCTCCTCCTCCTTCCCATCTGTTCACATCTTGGTTGCCCATCTCCCTTGTGGAAGCTTGTTTTACCCATTCTACCCACAGGGATTTACAGATTAAAACAAGTTTAAAAAGCTAATGTACTGTGTGGAGACCATAATTAATAAAATTGTATTGTATTAGAAATTTTTGTTAAATAAATAGGTTTTAGATTTAGCTACTCTTGTCACAAGCACAAAAAAAGTAACTGAAATGACAGGTATGTTAACTTCACTATAGTAACCCTTTTATTGTCTATATGTATCCCATATCATCATGTTGTAAAAGTCACATATAGATAATAAATAAATATAAATGTATATATCTATATACCTATCTATCATATAGATATATATTTTTAGGAGAAATTTTTGCTAAAGAGTATGTGTGCTCACCAGAGAGACAGAGACAGACAGAGAGAAAGCAAAAAATCACCCTCTAGGGGGAATGGCCATGCCACAATCCCTTCTCCTCCTTTCTCCTCTTGGGATCTTGAACACACACACACACCAGCACCCAGCATGAAGTTTAAGCTACTGGGTCCGGGACTTGCACTGTGGTCAACCATGTGGGAGTCTAGTGACATAACCATTATGCCATCTGCAGGTCCCACTAAAGTATATATATATATTTTTTTTTTGGAGAGATTTTCACTGTAGGGCGCGTGCGCTCGCCAGACAGAGAGAGAGAGACATAGAGACAGAAAGCGAGAAATCACCCCCCAGGGGGGATGGTCACGCCGCAATCCCTTCTCCTCCATTCTCCTCTCGGGATCTTGGGCACGCACGCACACGCGCCCGGCGTGAGTTTTAAGCCACCGGGTCCGGGACACGAACCGCAGTCGACTACATGGGAGTCCAGCGACATAGCCATTACGCTAACTGCTAGTTCCCCCACTAAAGTATATTTTTAAAATACTCTATGAAATTTACATTTCTGTGATAGATCACATTTTAAACAGAATCTGATTAATTTCATTTTGGTCTTTGAGGTAAGAGGCTATCTAGTGCATTTTCTTTTCTGTTGTCTCAGAGACAAAATATAGTAGTAGTCATACTATGTCAACAATTAATTCTGTGGACTTGATGAAACTGTGTTAATTCACATCTTCAGAAAAGCCTTCAGATAGGATTAAATGTGTTAGAACTGTATTGAGGGAAATGACTCTAAAAGATTGGAAGGAGGAAGCTAGGAGAAGTTGGGAGAGCCACAGTGGGAGAGCCAACAAGAAAGAAAGACTGTCTTAGACCATTGTGCATTTCTTTTATTTTTTGGAGAGGTTTTTGCTATAGGGCACGTGCACTCGCCAGACAGACAGAGACAGAGAGACAGAAAGCGAGAAATCACCCTCTGGGGGGATGGCCACGCTGCAATACCTTCTCCTCCATTCTCCTCTCGGGATCTTGGGCACACACGCACACGCGCCTGGCGTGAGTTTTAAGCCACCGGGTCCGGGACGTGAACTGCGGTCGACTACATAGGAGTCCAGCGACATAGCCATTACTCTAACTGCTGGTCCCAACTGTTGTGCATTTCTAAGGACAAAGAGACAAGGTCAGAGTCCTCACCAAAGTCACTTATGAGGCCTCAGTTCTTTAGAAACTGGCCTGCCTTAATGTTCCTTGGTCACTGGTTGGGAGCAGCCTATGGGAATTGCTGCAAATGCTGGGATGGAGTTCAGAGCATACAGTTAAGCCCCTATCAATTACATTCCCTGCTGTTGGAGATCTGAAGTGTGTTTCCCCGGCCAGCATACGGATATTTTAGATAAAAATTTAATGCCATATAAACCCTAAAAGTGCTCTCTATACCCACCATTTCCTTTTTCTGCAAAGTACTTTTCTTCATTAAAAAATCTTTCAGGCTAAGCTCCTCTAGGCCAGGGCTGTTGCTTTTCTTTATTTCGTAGAGTTTCCTAAGTGGCATTATCCTCTTTTATACCTTTTTTATAATTTTATTTTTATTAAAAACCCTGGAATGTAAACAAAATACTCCTAATTTAACTGTAATCACGTAATAGTTGACTTGTAATGAGTTCATTACAAGTTTCTTAAGGATATGGTAGGCTAGTTGTTTAACATTTACTTTATTTAAAAAGAGTATGTCAGTTCACTTTTAAATTGTTGCCAGGGGCCTTTTTTAAAGTGTTATATAAAAGGAAACTTACTTCTAGGAATTTTGCCAGCCATGTTAGATAAGAAAATTGCTTTGTGAGTGAATATTTGTGAGTACATCTAGCCTTCTACATTTATCATCGCTAGTGTTTGAATTATTTCATATCAGTGAATCTATTTTTAGAACTTATGTTGATGTTCTCCTTTTTACCAGCATGTAGGACAAACTTAATAACCCTTTTAAAGCTTAGTATTTTTAATAATGATATTCAACAGACAAAATGATACTATCAAATTTATATATATATATGTATTTTCATATTTATATATGCTTTTTAACAATCTCAAACTTAAAGAAATTTGCAAGTATAGAATTTTGTTTTCTTGAATTATTAGAAAGTGATTTGCCAACGTGATGCCCAATCACCCCCAAATGCTTTAAATATTTTTCTTATAAGCAGGTATATTCTCCTACATGACCGTAATACAACAACCAGATTAGTAAACTGACATCTTGCTGTTACCTAAGCCTTACAAATCATTCAGGTTTCACTTAACTGTTCAAATAATGTCTTTTATAGAAAGAGGATCCAGATCAAAATCAGCCTTTTGATTTAGTTGTCATATCTCTTTGAGTTCCTTCCACTTGGAGAGGTTTCTTGTTCTTTTATTTCCTTGACCTTGATACTTTTGAAGATTACAGGCCATTCATTCCTTTTTTTTTTTTTTGAGAGGTTTTTGCTATAGGGTGCATGTGCTTGCCAGAAAGACAGAGAGACAGAAAACGAGAAATCACCCCCTCAGGGGCAATGGCCACTCTGCAATTCCTCCTCTCGGGATCTTGGGCATGCACACACATGCATCCGGTGTGAGTTTTTGTTTTTGTTTTTGTTATTTTTTTCTTTTTAGAGGTTTTTGCTATAGGGCGCGTGCACTCACCAGACAGACAGAGACAGAGAGACAGAAAGCGAGAAATCACCCCCCAGGAGGGATGGCCATGCTGCAATCCCTTCTCCGTTCTCCTCTTGGGATCTTGGGCACGCATGTACACATGCCTGGGGTGAGTTTTAAGCCACCCGGTCTGGGACGCAAACCACGGTCGACTACATGGGAGTCTAGCGACATAGCCATTACACTAACTGCTGGTTCCATCCGGTGTGAGTTTAAGCCATTGGGTCTGGGACTTGAACCGCAGTCGACTACCTGGGAGTCCAGTGATATAGTCATTATGCTATTTGCTGGTCCCAGGCCACTCATTTTTAGAATGTCTCTCAATTGGGTTTGTCTAGTGTCTTGTCATGGTTAGATCCAGGTTATACATCTTTGGTAGGAATAGCACAGAGAAATTATTTGTTCTTTTTTCTTCCTCTTGTATAGTATCTAGTTTCAATTTCTCCCCTTATTGATGATGATCACTTTGATCACATAAATAACATGTTAGCCACCATGCTTCTCCACTGTGAGGTTACTCTTTTGCCTTTTACAATTATAGGTATTTTGTATGAATAGTCTTTGTAAATATCCCATTCTTCATTAGAATTTCAATTCGTTTTTCATTAATTTATTATATAGCCATACAGACTCTCATGAACTTTTAGTCTTTTTACTGTCATCGTTTTTAGTGCTCAAATTTTTGCTCCTGAATTGACCAGTGGAAGCTGTTTAAGCTGACTTTTGTGTCCTTTTGTCATACTCCATCATTCTTTGAGCACTGCCATTCATTATGGTTCCAGAAACGATTCCAGACTTATTGCTATGTCCCAGCTGTAGAATTAGCCATTTCTCCAAAGAATCTTATTTCTTTTAGTCAAAATAGCAGCAACCCAGAATCAGATGCTAGGTATGTTCATTGTTATTGGAGCATCATCACTTACAAGTCATCTCATTGGCCAGAGCTAGGGGAATATAGGTACATGCATATCTATGCATGTATATGCAATGACATATACATTCTCATCATACTTTTTCTTTTATAAATTGAGATATAATTTGCATATCATAATATTTTCTCCTTTAAAATAAGCACTTCAATGATTTCAGTATGTTTACTAGGTTGTGTAATTATCACCACAATTTAATTCCAGAACATTTCTATCAGTCCAGAAAGAAAAACTGTGCTCATTAGAAATTAGTCATCATCACTGCCCTCAGCCCCTGACAATCATTAATCTATATTCTGTCTCAATGGATTTGCTTGATCATGGTGCGGTTAAACTTGTTTGTTTGTTTTTTTAGTGAGTTCTGCAAAGTCTATATTCTTTGTCATTTGTGGCCACTGAAATCTCTGATTGGTGGTTAGCTAAGATTTAATGGAGATTTACTTAAATCCCTGGGAAGAGTCTCTACTCTTTTTTTTTTTTTTTTTTTTTTTTTTTTGAGAGGTTTTTGTTATAGGGCGCGTGCGCTCGCCAGACAGAGAGAGACATAGAGAAAGAAAGCGAGAAATCACCTCCCAGGGGGGATGGCCACACCGCAATCCCTTCTCCTCCATGCTCCTCTCGGGATCTTGGACACGCATGCACATGCGCCTGGCGTGAGTTTTAAGTCACCGGGTCCGGGATGCGAACCGCGGTCGACTACGTGGGAGTCCAGCGACATAGCCATCATGCTAACTGCTGGTTCCCCTCTTTTTTTCTTTATATCTCTTTTGCTCATATATTTTCTCTTTCTCCTGACCTCTTCTTTTCCTTTTTCCTTTTTTTGCTGGAGCACACATGTACTCATCAGTGAGAGAGAGAGAAGAGAGACAGAGGGAAAAGGAGAGGGACATGTCTAACATGTTTCTCAAGCTACACTGGTCCGAGACTTGAACCATGTGGTTAGCCATCTGGGATTCAGCTATCTTAACTGCTAAATCATGGAGTCAGCTCTTTCCTGACCTTTTAATGTCAGTCTGTGAACAAATTATTTTTTTCCATCTGTATTTACTGTATTGATAATAGCCTCGTACAGTGTCATGTCTTTAAATAGCATGCATACACTGATGTCTGCCAATTTTATATCTTGAACCCCAATTCCTTCCTTGAATTCTATCTTATATATTTAGCTGGCTATTTGACTTCTCCTTTAGATTTCTTTACTTTTTTTTTTTTTGGAGAGGTTTTTGCTATAGGGCACGTGTGCTTGCCAGACATAGAGACAGAGAGACAGAAAGCGAGAAATCACCCCCCAGGGGGGATGGCCACACCGCAATCCCTTCTCCTCCATTCTCCTCTCGGGATCTTGGGTATACACGCACATGCGCCTAGTGTGAGTTTTAAGCCACTGGGTCCAGGACCTGAACCACGGTTGACTACATGGGAGTCCAGCAATATAGCCATTACGCTAACTGCTGGTCCCTCCTTTAGATTTGTAACAAGTATTCTAAACATAGCCTCTCTAAAACGGAATGATTGGTCTTTCTCCCTACCCACCATAATGTTTTCTATCTCTGCTAATAGTAATGCCACTCTTTTAGTGGCTCAGTCCAGAAAT
Source organism: Tupaia belangeri chinensis (assembly GCF_000334495.1). Classification (NCBI taxonomy): domain Eukaryota; kingdom Metazoa; phylum Chordata; class Mammalia; order Scandentia; family Tupaiidae; genus Tupaia; species Tupaia belangeri. The sequence continues at coordinate 852,221 of NW_006159866.1, read as the reverse complement.
ATCAGATTATTCTTGACTTTTATTTCTCTATACCACACATCAAACAAGTAATACTTATTGCCCATCATCAGGAGCAGCAGTGCCAGGATATCAACCTATAGCATGGTTTACCAGTGTCGTGACTGCCAGAACAGACATAACTTAAAGATACTGGGTAGAATAATACTTACACAGAGAAGAAACAGAGCAAGATTGGCTGCAATAGTGAGCGTTGGTACCCATGACCAGTGGGTCTTGCTACATAGCCACCACAGCGAGGTAATCTACGCATACCCTTATTGTGTTGCAGGTGAAAGACCTGGTTCTTTCCCACCAGGAACAGAGATGGCAGTGGGGTTGGCAAGGTACCCTATGACGTACAGTTAAACAGAACCAGCAGGTACATATCAAACCTGGAATAGGGAATGATATTCTCAAACAAGGTGATGAGGGGCTGGCAGGTGGTGTGGTGGTTAAGAGTGTTGTACTCTCAGATGGCCAAACACAGTTTGAGTCCTGGAGCTGGTGACTTCCTTTCTCTCTCTCCTTCCCCGTCTCTAGTCAAATTAAAATAAACAAATAAATAAAAACAAGGTGATAAGCCCAGCACAAGCTGTGAGGGCTCCTTATCTCCATGTAAGGAACTGTTCCAGACCCAAGGCTCAGTCATTCGCAGCCGTGTAAGGATCAACAAGCTGCACCTGACTGCCTTTCCCAGTATTATAATGCAATCCATTAGGCAATCTTATTGGCTGCACCTTCAAAATATATCCAGAATCTGATCATTTCTCACCATCTACCCTGAAGCCACCCACATCTAAACTAATATCACCTCCTACTTGGGTTTCTTCCTTTCATTGATTTTTTTTTCATTCAAGCAATATGAAAACCAAAGTTCTTTCAGTAGTATACCAAACAGTAAGCTTCATGTATTGCTATTCATATCATCATGTGTTCTGTCACAGCTACGTGTGCCAGGCTTGCTTACACTTTATAGCCCTTGCATGGACTATATTCCCTCTGACAGGAACATGCCTCCCCCCCAGAAAGCTACATAGCTTTCTTATCAGTCTCTCTGAGCTCCTTGCTCACAGATTACTTTCTCACTGTGGTCTGCCTTAACCAGCATATTTAAAATTGCACTCTTGTTTTAGCCCAGCTCCTCTTAGCACCTTTCCTTGTTTTGATTTCAATATTGCACTTATAACCTTTATGCATACTGTACAAATTATTTATTTATAATGACTGTTGTCTGTATTTTTCTGCTAGAAAATAAGCTTTACGAGAGCAAAATAAATTTTCTATTTTGTTCACTGCTTAGGTCAGTCTAAATATTCATTGCCTCAATTAAATAAGTAAAAGCTTGTACAATGGAAGTAATTCTGGTAAGCAGCAGAGCTAGAAATTGATATATTTGGCATTCAGAGCCACTGTTAGAAAACTTTTGAGTAAATGTTTTTTAACAAAGATTTTAGAGTATTTTACTATTAACAAGTTACTGTACTGGGCACTACAGTTAGGGGCTAGCTTTGTAATCTTTTTTTAAGTTTTTTTTCAATTAATTTACATTCATTCACTGTACATCAATACAGTATACAAAATAAGATTCTCCATCCAGAATACATTGTATATTGGCTCCGTCAAGGATATTACCATACATATTACCATCAGCAAATAATTTTCTATTTCTTGTTTCTTATGTATTTTGCATTTTTCCTCTCCTTGATTCCCTACCTCTCACCCTCTGCCAGTTTCCCACCTTCTCTCACACTGTCTCTGATATCTACACTTGTTTTCCATGCCTTTTTTTCTTCATGTTTTATTGATTCACTAAAGATCTTAATTAATTTAAAAATATTCAGTAGCAAGCTCAGCTAATATATACGTATCTATGAACACATGTCTGACTTTAGGCATAAACTTCAGTGAGTAAAGTGAAGATACAATAAAGTAGCACCTAACTGGGACTATGTAGCGTACTACAGTCATTAAATATGTATTAATATTTTTAATGCATTTTTAAAATTTCTAAAAACCAGTATTAGTTTTAATAGACTAAAACCAAAAATTGTTAAGAGAAATTTGGCGAGCACATGCACCCTATAGCAAAAAAACCCTCAAAAAAAAAAAAAAAAACAAAAACTTAAAGCCAGGGAAAAGGTTAGGATTCAGTTTAAATATTAGGTAGATGAACCTATCAACAGATCTAGAGAAGACAAAAATTCTTAAATATGGAAATCAAAGTATTGAAGAAAATCAGTGATGTTTTAGTCTAAAGTAAAAAAAATCTATTTCACTAGTTTAGTTTCATGGAATTAATCTCTTTCCTATTGAATTTGCGGTGTTATTATGGTCTGATTATTCCATTTAAACTCCGGAAATTAACATTCAACTCCAGAATTGTCCTTACCATTAGGCTTGTTATTCTCTTGGTTGTTTTTGCACTCTTATTTCTGTGTGTATGATTTTAGTTTTCCTGGTATATCACTCCCTTCAGCACTTCTTGGAGATCTGGTCTGGTGCTGGTAAATTCTTTCAGGTTTTGTTTATCTGAGAATGTTCTTGTCTTTTCTTCCCATGTGAAGGATAATTTTGCCAGGTATAGTATTCTTAGTTGAAATTGTTTTTCACTTAACACTTTCCTTGCTTGCATTGTTTACCATGAGAGGTCCAACATTAGCCTGATGGGATGTCCTTTAAAAGTAACTTGACATTTTTCTTTTGCCAAATTTAGTATCTTGTCTCTGTCTGTGGTTTTGGTCAATCTTGCTATGATGTGCCTTGGATAAGATCTTCTTGGGTTGATTCTCTGTGGGGTCCTTTGTATTTCTTGGTTCTGGATATTTGAGTGCCTCTCTAGGTTTGGACAGTTTTCTTCCAGAATTTCATGGAATAGATTATCAATGCCCTTATTAGTTTCTTCACCTTCTGGGATACCGATGATCCAGATGTTTGGGTGTTTAATGGCATCTAGTATTATTCATATGTTATTCTCATTTCTTTTTTGGTTATTATCTCAGTCTTTTTGGTGAATTTTTCTAGGTCAGAGGTTTTGTCTTCTACATCTGAGATTCTGTCTTCTGCATGATCTAATCTGCTTTTAATACTATCATGGGAGATTTAGATTTGCTGCATTATAGCCTTCATCTCTAACAATTTCATTTGATGCTTTTTTATGATGTATATCTCCTCTTTCAGATCACGTGAGAACTTACTTAGCTCCTGGAACTCATCTCTTTTCTCCTGCTTCTTCTAGAGGTCATTGTCTCTCTTCTCTTGCATCTCTGTTAGCTTTGTTAGCTTTATCTGCCATTTCCACAAGTTCCTTTGTATTGTCTATGTAGGATGAGGAGTTATTCTTTGCCCTTGGGGAAGAGATATTTTCTTGGGTTCTTATATTTTTTTGTGCCTCTGCAGTGGTTTATGGTCATCTTATGGATTATACGTTTTTTTCCTAGGTTTTGGAGTTAAATCTGAGCATTCAGAGGAACACAGGAAGAGGTGATCTACAGTCTCTAAACAGTGCCATTTTTCTCCCTTTGTGCAGCTGATTTAATGGAAATTAAGGGTTAATCTGACCCTAAAAGTATTCAGATATTTGGCTACTGTGCACCTTGACCTGTCTAGAAAATTAGTAAAGTGAAAGAGAGAAAAAGAAAAGGAAAAGGAAAAAAAAAAGAAAGAAAGAAAGAAAAAAAAGACAGAAATGATGAAAAAAAGAAAATAAAAAAAAGGGAAATTTGAGCAAAAAATGAAAACAGCAGGACCAGCAGTTGGTATAATGGATATGTTGCTGGACTCCCATGTAGTAAACTGCATTTCAAGTCCCAGACCTGGTGGCTTAAACTCACACTGGGCACATGTGCATATGTGCCCAAGATCCTGAGAGGAGAATGGAGAAGGGAATTGCAGTGTGGCCATCCTCCCTGGGGGGTGATTTCTCGCTTTTTGTCTCTCTGTCTCTCTCTGTCTTTCTGGTGAGCGCACATGTCCTATAGCAAAAACCTCTCAAAAAAAAAAGAAAGAAAGAAAACAGCACCACGTGAATGCTCAGAACTCAAATATAGATGGCAGCTGATTGTTGGCTTGTCCTATGGGGGCAAAGGGAAAGGTAAGAATTAGCAAGACAAAAAAGTAGCAGAGAGCTAAGTTTAAAAAATTTTTTTTAATTAAAAAAATATATATAGAGAGAAGAGAGAATAAAAAGGATGTTCTAACCTGACTCCTGGCTAGATCTGGAGGACAGGAGGGTGAAGTCTTAGCAGAAGGTCTTCAGTAGTCCTAATCCCTGAATGGGGCTTCTCAGAACTCCGATATAGTCGGCAGCTGACTGACTTGTCCTGGCTCCTGGCTAGATCTTGGGGGCAGGAGGGTGAAGTCTGTCTGGGCAGAAGGTCTTTGGTGGCCTTTTTCCTGAATCTAGTTTTGTAATCTTGATTAGCCTGAGAACCTCATAACCATATTGCTTATATGAAGGGTACATGCTAAGTTTTAAAGAAAAAAATGGTGGAGCCAGCAGGTGGCGTAATGGTTAAGGCTCTTGATTCCCACATAGCTAACCACAGTTCAAGTCCTGGACCACATAGCTTGAAACTCACGCCAGGTGCATGTGTATTTCATAAAAATGTTCATTCGTAGGCATGTGTTGGAGATCTTGTGAGTTTAGTTGGAGACCACTACAGTAAGCAAATATTGTGGTAAAACTAGTCATAAGAACTTTTTGGTTTCCCAGTGCATATAAAAGTTATGTTTCTAGTAATGTAGTGTATTAAGTGTGTAATAATATTATGTATTAAAAGCACCAGACATACCTTAATTAAAAATACTTTTATTTGGGCCAGCAAGTGGCAGAAAGGTTACATCGCTGGACCCCCATGTAGTTGACCGTGGTTTGAATCCTGGACCTGGTGGCTTAAAACTCACGCTGGGCACATGTACATGTGTGCCCAAGATCCTGAGAGGAAAATGGAGGAGAAGGGATTGCTGTATGGCCATCCCTTCTGGGTGGGGGTGATTTCTTGCTTCCTGTCTCCCTATTTCTGTCTCTCCAGCGAGCACTTACTTCCTATAGCAAAAATTTCTCTTAAAAAAAAAATCTTTTATTACTAAAAATGCTAACGATCACCAGAGGCTTCAGTGAATTATAATATTGTGGCTAGAGGGAGTTCTTGCTTAGATGTTGATAACTGCTGACTTATCAGGGTGGTGGATGCTGAAGATGAAGATGGCTGTTGGAATGTCTTAAAATAACACAGTAGTAAAGTTTACTGCATCAAACAGCTCTTCCTTTAACTAAGGATTTCCCTGTAGCTTGTGATGCTGTTTTGAGAGGATTTTACCCACATATGAATATTTTTCAAAATTTAAGTCAACTTCTCTGACTGCCACTGTTAATCAGCTAGGTTTATGTCATTTTCTTTTATTTTTTTCTTTTTTTGGAGAGGTTTTTGCTATAGGGCACGTGTGCTCGCCAGAAAGACAGAAAGAGACAGAGAGACAGAAAGCGAGAAATCACCCCCTAGGGGGATGGCCACGCCTCGATCCCTTCTCCTCCATTCTCCTCTCAGGATCTTGGTCACGCACACACACGTGCCCGGTGTGTGTTTAAGCCACCGGGTCTGGGACTCAAACCGAGGTTGACTACGTAGGAGTCCAGCGACATAGCCTTTACGCTAACTGCTGGTCCCAGTTTATGTCATTTTCTAAATCCTTTGTTATTATTTCAACAATGTTTATAGTACCTTCACCAAAAGTAGATTCCATTTAAAACAAAAACAAATTTAAAAATTCATACTTTTCTTTGCTCATCCATAAGAAATAACTTTTTGTCCATGAGATTTTTATCATGATTTGCGGCAATGCAGTCAGCTCTTCGGGCTCCACATGTTATTCTAGTTCTCTTGCCCTTTCTGCCACATCTGCAGTAGTTTTCTCCACTGAAGTCTTGAACCCCTCAACATCATCCATGAGGGTTGGAATCAACTTCTTCCATTAATGTTATTTTTACATCCTACCATAAATTACAAATGTTCTTAACGGCATCTATAATGGTGAATTCTTCCCACAAGGTTTCAATTTACTTCATCCAGATCTGTCAGAATCACTATCTTTGGCAGGTATAGCTTAACAAAGTTTATTTTCTAAATAATAAAACTTGAAAGTTGAAATTAGTCCTCAATCCATGGGTTTCAGAATAGATCTTGTGAAAGAAAGCATGAAAACAACATTAATATCTTGTACATCTCCATCACAGCTCTTTGGTGACCAGGTAATTGTCAATGACTAGTAATATTTTGAAAGGAATCTTTTCTGAGCAGTAGGTCTCAACAGTAGGTGGACTTAAAATATTTATTAACCTATGCTGTAATCAGATGTGCTGTCATCCAGGCTATGTTGTTGTACTTAGCACAGGCTGAGTAGAATTAGCATAATTTCTAAAGGCCTTCAAATATTCGAAATGGTGAATGCATGACTTCAGTTTCAAGTCACTAGCTACATAAGTTCCTAACAAGAGTCAGCCTGGCCTTTGAAGTTTTGAAGCCAGGCATTGACTTATCCTGTGTAGCTATAAAAGTCCCAGATGGCTGTTTCATCTACTTGAAAATCTGTTCCTTAGGGTAGCCTCCTTCATCAATTACCTTAGCTAAATCTTCTGGATGACTTGCTGCAGCTTCTAAATCAGCATGTTTTGCTTCACCTTGCATTTTTATGTTATGGAGATGGCTTTTTCCCTAAACCTCATGAATCAGCCTTTGCTAGCTTTAAACTTTTCTTTTGTAGCTTCCTTACCTCTCTTAACCCTCATAGAATTAAAGAGAGTTAGGACCTTACTTTAGATTAGGCTTTGGCTTCTAGGGGTATTGTGACTGGTTTGATCTACTATCCATACCAGTAAAATTTTCATTTTCTTATTATTCATGTGTTCATGGAGTAGCACTTATAATTTCCTCTCCTTTGCATTTACAACTTGGCTAATTGTTTGGCACAAGAGGCCTAGGTTTCAGCCCATCCCTGTTTTTGATATGCCTTCTTCACTAAGCTTATTCATTTCTAGCTTTTAATTTAAAGTGAGAAATGTGTGACCCTTCTTTTCATATGAACACTTAAAGGTCATTGTAGAGTTATTTACTGACCTGATTTCAATATTGTTATGTCCCAGGAAACAGGGAGAGAGATGGGGGATTGGCTGTTTGGTGAAATAGAACACATATATTTATTAAGTTCACCATCTTATATGGGTATAGTTTGTAGTGCCCCAAAACAGTTTCAATAATAACTTCAAAAATCCCTGACCACAGATTACTATGGCAGATATGAAAACAAAAAAGCTTGAAATATTGAAAAAAAAAAAATTACCAACCTATATCACAGAAACTTGAAATGGACACAGTGGAAAAATTGTGCCAGTAGCCTTGCTTAGTGCAGGATTGCCACAAACCTTCAATTTGTAAAGAAAAGAACCAAAAACATGGGACCAGCAGTTAGCGTAATGGCTATGTCACTGAACTCGAATGTAGCTGACCACAGTTCAAGTCCTGGACCTAGTGGCTTAAAACTCACGCCGGGCACATGTGCGTGCGTGCCCAAGATCCCGAAAGGAGAATGGAGGAGAAGGGATTGCGGCATGGCCATCCCCCCTGGGGGGGTGATTTCTCGATTTCTATCTCTCTGTCTCTCTCTGTCTTTCTGGAGAGGGCATGTGCCCTATAGCAAAAACCTCTCAAAAAAAAAAAGGAAAGAAAAGAACCCAAAACAAACAAACAGTTATTAATTTCAGCAAAGCACAGTAAACGGAAGTTCAATAAAACCAGACATGTCTGTATGACTAAATTTTAAAGCATAAAATTATAATTAGGGAATATCTATTGCTACATTATTATTTTACTTACTTAATTTCTCCAGTGTTTGTGATCCTTCCTCAAACTATTAATTCGTGAATCTACTCTGAACAGAAGTACTAAGAACAAAAGTGATCAACTACATATTGTCATTTATCTCCCAAAAGAATATTCTTTCTGGGTTATTCACTATGTCAACCATTATATTATACTCCAGTGATGCCCTTTATGTGTGTTTTTATGTTTATATTCTGGAGATATAACCCAAATTGACATTGTCACGAGCTGTTAAATGAATGCTTACTAATGAGTAAATTTTAAAATATTTTAATTAAAATTTTAAATTATTGAGTATACATTAAAATAAATAAACATAATTTATATTTAAAATTTAAAAGATGAAGGAATAACATCCTTGAACCTACAACTTAAGAAATATATTACCAATATCTTTGAATATCCACAGATGTTCTCTTGGATCTACTCTTCCCCACTAGAGTCAATTACTGCCCTGAATTTTGTGGTTATTATTTTTCTACTTTTTATAACTAAAGTAATCTCTCTGATGAATTTATGAATATTTATGGTCTATATAACAAAAAGAAAAATGTGTGTTTTATAGTTACGTTTCATAGTCATCCATTTATCTGAACTCAGGGACACATGTCAACAGTCATTAAAATTCAGAAACCAAATAGTAATCCTCAGAGCTTGGGCTCTGAAGCTAGACTGCCTAAGTTTGAATTATAGCTCCAACTGAATGACTTTGAACAAATTATTATTTATCTTTTTTGTTGTGCCTCAATTTCTTCATCTATAAAATGAGATAATACAGAGGGGTCTTGTAAGGAATAAATAATGTATGTAAATATTTGGAGAAATGGGCAGCATTATTGATAAATAAATGTTAGATTATTTGGCAGGTAAAGCAATTAATGCTAAAGAATTCTTTGAAAAGCCACATTTATTCTTAAGCACTGTATTAGATAACCTTTTAAAAAATATTACTCTGATTTTATTTTTAAGAATTATTTTATTTAACTTTATTTATTTATTTAAATTTAACCAGTGAGGGGCAGAGTGAAAGAGAAAGAGAGGGTAAGTGAAAAAGCTAGCCACCGGTTCTGAGACTCAAACCATGGTTGACCATGTGAGAGTCCAGCGCCCTTAACCATCACACCACCTGCAGGCCCCACCCTAATTTCTTTCAGATAACTGTTATCTTAAGATTTTTGTTACTCTCTGACCTCTTTTCATTTAGCTTATTGTGGCATTACTTAAAAATAATTTTCCTTGGTATCTCTTTTTGTCTCCCAGATTGTGTGAGAAGAGATCTCTTTTTAGTTTGAAAATAAGATTATTCCACATATTTTATATTTGGTTGTTTCCCTGACATACTCACATAAGGACTACTGGTGCCAAGAATAATAATCTAGAGGCTGCTTTGTTTATTTGTGTTTATTTGTTTTGGGTTATAGTTGAAGCAGTTTGTTTGACTAATAAATGGCAAAGCACTTTATATTAACATCAGGCTCCTGTTAAAATGAGAAGATCTGAGTTAGTATTGCCTACTTCCAGCATTGCTCTTGGGTTTTATGGAAAAATCATGACAATTCAATATTTAGATTAGAATTTAGAAAAACATGTGTCACAGTTAAAACTTATGGACTTCACTATCATCTGTCAGTAGCCAGTACATTAGCAAATATGTCAGTTACTTCAGCCGTGCCAAGAAGCTGAGTAGGGATCAGTTTCAGAAGTCTGACCTATTCTTGCACGCCCCCATAGCAGCCTTTTTATCTTTTCAGAGAACATCTTTGAATTGCCATTTTCATTCTTCCTGTGTCTGAACTTCTTCATCTTTACCTGTAAGTGTGCTTATCTGATGAGATGACTGCCTCTTGTCCATTCCCAGGACAAAAGAGATATACCATTCGCTATTTTCCATATCAGCTGAGTGGCTGTTGTGAGAGTATTTGAGGGGAAAG
>NW_006159866.1:764565-831108 GCF_000334495.1 Tupaia belangeri chinensis | reverse complement strand
AGAGAAATTTGGCGAGCACATGCACCCTATAGCAAAAAAACTCTCAAAAAAAAAAAAAAAAACAAAAACTTAAAGCCAGGGAAAAGGTTAGGATTCAGTTTAAATATTAGGTAGATGAACCTATCAACAGATCTAGAGAAGACAAAAATTCTTAAATATGGAAATCAAAGTATTGAAGAAAATCAGTGATGTTTTAGTCTAAAGTAAAAAAAATCTATTTCACTAGTTTAGTTTCATGGAATTAATCTCTTTCCTATTGAATTTGCGGTGTTATTATGGTCTGATTATTCCATTTAAACTCCGGAAATTAACATTCAACTCCAGAATTGTCCTTACCATTAGGCTTGTTATTCTCTTGGTTGTTTTTGCACTCTTATTTCTGTGTGTATGATTTTAGTTTTCCTGGTATATCACTCCCTTCAGCACTTCTTGAGAGCTGGTCTAGTGTTTGTAAATTCTTTCAGGTTTTGTTTATCTGAGAATGTTCTTGTCTTTTCTTCCCATGTGAAGGATAATTTTGCCAGGTATAGTATTCTTAGTTGAAATTGTTTTTCACTTAACACTTTCCTTGCTTGCATTGTTTACCATGAGAGGTCCAACATTAGCCTGATGGGATGTCCTTTAAAAGTAACTTGACATTTTTCTTTTGCCAAATTTAGTATCTTGTCTCTGTCTGTGGTTTTGGTCAATCTTGCTATGATGTGCCTTGGATAAGATCTTCTTGGGTTGATTCTCTGTGGGGTCCTTTGTATTTCTTGGTTCTGGATATTTGAGTGCCTCTCTAGGTTTGGACAGTTTTCTTCCAGAATTTCATGGAATAGATTATCAATGCCCTTATTAGTTTCTTCACCTTCTGGGATACCGATGATCCAGATGTTTGGGTGTTTAATGGCATCTAGTATTATTCATATGTTATTCTCATTTCTTTTTTGGTTATTATCTCAGTCTTTTTGGTGAATTTTTCTAGGTCAGAGGTTTTGTCTTCTACATCTGAGATTCTGTCTTCTGCATGATCTAATCTGCTTTTAATACTATCATGGGAGATTTAGATTTGCTGCATTATAGCCTTCATCTCTAACAATTTCATTTGATGCTTTTTTATGATGTATATCTCCTCTTTCAGATCACGTGAGAACTTACTTAGCTCCTGGAACTCATCTCTTTTCTCCTGCTTCTTCTAGAGGTCATTGTCTCTCTTCTCTTGCATCTCTGTTAGCTTTGTTAGCTTTATCTGCCATTTCCACAAGTTCCTTTGTATTGTCTATGTAGGATGAGGAGTTATTCTTTGCCCTTGGGGAAGAGATATTTTCTTGGGTTCTTATATTTTTTTGTGCCTCTGCAGTGGTTTATGGTCATCTTATGGATTATACGTTTTTTTCCTAGGTTTTGGAGTTAAATCTGAGCATTCAGAGGAACACAGGAAGAGGTGATCTACAGTCTCTAAACAGTGCCATTTTTCTCCCTTTGTGCAGCTGATTTAATGGAAATTAAGGGTTAATCTGACCCTAAAAGTATTCAGATATTTGGCTACTGTGCACCTTGACCTGTCTAGAAAATTAGTAAAGTGAAAGAGAGAAAAAGAAAAGGAAAAGGAAAAAAAAAAGAAAGAAAGAAAGAAAAAAAAGACAGAAATGATGAAAAAAAGAAAATAAAAAAAAGGGAAATTTGAGCAAAAAATGAAAACAGCAGGACCAGCAGTTGGTATAATGGATATGTTGCTGGACTCCCATGTAGTAAACTGCATTTCAAGTCCCAGACCTGGTGGCTTAAACTCACACTGGGCACATGTGCATATGTGCCCAAGATCCTGAGAGGAGAATGGAGAAGGGAATTGCAGTGTGGCCATCCTCCCTGGGGGGTGATTTCTCGCTTTTTGTCTCTCTGTCTCTCTCTGTCTTTCTGGTGAGCGCACATGTCCTATAGCAAAAACCTCTCAAAAAAAAAAGAAAGAAAGAAAACAGCACCACGTGAATGCTCAGAACTCAAATATAGATGGCAGCTGATTGTTGGCTTGTCCTATGGGGGCAAAGGGAAAGGTAAGAATTAGCAAGACAAAAAAGTAGCAGAGAGCTAAGTTTAAAAAATTTTTTTTAATTAAAAAAATATATATAGAGAGAAGAGAGAATAAAAAGGATGTTCTAACCTGACTCCTGGCTAGATCTGGAGGACAGGAGGGTGAAGTCTTAGCAGAAGGTCTTCAGTAGTCCTAATCCCTGAATGGGGCTTCTCAGAACTCCGATATAGTCGGCAGCTGACTGACTTGTCCTGGCTCCTGGCTAGATCTTGGGGGCAGGAGGGTGAAGTCTGTCTGGGCAGAAGGTCTTTGGTGGCCTTTTTCCTGAATCTAGTTTTGTAATCTTGATTAGCCTGAGAACCTCATAACCATATTGCTTATATGAAGGGTACATGCTAAGTTTTAAAGAAAAAAATGGTGGAGCCAGCAGGTGGCGTAATGGTTAAGGCTCTTGATTCCCACATAGCTAACCACAGTTCAAGTCCTGGACCACATAGCTTGAAACTCACGCCAGGTGCATGTGTATTTCATAAAAATGTTCATTCGTAGGCATGTGTTGGAGATCTTGTGAGTTTAGTTGGAGACCACTACAGTAAGCAAATATTGTGGTAAAACTAGTCATAAGAACTTTTTGGTTTCCCAGTGCATATAAAAGTTATGTTTCTAGTAATGTAGTGTATTAAGTGTGTAATAATATTATGTATTAAAAGCACCAGACATACCTTAATTAAAAATACTTTTATTTGGGCCAGCAAGTGGCAGAAAGGTTACATCGCTGGACCCCCATGTAGTTGACCGTGGTTTGAATCCTGGACCTGGTGGCTTAAAACTCACGCTGGGCACATGTACATGTGTGCCCAAGATCCTGAGAGGAAAATGGAGGAGAAGGGATTGCTGTATGGCCATCCCTTCTGGGTGGGGGTGATTTCTTGCTTCCTGTCTCCCTATTTCTGTCTCTCCAGCGAGCACTTACTTCCTATAGCAAAAATTTCTCTTAAAAAAAAAATCTTTTATTACTAAAAATGCTAACGATCACCAGAGGCTTCAGTGAATTATAATATTGTGGCTAGAGGGAGTTCTTGCTTAGATGTTGATAACTGCTGACTTATCAGGGTGGTGGATGCTGAAGATGAAGATGGCTGTTGGAATGTCTTAAAATAACACAGTAGTAAAGTTTACTGCATCAAACAGCTCTTCCTTTAACTAAGGATTTCCCTGTAGCTTGTGATGCTGTTTTGAGAGGATTTTACCCACATATGAATATTTTTCAAAATTTAAGTCAACTTCTCTGACTGCCACTGTTAATCAGCTAGGTTTATGTCATTTTCTTTTATTTTTTTCTTTTTTTGGAGAGGTTTTTGCTATAGGGCACGTGTGCTCGCCAGAAAGACAGAAAGAGACAGAGAGACAGAAAGCGAGAAATCACCCCCTAGGGGGATGGCCACGCCTCGATCCCTTCTCCTCCATTCTCCTCTCAGGATCTTGGGCACACATGTACATGTGCCCAGCGTGAGTTTTAAGCCACCGGGTCTGGGACTCAAACCGAGGTTGACTACGTAGGAGTCCAGCGACATAGCCTTTACGCTAACTGCTGGTCCCAGTTTATGTCATTTTCTAAATCCTTTGTTATTATTTCAACAATGTTTATAGTACCTTCACCAAAAGTAGATTCCATTTAAAACAAAAACAAATTTAAAAATTCATACTTTTCTTTGCTCATCCATAAGAAATAACTTTTTGTCCATGAGATTTTTATCATGATTTGCGGCAATGCAGTCAGCTCTTCGGGCTCCACATGTTATTCTAGTTCTCTTGCCCTTTCTGCCACATCTGCAGTAGTTTTCTCCACTGAAGTCTTGAACCCCTCAACATCATCCATGAGGGTTGGAATCAACTTCTTCCATTAATGTTATTTTTACATCCTACCATAAATTACAAATGTTCTTAACGGCATCTATAATGGTGAATTCTTCCCACAAGGTTTCAATTTACTTCATCCAGATCTGTCAGAATCACTATCTTTGGCAGGTATAGCTTAACAAAGTTTATTTTCTAAATAATAAAACTTGAAAGTTGAAATTAGTCCTCAATCCATGGGTTTCAGAATAGATCTTGTGAAAGAAAGCATGAAAACAACATTAATATCTTGTACATCTCCATCACAGCTCTTTGGTGACCAGGTAATTGTCAATGACTAGTAATATTTTGAAAGGAATCTTTTCTGAGCAGTAGGTCTCAACAGTAGGTGGACTTAAAATATTTATTAACCTATGCTGTAATCAGATGTGCTGTCATCCAGGCTATGTTGTTGTACTTAGCACAGGCTGAGTAGAATTAGCATAATTTCTAAAGGCCTTCAAATATTCGAAATGGTGAATGCATGACTTCAGTTTCAAGTCACTAGCTACATAAGTTCCTAACAAGAGTCAGCCTGGCCTTTGAAGTTTTGAAGCCAGGCATTGACTTATCCTGTGTAGCTATAAAAGTCCCAGATGGCTGTTTCATCTACTTGAAAATCTGTTCCTTAGGGTAGCCTCCTTCATCAATTACCTTAGCTAAATCTTCTGGATGACTTGCTGCAGCTTCTAAATCAGCATGTTTTGCTTCACCTTGCATTTTTATGTTATGGAGATGGCTTTTTCCCTAAACCTCATGAATCAGCCTTTGCTAGCTTTAAACTTTTCTTTTGTAGCTTCCTTACCTCTCTTAACCCTCATAGAATTAAAGAGAGTTAGGACCTTACTTTAGATTAGGCTTTGGCTTCTAGGGGTATTGTGACTGGTTTGATCTACTATCCATACCAGTAAAATTTTCATTTTCTTATTATTCATGTGTTCATGGAGTAGCACTTATAATTTCCTCTCCTTTGCATTTACAACTTGGCTAATTGTTTGGCACAAGAGGCCTAGCTTTCAGCCCATCCCTGTTTTTGATATGCCTTCTTCACTAAGCTTATTCATTTCTAGCTTTTAATTTAAAGTGAGAAATGTGTGACCCTTCTTTTCATATGAACACTTAAAGGTCATTGTAGAGTTATTTACTGACCTGATTTCAATATTGTTATGTCCCAGGAAACAGGGAGAGAGATGGGGGATTGGCTGTTTGGTGAAATAGAACACATATATTTATTAAGTTCACCATCTTATATGGGTATAGTTTGTAGTGCCCCAAAACAGTTTCAATAATAACTTCAAAAATCCCTGACCACAGATTACTATGGCAGATATGAAAACAAAAAAGCTTGAAATATTGAAAAAAAAAAAATTACCAACCTATATCACAGAAACTTGAAATGGACACAGTGGAAAAATTGTGCCAGTAGCCTTGCTTAGTGCAGGATTGCCACAAACCTTCAATTTGTAAAGAAAAGAACCAAAAACATGGGACCAGCAGTTAGCGTAATGGCTATGTCACTGAACTCGAATGTAGCTGACCACAGTTCAAGTCCTGGACCTAGTGGCTTAAAACTCACGCCGGGCACATGTGCGTGCGTGCCCAAGATCCCGAAAGGAGAATGGAGGAGAAGGGATTGCGGCATGGCCATCCCCCCTGGGGGGGTGATTTCTCGATTTCTATCTCTCTGTCTCTCTCTGTCTTTCTGGAGAGGGCATGTGCCCTATAGCAAAAACCTCTCAAAAAAAAAAAGGAAAGAAAAGAACCCAAAACAAACAAACAGTTATTAATTTCAGCAAAGCACAGTAAACGGAAGTTCAATAAAACCAGACATGTCTGTATGACTAAATTTTAAAGCATAAAATTATAATTAGGGAATATCTATTGCTACATTATTATTTTACTTACTTAATTTCTCCAGTGTTTGTGATCCTTCCTCAAACTATTAATTCGTGAATCTACTCTGAACAGAAGTACTAAGAACAAAAGTGATCAACTACATATTGTCATTTATCTCCCAAAAGAATATTCTTTCTGGGTTATTCACTATGTCAACCATTATATTATACTCCAGTGATGCCCTTTATGTGTGTTTTTATGTTTATATTCTGGAGATATAACCCAAATTGACATTGTCACGAGCTGTTAAATGAATGCTTACTAATGAGTAAATTTTAAAATATTTTAATTAAAATTTTAAATTATTGAGTATACATTAAAATAAATAAACATAATTTATATTTAAAATTTAAAAGATGAAGGAATAACATCCTTGAACCTACAACTTAAGAAATATATTACCAATATCTTTGAATATCCACAGATGTTCTCTTGGATCTACTCTTCCCCACTAGAGTCAATTACTGCCCTGAATTTTGTGGTTATTATTTTTCTACTTTTTATAACTAAAGTAATCTCTCTGATGAATTTATGAATATTTATGGTCTATATAACAAAAAGAAAAATGTGTGTTTTATAGTTACGTTTCATAGTCATCCATTTATCTGAACTCAGGGACACATGTCAACAGTCATTAAAATTCAGAAACCAAATAGTAATCCTCAGAGCTTGGGCTCTGAAGCTAGACTGCCTAAGTTTGAATTATAGCTCCAACTGAATGACTTTGAACAAATTATTATTTATCTTTTTTGTTGTGCCTCAATTTCTTCATCTATAAAATGAGATAATACAGAGGGGTCTTGTAAGGAATAAATAATGTATGTAAATATTTGGAGAAATGGGCAGCATTATTGATAAATAAATGTTAGATTATTTGGCAGGTAAAGCAATTAATGCTAAAGAATTCTTTGAAAAGCCACATTTATTCTTAAGCACTGTATTAGATAACCTTTTAAAAAATATTACTCTGATTTTATTTTTAAGAATTATTTTATTTAACTTTATTTATTTATTTAAATTTAACCAGTGAGGGGCAGAGTGAAAGAGAAAGAGAGGGTAAGTGAAAAAGCTAGCCACCGGTTCTGAGACTCAAACCATGGTTGACCATGTGAGAGTCCAGCGCCCTTAACCATCACACCACCTGCAGGCCCCACCCTAATTTCTTTCAGATAACTGTTATCTTAAGATTTTTGTTACTCTCTGACCTCTTTTCATTTAGCTTATTGTGGCATTACTTAAAAATAATTTTCCTTGGTATCTCTTTTTGTCTCCCAGATTGTGTGAGAAGAGATCTCTTTTTAGTTTGAAAATAAGATTATTCCACATATTTTATATTTGGTTGTTTCCCTGACATACTCACATAAGGACTACTGGTGCCAAGAATAATAATCTAGAGGCTGCTTTGTTTATTTGTGTTTATTTGTTTTGGGTTATAGTTGAAGCAGTTTGTTTGACTAATAAATGGCAAAGCACTTTATATTAACATCAGGCTCCTGTTAAAATGAGAAGATCTGAGTTAGTATTGCCTACTTCCAGCATTGCTCTTGGGTTTTATGGAAAAATCATGACAATTCAATATTTAGATTAGAATTTAGAAAAACATGTGTCACAGTTAAAACTTATGGACTTCACTATCATCTGTCAGTAGCCAGTACATTAGCAAATATGTCAGTTACTTCAGCCGTGCCAAGAAGCTGAGTAGGGATCAGTTTCAGAAGTCTGACCTATTCTTGCACGCCCCCATAGCAGCCTTTTTATCTTTTCAGAGAACATCTTTGAATTGCCATTTTCATTCTTCCTGTGTCTGAACTTCTTCATCTTTACCTGTAAGTGTGCTTATCTGATGAGATGACTGCCTCTTGTCCATTCCCAGGACAAAAGAGATATACCATTCGCTATTTTCCATATCAGCTGAGTGGCTGGTGTGAGAGTAGTATTTGAGGTGAAAGAGTTGTAGAGAAACTTTTAGGAAAATTAGCTGGAACACTTTTCCTAATGACTTTAAGGCATTCCAAGAACAATGACATTTATTATGTGTTTTAGGCTGATGGATTCAGCCCTGCTGCCCTTTTATTTTACAAGTTAATATCCCTGTTAGTGAGTAACAGTTACAAGGTAAACAATAAAAATAAAAAGTCAATTTTTTTATGTTTATTTTATTAAGAACTTACATGTTAACAGCAGAAAGATTAAGCCTTACCAATTTTTTATGTTTTCATGCCTTAGTTTTAGCCTATGGTCATCATGGTAATAAATATGTGACACAAAGATATTAAAAGACCTCCTTTTCTATGCCCAAAAGACCTGGAATAAAAAGGTTAAACCGCCCTTCATTCTGTAATTTCTTCTTGAGGACATGGAGTCCTATCTTCATCTTTATTGACCCCCCAAGGGAAGTAAGAATGTAGGCCCTTCTGTCTTCCATGGACACAAACACATACATACGTAAGAGTAATTCTGTACAAAGAGTCTAAGTGGTATAATTAAGGCATAGGCTTTGTAGTAAGGGTATAGGCTTTGTTCTCAAATAGTTTTGGGTTCAAGTCCTGGCTCTACCACTTGTTAGCTATGTCACCTTGCCCAAGTTAGTTACCCTTTGTAAACCTCACTTTTCTCATCTCCTAGGACTTTGTGAGGATTAACTAAGAACATGGAAAAACACTTAACACAGCATCTGGCCCATAATTAATATGACAAACTCTCTCATGCCTGTGCTTGCCCTCTTTCAATAGCATGCCTAAAGAAGCTGTATTCTTCCTTCAAGAACATGAGGCCAAGTTTGTAGTGATTCTCATTGTGCCTCTTTTGAGGGTTGAGACAGCATCACCTTGTCTGCAATACGTTCCTTGCTTTAACTCTACTCCCTGAACTATGATTTGGTTACCCATCTTTCCCTCTGAACTTCCAAATACCCATCATCACTTCTCTCACTATGTTCTTTTTTTTATTATACGTGCCAATCTCTCCCACAAGACTCTAAACTGAGAAGCAGGTACTTAGGTTTGTTTGTTGTTGTTTTCTACAAAGCACAGTGTTTGATACAGAATAGATGCCCAGCAAATGTTGATTTACTTAATGAAGAAGACTGGAAGTAGTCTTGGGAACCTTGTGAAAAAAGTAGTCTGTAGTCCAGAATAGGTGGAGGTACAGAACACAGACACACATTTTCCCCTAACGGTTATAAAAATCTTCAAGTACACAGAGAAGTTGAAAGAATTGTACAGAGAACATTCATGAATCTTCTACCTAGAATCTATAATTAACATTTGTCAATCACATATCTATATATCCGTATTCCTCCTCTATTTAGTCAGTCAACCCTAACAAGCCATTTCAAAGTAAGTTAAAGCTATGAGTATACCTATGCCTAAATACTGTAACATGTATATTCACTAGAGTTCAATATTTGCTAACAGTTCTTTTTGGTAGGTAAAACTTACTTTCAATGAAGTGTACAAATATGAAGAGTGCAATTCATTCATTTTTTAAAAATTTTTTATTAATTAATTTATTTTACATACTTTCACTGATCACCACAGCATTCATTTTTACAAATGCATATACGTCTGCAGTCTAAGGCATATAAGATCCCTCATGTCTTTCCAGTCAATCCCTGACCCTTATGTGATACAATCTCTGTTTTAATTTTTAAAAACCCTATGTTAGTTTGATTTGTTACAGAACTCTCTATAAGTGGAATTATATGTAGCGAATGTTTTGCTCTCTTTTTTCCAAAATCTCCACTCTTACTTTCTAGCTGTGATGGTCAGTCTAATATGTTCTCTAGTTTTTTTTTTGTTTGTTTTTAGAGTTTTTTGTTGTTTTATTTTTTAATTAATAGTATATTTCTATAGGGTACATGTGCTTACCAAAGAGAGAAAAAGAGGGGAAATGATAAAATCACTTCTCAGGATTTTGGGTCTGCATGCACATGCACCCAGTGTGATTTTCAAGCTGTCAGGTCCAAGACTCAGACTGTGAAGTCAGCCATGTGGGATACAATGCCTTAACGTCCACACCAACTTCTGTCCTAGTGTTCTCTAAATCTTTAAGCCACTAGGATTATAGTTTTTTGTTCAAGTTTTAGCTACCAAAGTGGTACCACTAGAGCCTGACTTTGGCAAAAGCTATCAACAATGAGAATTTTAGCCAGTGTCATTCTCTTCTCCCATGGGTATTCTCCCTTCTCTTTAGTATTTTCAAATAGTTGTTTTATATATTTTTCACAATATAGCGTACATTTGTTACCAGGGGGAGGATTGGTCAAATAGGAGCTATTCCTCCATTACCAAAATGGTACGTAAATGATATTTTTGTAATTGCTTCTAATCCATTACTTCTTCTTTTTAAAAATTTACATTTAATCATCGTACATCTTTACAGCATACCATATCGTTTTTCAAAGCATGCATCCAGTTATGTCAGTCAAGTCAAAGATAGTGCTATATATATCATTTTCAACAGATGACTTTGCTTTCTTATATCTGTTTAAGATTTTCCCCCAAGGCCCTGCCCTCTCAGTCCCTACTATCCAGCCTCTCCTGTATAGTCTCTGGTATCTACACTTGCCCTCCCTGCTATTATATTTTTGAATCTTTCAATTTCTGCCGCAGAATGCAGACATTTGGTATATATTGAATGGGGACATTCCGTATTTGTTTTTCATAGTCTGAGTTGCTTCACTTAGCACTAAATCTTCTATGTCCATCCACTTTGTTTCAAATAACAAGATCCCATTGTTTTTTATGGGTGAGTAATATGTCATACTGTATATGTGCCACATTTTTCCAATCTACTCATCTGTTCTTGGGCATTTAGATTGAGTCTGTGTCTTAGCAGTTGTGAATAATGCTATAGTAAACATGGATATGCAGGTGTTTTTCTGACTAAGTGGAAAATATCCTTTGGGTAAATACATAGGAGTAGTGATACTGGGTCATTTGATAGTTCTATTTCAAGGTTTTCTGTTTGTTTGTTTTTGAGAGGTTTTCGCTATAGGACCCGTGCGCTCGCCAGACAGACAGAGAGAGACAGAGAGACAGAAAGTGAGAAATCACCCCCCAGGGGGGATGACCACGCCGCAATCCCTTCTCCTCCATTCTCCTCTCAGGATCTTGGGCACGCACGCACACGCGCCCGTCGTGAGTTTTAAGCCACTGGGTCCAGGACTCGAACCGTGGTCGAGGACATGGGAATCCAGCAACATAGCCATTACGCTAACTGCTGGTCCCTATTTATTTCAAGGTTTTTGAGGAAACCCCATATTGTTTTCCACAGTGGCTATATTAATTTACATACCCACCGAGTAGGAGGATTCCTTTTTTTAATGACAGACTCACCAGCACTTGTCATACTATTTTTTTTTAAATCATAGCCATTCTAACTAAGGTTATTTTTTTTTTGGGGGGGGGGCCCGACGTGAGTTTTAAGTCACTGGGTCCGGGACTCGAACCACGGTCGACTACCTGGGAGTCCAGCGACATAGCCATTACGCTAACTGCTGGTCCCCATTCTAACTAAGGTTAAGTGGTATCTCATTGTGATTTTGATATGCATTTCCCTTATGATAAGAGATGTTGAGCATTTTTTCATATGCTTTAGCCATTCCTATGTCTTCCTTGAGGAACTGTCTATTCAGCATATTTGCCCTCTTTTTGTGTTTTAAAGTTTTGCTATAGGACATGTGTGTTCACAGAAGAGATACACAGAACGAGAAAGTAAGAAAGCATCCCCAGAAGGTGGGACCAGCAGGTGGCATGGTTCGAGTCCTGGACCTGGTGGCTTCCTTTCTCCCTTTCCCTCTCTCTCTCTCTCTCTCTGGTGAAATTAAAATAAATGAATGAATAAATAAAATGAAATAAATAATAATTCACGGCCAGCAGGTGGCATGGCGGTTAAAGGCGCTGGATTCCCACATGGCCGACTGTGGTTCAAGTCCTGGACCTGGAGACTTGCTTTCTCTCTCTCTCTCTCTCCCTGTCTCTGTGTGTCCCTCTGTGGTCAAATTTAAATGAACAAATGAATAAAAAATAAATAAAATTAAATAAAAAAATTCTAAAAAATAAAAAACGAAAGCATCCCCAGAAAGGATTGCCACACTTCAGTCCTTTGTCTTCCATTCTCTTCTCATAATTTGCCCATATTTAAAATTGATTCTTCTTCCTTTTTTTTTACAGGTGAGCTATTTGAATTTCCTATACATTCTGTTTATCAGTGTCTTATCTGAAGCATAGTTTGAAGATATTTTCTCCTAGTCTGAAGATTGACTCTTCGTTCTAATTATCTTTTCTATTATTGTTCAGAAACTTTTTAGATGGAAGTGAGATTGTTCCTATTTGCAGACAAAATGATTCTATAAATAGAAAATCCAAAAGCGCACACACACACACACACACACACACACACACACACACCTCATAGAAATGATAAATGAATTCAGTAAAGTGGCAGGAGCCAAAGTCATTGTACAAAAATCTATAGCATTTTTACATACCAACAATGAACAGATTGAGACAGAACTGAAAAAAAAAAATCCCATTTACAATAGCCACACACACAAAAAATAATAATCCCTAGGAATAAACCTAACCAAAGAGATGAGAGACCTGTACAAGGAAAACAATGAAAAACAGGAAAAAATTGAGCATGATATACAAAAGTGGAAAGACATCCCGTGTTTCTGGGTTGAAGAATTAATGTAATCAAAATATCAATTTTATCTAACTTAATTTGCAAATTCAGTGCAATATCAATTAAATTACCAGAGACATTCTTCACAGAAATAGAGAAAATAATCTTAAATTTTATGTGGAATCATAAAAGACCCTGTATCACCACGGCAATGCTGTGAAAAAAAAAAAAAAGACTGTAATAATCAAAACAGCATGGTACTAGCACAAAAACAGACATGAAGACTAATGGAACAGAATAGAGAATTCAAAAATAAACTCCAAAACATATAGCCAGCTGATTTTTAACAAAGGCACAAGACAATCCAGAAGGGAAAAGGAAATTTCTTCAGCAAATTGTGCTAGAACTAGATATGTACATGCAGAAAAAATGAAACTGGACCCGTCTTTCACCATTAACAAGAATCAACTCACAATGGATCAAAAATCTAATTGTAAAACCTCAAACTATAAAATTACTGGTGGAAAACTCTCGAAGACATCTGGGTACACAAAGATTCTTCAAACCTCAAAACACAGGCAGTAATCCCAAGATAGAAAAGTGAGACTACCAAGATTTTTTTTGGCTTTGTTTTGCTATAGGTGTGTGCACTCCCCAGAAAGAGAGAGAGAGAGGGAAAGTGAGAATCACCCACACCCAGGGAGGACAGACACACCACAATTACGTCTCCTCCATTCTTCTCTTGAGATTTTTGGGCATGCATGCACTTGCACCTGGTGTGATTTTCAAGCCACCTCCAGGATTCAAACTATGCAGTCAGCCATGTGAGTTCAACTGCCTTAACCTCTGCATCACCGGGTGACTTCCCCAAATTGCAAGCAGCTGGCCTAAGAAGCAACAAGTTGGGAGAACTAGTATAAAGTTAGGTAAATTTCAAGTAGAGGGAGAGGATTCTCTTTAACTCGTTAGAAGAGGGTTAGACTGATCCAGAACAGTGCTTTGAAGAATTCCAAGAGAAAGGACTCGCACCAAAATCCTTTAATGGATCATAAAATCAATTTAGTAGGTGGTCTCTAAAAGTCATTTTTACTGCTAACTCAATCCCAAAAGATAAACAAGCAGAGATAAGATCAATGCAGTACTAATTTGCACTTTCATATTCAGCTCTCCACTACGTGGTCATTAAATTCATATCTTCTGTGTCTGATATCTCATAGACTTTCATGTTCCATTGGACTTCTCTTGTAACAGTGATGGGCATGTAGACAGCACAATTCTCAATAAGTGTTAAATGTATTTGTATAAGGGAGGTATTAAAAATTTATCAGGATGACATCAGGGTTGATGAAGCATGATTAACTTTTAGAGAACCATCCTATTAAGAAATCTGCATCTGAGACACCTTTTATGGGGAAGGAGAAGCCTTCAGAGTGTATCACTCATATAACGTGCTCTCCTATTACAAATCTCAGAGTTCCTCGTTTATGGAAGAGGCAGTGACAGAAAACTTTTTAGTTAGGAATGCTCCAAAGAGGAGTGGAATTAGAACGTCACCTATTTTTCTCCCCCTACCCCCCCCCTTTCTTTATTTGCTCTGTATCTTCTCTCAACATCCCTCCCCAATGCCAGCATCAGATAAAAGTACAAATTAAGTATCAGGAATATAACTGTATAAATCAAAGAAAATTAAGTAAAAAGTGCCAAATGATCTTTCAGTTTTTAAAATTGGACAGAGCTCTGGAAGCTGGTGATAATAAAGAAAAGCCTCTTTCAGATTCATTAGGTAATGATTCCAATGATCTAATTTTTCTCTCATTAAGAGAGAGTGTGATAACATCATTAGCAGAAAAAGGCTAAGAGAACAATAGCACCATAATTGATTTTTTCCTGATTGAGTGATTGTCTTTCTACTTACTGAAAGACCAGAAGAGTTTACAAAATTAAGTCATGTAAAATAGATAAATACAGTGACCAAGAGAAGTAGATGTTATTAGGTACTAGAGTTGAGCTTTTTTCTATAGTTGAATAACACATTTGATTATTAATGCTTGGAAGTTAAGGCAAAAAAAAAAGCTGGATTATATAATATTTATTATCTCATTAGCATATGCTTCTTTAAGACTAAGGGCACAGATGTTCTAAGTACAAAATTATAGAGGGATTTATTGCATGGATTCTGGTATGGATCATATGGCTCTTCTGTTTATCATCCTAATTAGGAAATTTTTGAGGTTGAAGGTGATTTTAATAGTTATGTTGGGGCAACAGGGCAAAATTGTTATTCTAGGCATGTGATATGGTGGACAGTGACTTAATTGTGCCTTTAAAAAAGATGTATAAATGCAGCCTACGTGGGTAATTCTTATATGGAGCTGGGTTATAGAATGAACCATGTGGAAGTCTAAAAGGCTAAATATTTTCATGTCACATATTAACTTGGTAAAAATAGTTCTGTGCAGTAAGGTACCTTTTCCCTTCACATTTAGCTTCATGCAAATATAGACTGTAAAGTTCTTGGAAGTATTTGTCATCAACATATCCAGTAGTATATCTTTCTCAAAAAAGAATAAAAAGAGCAAAAGGTGAATCTTACTGTTTGTAAATTATATATGTCAGTAAATATAATTTGTAAAAAAACAGAAACTAAGTTGTTTTTAAGTTATCAGAGGGTTTGTTGTTATTGTTAGATTTTTGCCATTCAGTATGTGTCCCCTCTGGAAAGAGACAGAAGATAAGTGAGAAATCACCCCCCACCACCACCCAAAGGGAGGACCAGGCTGCCATCCTCTCTGGATTCTGGGAATTTATACATATACACTTGGAGAGACCCCTTAAGCCACCAGGTCCAGGACTCAAACCATGGTCGACCATGTGAGAATCCAGTGCCCCAGTCACCACACCATCCACTGACCCAATTAGAGTTTTTAGTGGCAAAAAAGTCTGCCTTGTCATCACCAAGTTCTTGGATGTTTTATGTTCTGGGTATTTCTGACCATATATCAAATTATACCCAAAACATATTTATATAAGCCCCTGTAGCACTCATAGATCTTCTAATGTATGTATCTTTTTTTTTTTTTTGTCCCCTGTAGGGTATGTACACTCATTGGAGAGAGACAGAGAGGAAAAGTGAGAAATCATCCTTCAGGGATAACAGCCACACTGTAATCCCTTCTCCTTCATGTACCTCTTGGGACTTTGGACACACACACACACACACACACACACACACACACACAGCATGTTTTATCAGGCTGCCTGATCTGAGACTTGAACTCGACCATGTGGGGATCAGCATCTTAACCCCACATGCCTGCTGGCACCCAATATATGCTTTTTGAAAGAAACATATTGTCGTTCTTTTGTGAATATTTAAGAGCTAGATTTATGTCTTTACTCAAACCCCTTTTCGCAATATTGTGGGTAAGTAAAGCCTTACCTGTAAGTAAAACTTTTTTTTGAGTAAAAGAAACAAAAAGAAGCTATGAATCAGTACATACACAACTACTGCCATGAGTTATCAAATTTCTTTTTTTCTTTTTATTTTTTGGAGAGGTTTTTGCTATAGGGTGCATGTGCTCACCAGAAAGACAGAGACAGACAGAGAGACAGAAAGTGAGAAATCACCCCCAGGAGGGATGGCCACGCCACAGTCCCTTCTCCTTCATTCTCTTCTTGAGTTCTTGGGCATGCACACATGCACCTGGCGTGAGTTTAAGCCACAGGTCCGGGACTTGAACCATGGTCAACTGCATGGGAATCCAGCAACATAGCCATTGCGCCAACTTCTGGTCCCTCAAATTCTAAACTGTATGGCCTCAAAGAAGTGACTACAGTCTGAAAAATAATTTAGGGTATAGGATATTAATTTATGACTTTTTCTATAAAATAATTTTAGTTATTCCATGGAAATCCTGATTTTAGTTGAAAAGACATGTGCTTTTACAAAACTGTGTATTGTTGAGACAACAGTATATTCCCCTACTAAGGCTTTTGAATAAATTTGCTGAGCATAGTTAATGAGGATGGTCCTTTTAAATACTAGAAAATTCTGGAACCAGCAGATGGAGTAATGGTTATATCGCTGGACTCCCACTTAGTTGACTGTGGTTCGAGTCCTAGAGTTTGTGGTACATGTACGTGCGTGCCCAAAATCCCAAGAGGAGAATGGAGGAGAAGGGATTGCAATGTGGCCATCCCTTTTGGGGGTGATTTCTCACTTTCTGGATCTCAGTCTCTGTCTCTCTGGCAAGTGCACATGCCCTGTAGCAAAACTCTCTCTTAAATACATACATACATACATACTAGAAAATTCTTGCTAGATTTACCATTTAGTTTTATAAAACATCAAAGATTCTGAGAGGCAGATGAAAACTATCACTGTCAAGTATATTAGAGTACTTAATCAGTTTAGCAAGTATTAGACATTTTTGGTAAAGATTTTAAGAGTTTTGGTGATAAAACAAAATGAATAGATAAAAGTTCTCCCTGGATTGAGGCAGCTGATCAAAAAAAAAAATTTTTTTTTTTTTTAAGTTTTCTTTGGGCACCTATACTTGCTGGAAAGAGCTCAAGAAAGAAAGTAAAAAACAAACAAACAAACAAAAAAAAACAACAACACCACTCTGTCAGGGTGTGTGCCAAGCCACAATTACTTTTCCTATGTCTCTTCATCCTTTGGGGATTTGGGCATGCCCCCACATACACATATATGCCCAAGTGTTTTTCAAGTTGCTGGGTCTAGGACTGTAACTCAACCTGCCCAGTTGGCCATGTGGGATCCAGCCATTTTAACCACCATGCCACCAGCTGACCCGTGACTATTCTAAAGTTCGGAGTTTTAACTTCTAAGTGACATGATCCCTGAGTATAATGGGATTATTTGAGAAGACTATATGTCAATGAAGAAGTTTATGTCAGTGAAGATTTAAGTTTTGGTGAGGACTTTTGGAGATGTGGTAGCACGGATAAGCAGTATTCTAACATGTTCTTTGGATATTGTTAGCTTTGACCATTATATGTTCTAGTTCATTGGACTGTTTTCATAAGTTGGAATCTGTGGTAATCTGTTTTTCTTTTGTTTGTGTACACAAGATAGAATTTTTTCCTTCCCTTTTTCCCACTTCCTCCCATAATTTTAATGAGTGACTTAGTTTAAAAATTTCTGGTAGTGGGGCTGACTGGTGGCATGGTGGTTAAGGTGCTGGAAGTTGACATGGCTGACAAGCCTGGACCTGGCCGCTTACTTTCTCACTTTCCCTTTCTCTCTGTCTTTCTCTGGTCAAAATAAATAATAATAAATAAAATTAAATAAATAATTGTTTTTTAAATGTTGGCTTAGACCCAGGGAAAATAATTTTCTAAAGTAGCCATCTGTAGATGGTTTATGTTACAATTGAATACACTGGATAGAACATCAAGCTATTAATGTTTATAATGCTTCCACATTCGTTCTACTTACAGCATAAGACTCAGAGAATCTATATATTCATTTGATTTTAGAACTTATAATAAATGATCATTAATAACTCAAGGATTAATTGGTCCTGACATATGAGAAGTCATTAAAAAAATTATAGAAAACATGTATTAAATGAATGGATTTTAAAAAAAATTTTTTTTTCGGAGAGGTCTTCTGCTATAGGGCACGTGTGCTCGCCAGAAAGACAGAGAGAGACAGAGAGACAGAGAGACAGAAAGAGAGAAATCACACCCCAGGGGGGATGGCCATGCTGCAATGCCTTCTCCTCCATTCTCCTCTCAGGATCTTGGGCACACATGCACACGCACCCGGCGTGAGTTTAAGCCACCAGGTCCAGGACTCTAACCGTGGTCAACTACCTGGGAGTCCAGCGACATAACCATTACGCTAACTGCTGGTTCCCCCAATTTCAAAAATATTTTGCACCAAAATAATCTTGTACTTTAATTGCAATTTTCCATGAATTTATCAAGGTCCCTTGTTATTGATTATAAACATGGCAAAACACTCTGTTACAACTCACTGGAGGAATTTATGAATTGTCTAATTCATTTTATATAGAGAAAAAAACCTAGGATGGGAGCTGGTATAAGCCTATTTAGCTCTCCTACTTACTTCCGTAGTGCAAAGGTTGCCACCATAGTGGTCCTGTGTTTAAGCGCTTGCCTTTGTAGTAAACCCCAGATTTTTTCCTCTGAGGCTATGACTTTTGGAGTAGAATTGCCCAGCTTGTCTCAGAAATCCACTGAGTTGAGAGCAAGCCAGGTCTGTGCTACTTCGTTGGCTATCATGTTTACGTTAGGGACAGTTGGCAAGATTTAGCATCGTACTTCCACAGTGTTTGTAAAAGTTACCAAGAAGTTAGAGAGAAATTTATAACTTTACTTTTTTTTTTTTGGAGAGATTTTTGCTATAGGGCACGTGTGTTCGCCAGAATGACAGAGAGAGACAGAGAGACAGAAGGCGAGAAATCACCCCCCAGGGAGGATGGCCATGCCGCAATCCCTTCTCCTCCTTTCTCCTCTCGGGATCTTTGGCATGCACGCACACATGCCCGGCGTGAATTTAAGCCACTGGGTTCGGGGTTGCGAACTGCCGTCGACTATGTGGGAATCCAGCGACTTAGCCATTACGCTAACTTGCTGGTCCCAGAAATTTATAACTTTAAATGCCTACATTTAAGAAAAATGGTCTAAGTTTCTATCTCAATAAACTGGAAAATGAGAGCCAATAATTAAACCCTAAATAAAAAGAAGGAAAGAATCAATAAGAATAAGAATAGAAATCAATCAAGTAAAAAACACATTAATAAAAGAAAAAAATGCAATCAAAAGCTGAGTCTTTGAAAAGATTAATAAAATTAGTCAACTCTTAGCAAGATTAATCAAGAAAAAAGAAAAGACAATTAAGAATTTTATGAATGAAAGAGGATAAATCATGTATGGATATTCAAAAGTTAAAGGACTATTGTAAAGAAATTTATTTCAGTAAATTCAGCAACTTAGACAAATTCCTTGAAAAACACAAATTACATAAATTAATACAAAAAGAAAAAGAAAATATGGATAACTCTATTTCCATTAAAGAGATTTAATTTCCACAGAGAAGACTGTATGCCCAGATAGTTTCATTTGTGAATTCTATCATTTAAAGACGAATTAATACCAATCTAATAGAAAATTCTTTCAGAAATAGAGTGCATGGGAATACTGGCAAACTTGTTTTATAAGACCAACATAACCCTTTGCTAAAATGTGCCGAAGACATTGCAAGAAAAGGTTATAGACCAATTCTTTATGAAATATTCCCCCAAAAAAAGTTGCATATTGAATCCAGCAGTATAAAAGATAATAAATCTTGACCCAAATATGCAAGATTGATTCAGAATAAAGATTGAAATGATACAGTCATTATAATATTATTATGGTCATTACCATATCAGAGATCAGAATGAAGATCAGAATGAAGAGGAAGCTCTTTCACCATTTGTATTCACCATTGTTTTGGAGAACAGTGCAGTGCAGTAGTGGAGTCAGTTCAGTAAGGGGGAAAAGGTGAAACAGATCAGAAGAAATAAAATTGTAATGTTCATGAACAACATGATCATGCACATAGAAAATTTTAGGAATATTTTAAGAGGAAATAACACTGGGGACCAGCAATTGGTGAAATGGCTATGTCACTGAACTCCCATGTAGTTGATTGTGGTTCAAGTCCTGGACCTGGCGGCTTAAACTCACACCCAGTACGTGTGCATGTGTGCCCAAGATCCCAAGAGGAGGATGGAGGAGAAGGGATTGTGGCATGGTCATCCCCCCTGGGGGGTGATTTCTCACTTTCTGTCTCTGTCTTTCTTGCAAGCGTTCGTGCCCTATAGCAAAAATCTCCCACCACCCCCACCAAAAAAGCGGCAAATAACACTAATATGTGAATTTAATAAATCATAGGATATAACGATCAATATATTAAAGTAAGCTATATTTCTATGTACTAACCACAAACTGTTGGAAACAAAAAGTTGAAAATATTACATTTCTTTTTTTTTTTTTTTAGAAAGATTTTTGCTATAGGGCCTATGCGTTCACTGGAGAGGCAGAGAGAGACAGAGAAACAGAAAGCGAGAAATCACTCCCCAGCAGGGATGGCAACACCATAATCCCTTCTCCTCCATTCTCCTTTTGGGATTTTGGACACGTGTGCGCATGTATGCACACATGTGCCCGGCATGAGTTATAGGCCACTGGGTCTGGGACTCAAACTGCAGTCAACCATGTGGGAGTCCAACAATGTAACCATTACACCATTGGCTGTTCCCAAAATTCCACATTTCTGATGGTATAAAAAATATAAAAGTTTTAGGAGGAAATTCAATAAAAGATGTGCTAGTACAAAGTATAACTAAGAGATGGAGCCAGTAAGTGACATGGTGGTTAAAGCACTGGATTCAACATGAGTGGCTGTGCTGTTTAAGTCCCAGACCCAGTAGCATGAGAAACACGCTGTACATGTGTGCATGTGCTCAAAATCCTAAGAGGCAAATGGAGGAGAAGGGATTGTGGCATGGCCATCCGGTAACTCCCCCTCTCTGTGTCCCTTTCTCTCCATCCTTCTATCTCACACCTGCAAGGGCATGCACCTTCTAGCAAATTTAAAATAATAAATAAATGTGTACTTACGTATGTGGCAGAACCTGATTTTTTTTTTTCTCAGTTCTAAATAAAGAGTTAGTGAACTATGGCCCATGAAGCCTGTTTCAGTATTGCCCTTGATCTAAGAATATATTTTATATTTAAAGAAGTTTATTTAAAAAAAAAAAAAAGCAACTGGTAATGATAAATGTCTTCCAAAGCCTAAAATATTTACTACCTGGACTTTAATAGAAAAAGCTCTTTAACTTGATTTTTACTCTTTAGTCAGTACATGCTGCCTACTATAACTGATACTGTAACTGTAGCCGCCTAAAAACTAGCACAGGTGTCTTTTTTTAAGATTATCATCCTGTGGAGGAGAAGGGATTGCGGCATGGCATCCTCCCAGGGGGTGATTTCTCGCTTTCTGTCTCTCTGTCTGTCTTTCTGGTGAGCACACGCACCCTACAGCTAAAAAAAAACTCTCCAAAAAAAGGGGGGAAAAAAAAAAGATTATCATCCCAGGTGTTTGAATTAGTAATTAGTGTATATTCAGTTAAGCTTACAACCTCATTTCCTTTCCTCTGAAGACAGAGAGGTGAACATTCTGTTGAATGATGATAATTACTTCACAAGGAATCTTTTATTTCCTGTAACTAAGTCTCTTCAGCTGTATTCCAGTGGCCTAGTCAGAATTTTGTTAAAGATGTGGATAGCTACAGCACCTGTTATTAGAGGGTGTCTATATGGAAAGAGGATCTCAGCCATTCTGCAGAAAGGGCAGGGCAGTACTAAATGTTTCTGATTTGCCCCAGCAGTGTAGATAGTAGGAGCCACTTTTACTCTTTACCTTTCTGAAAAATGGAAGGTTAGTTTAAAAGGTCTTCAAAAACTTCTAGTGGTTCTAGGGAGTAAATGGTTTTAGTCATCAGATTATGGACTTGTACCACACTTTCAGCAGTTTTGAGATGTTCCCCTTGTAGTACATCCAAACTCCCATATCAGCCTTAGAACCTTCTTACTCTTCCCTCTCCCTTTGCCCCTACCTCCCATGGTCTCAAAACCTGACCTGAAACCATAATGGATCTTTTTAAATTAATGTAGGTGTTCTGAGCACCTCTTTATTTCCCAATTCTAAAGATAAACCTGGGATAATGGGACATCTAGAACTGCTTTAGGAAGCAGAGTCTCTTACATGGATTCCACTGTGCAAATAGCACACTCATTCCAGTTGAAGACAAGTGAAATTGTGTTGGACAACCAGGGACAGAAACAAGCAGAAGTCTGATATGAGTGAACACTTAAGATTTGTGCACGTTCACAATGTTTTTTTCTCTTCTTCTATTCTCTAGGCCTACTCTGTGTACGATGAAGACATTGGGTATTGTCAAGGACAGTCTTTTCTTGCTGCTGTATTGCTTCTTCATGTAAGTACTTTTGCATGTGATAAATAGCACAGTGCTGCCAAGTTTATTTTATCCTCTACTTGGTTTTGTTTTTTCTTATTTCCCATTTACTGATAGAGATTACATGTGCATATCTTTTTGAAAATGTACCTATAATGATAAGAGATCTGATATCAAGAACAGGATAGTTTCTCCATTAATTTTGCTGGCTAGAAGGAAATCACTTGTTTAGAATTATTTTTAACTAGAACCCTCTAGAATTAAAGATGTCAATATTACTGCCCAAATGTCAGGACCTGAACTATTATAAACCACTATACTGTAAAAAAAGTCTTTTTCTCTGTCATGTGTGTGTTTGTATGTGTACACGTATTCTTTTTCTTGTCTGCCACTTTCACTTAACAGAACATTTACTGTGCATTATTAGTTGCTGGGTATTGGGCCAGGAAGTGGGATTACAAAAATGAATCATAATTTGTGTTCTCTAAGACATTACAGTTCTGGATAGGACATATGTTTATTCTTGTTTATGTGCCCTTACTGATTTTTCAGATGACAAAAATAATACATGCTCACTAAAGAACTTACAGTGTACTAGGTAAAAGCAATACACAGAATAAGAGAACAGGAGAATTACCCAACCTCATTCAGCTAAAACTTTTAGGAAAGATTTTCTGGGAGAGGTAGAAGTTTTCCCAAGACATAAATAATTGAGATTGGAGAAGGTGAGAAGGGAAAGGGAGAGAGCAGAGAATTCTAAACAGAAGGAACAACATGAGCAAAAGTGTGGAAACAAAAGGACATAGTCCACAAAGGGTAGCATGTGAAAGACACTTTAATAAAGGAATTGCATGCAGGAGGGTTATGAGGTAAAAATGGTAAGTTGGGTAAGGACCAAATTATCAAGACTGTGTAGTCATGTTAAAAATGCAGGCTTTAGGGACCAGCAGTTAGCGTAATGGCTATGTCGCTAGACTCCCATGTAGTCGACCACAGTTCGAATCCTGGACCCAATGGCTTAAACTCACGCCGGGCGCGTGTGCGTGTGTGCTCAAGATCCCAAGAGGAAAATGGAGGAGAAGGGATTGTGGTGTGGCCATCCCCCCTAGGGAGTGATTTCTCAGTTTCTGTCTCTCTGGCTTCTCTCTGTCTTTCTGGTGAGTGCACACGCCCTATAGCAAAATCCTCTCCAAAAAAAAAAAAAAAAAAATTGCAGGCTTTATTCTAAAGCTAAGGAGGAGACATTGAACAGTTTGAAGCAAGGGAATAACATAATCAAGTGTTCATTTCAGATGAATTCTTTATTTTTTTATTTATTTTTTATTTTATTTTTTTGCCAGCAATTATGTACGCTTGCTACAGAGGGAATGGAGGAGGAAGGCAAAGACAGAAAGAAAGATAAGTGAGAAAACACCTACCATGAGAAATGATCAGGCCACAATCCCTTCTCCTCCATTTCTCCCTCCTTTTGTATTTTGGGCATACATATCCAGTGTTTTTCTTAGGCCGCCTGGTCTGAGACTTGAACCACACCATCAGCCATGTAGGAGCCAACTGCTTTAACCTTCATGCCATAGGCTGGCCCCAGATAAATTCTTCTTCTTCATGTTTAGAGGTTGGAATGGAAGAAACAAGCAGTAGAGAGACCATTTAGAAAATACCAATTTTTAATTTTATTTTTATCTTTTTAGTAATATTTTTGCTATATGGTGTATATACTCGCTGGAGAAAGAGAGAGAGAGAGACAGAGAGACAGAGAAACAGAAAGTGAGCAATTATCCCCCTAGTGGGGATGGCCACAGTATAGGCCCTTCTTCAGTCTCCTCTTGGGATTTTGGGCATGCACACACATGTGCCTGGCTTGAGTTCTAAGCCACTGGGTCTGGGACTCTAACCTCAGTTGACTACATGGGAGTCCAGCTATGTAACTAAGGTTCAAAAATGTCCATTTAAATGGGAGATACTGAGACCCAGAGAAAAAGTAGCAGGAATCAGGATCATTAAGGAAGCAAAATTTGGTCAAAGGTGACACGTCTAGTTTTGTCCCTTTGGTGGCTGGGTGGATGTGATATTTTGCACTGAGATAGAAAATATGGTCATTGTTTTGTTGTTGTTGTTTGTTTGTTTTAATTTGCTAGTGGGTATGTACACTGGCCAGAGAGAGTGAGACACAGAAATATAGGGAGAAAGTATCCCCTAATGGAGCATGATCATGCTGCAATCTTTTCTCCTCCTTCTCTCTATCCTGCCAAGATTTGGGACATGACTATATTATGTGCTTGGTGTAGTTTTCAAGCTGCCAGGATGGGACTCAAATTGTGCAGTTGACCATTTGGGGTCCAGATCCTTTAATCACTAGGCCACATGGTGGGCTCGTCCACTGACTGTAAATGGAGAAAATAATTTAGGAGTTGATGAGTTTTATTTTGAATTCTTTGAGTTTGGTATATTTATGGGACAACAACTGAAGGTGTTCAGCAATCAGTAAAATACTAGAGAATGATTCTGTGTAAAGAAATCAAAGTTAAAATCATGAGAGTAGATCAGGTCATCTAAGAATGAATTAAGGAGAAGAAAATAAAACTCAAGAGCTTAAAACGTTTAAAGGACTGAGTAGAATCTTTGTAGAACTAAAGTAGAATCTTTGAAGAAGTTTATATCTTCAGTAGGGAAGAGACACTGTATAGTCCACTACTAAACACACCTAGTATCTAGAATAATCAAATCCCAGAAGAGCTTGCAGAGTAGTGACGTGGATATCCACTATGGTTCAGAGCCATCTTTCTTCTAAAGGTAGCCTTTATAATAACTCTGATGAGAAGTTGATATTCAGGTCATGAGTGGTGAACCCTAGTTTTCAACAAAGTAAACTTTGAAGGTACCACACAATTTGGCTCTTCTTCTTCTCCTTTTTTTTTTCTTTTTCTTTTTTTTTTTTAACCTGTAGCCTTGTTGTTTAACACATTGTAATGTATTGCTGAGATGGCTACTGAACTTGCGCTGTGAAATATTGCTTTCCTTGACTAAAAATGAAGAATTTCTGCTGAGATCCTTTTTTCAGATTCATTTCTAGTGGCCTCTATGCACTGAGTGTCTAGACAGGTCCAAGCGAACAGAATCCAAACATCTGAATACAATTAGGGTCAGAATATTCCTCAGTTCTCACTGAATTTGATAGACAAAGAGCAAAAAATGGGACGGAAGGGAGATTGCAGATCACCTCCTCCTACTTGCCTCTGAATGCCCACATTGAACATCAAGAATTAGGAAGAAACGCACCATCCATCAGATGACCAGAAATCACCACAGGGTCACAAAAACATGTGAAAGTAAGAAAATACCTCTTTTCCAAGGGAAAAGAATAACTCCTCTTCCTACTCAGACGGTACAGTGAAACTCACAGAAATGTCAGATAAAGAATTTAGAATATTCATGGTGACAAAGCTGACAGATATGAAAGAGAAGAGGGACAATGAACTGCAGAAGAGTTAGGAGAAAGGAGCTGATGAATTCCAGGAGGTGAGGAAATTCTTGCATGATCTGAAAGAGGAAATACACACTGTAAAAAAGAATCAAATGGACCTTTTAGAGATGAAGGCTATAATACAGGAAGTCAAAACCTCCCTCAAAAATATTAAAAGCAGACTAGATCATACAGAAAATCAAATCTCAGATATAAAAGAATTGCTGGCCTAGAAAAATTCACCACGAAGACTGAGAAAATTGTCCCCCAAAATGAGAATAATATATGAGAAATACTAGATACTGTCAAATGTCCAAACATCCAGGTAATTGGTATCCCAGAAGGCGAAGAGACTCATAAGGGCATTGATAATATATTACATGAAATCCTGGAAGAAAATGTTCCAAACCTAGAGAAGCATTCACAGATCCAGTCCCAGGAAATACAAAGGACCCCCAAATAGAATCAACCCCAGAAGATCTTCTCCAGGCCACATTGTAGCCTGATTGACCAATACCACAGACAAAGACAAGATACTAAGATTGGCAAGAGAGAAACATAAAGTTATATACAAAGGATGTCCCATCAGGCTAACAGCGGAACTCTCATTGGAAACAATGTGAGTGAGGAAAGAATGGGAATATATATTCAAAATGTTAAGGGAAAAGCAATTGTATTCAGTAAGTCTTTCACTTATGTCACAAGATAGACAGAAAATCAGTCTAGCTTCTCATACTTTCTACATTAATAGAATTATTCAGTCACTGTCATGGCTTTTAAAATGTAGAAATGCTTTCAGAACCCTTAAGGAAAGGTTAACTGATATTCAATATAGTGCTGATTAAAAACATAATTATAGTCTTATTTTCAATTGGCTGTATGTGTGGTAATCCTATTATATCAGTATATTCCCTTAGCTAACCAACCTTTCCATCAACCAATTTGAGTAACGTAAGTTAACTGTAGAACTTTTTTCTGTGTTTTTGCCTCCATGGTTTAAACAGGTAGAAGAATGAAGTATGGCTTAAACAATTCATCAAATACACTACCTGAGAGATTCCAGGGAGATACGTTGTTAGGATCTTACTGATAATTTTTTATCAGTTACATAAGCTATTGCTTCTTTTTGCTGCCAGACATCCTTTGGCAGCTCCTTATTCATCACCGTCAGCGCCTGCTTCTTTTGTGGATGCTGTCCTTTCTTCACCCTTGGTCATTTATATTTCACATTCATGGCCTGGGAGAGAAGGAAGACCAAAAATGAAAGTACATTCAAAAACAAGGTTTTAATTTTAAGTTTTTCTGTGTCTAGTTAGTTTTAAGAAATAATTAGCCTTGTCTTGTGCTTGGACATCTCCAGATGCTTGATTGTTGCTTTATAACATGTAGTTGTAAGCAGTGGAAGAGTTAAATATTTATCACAGTAGATGCTTTTATATTCATCCATGAAATCACGAGAAATGTATTACTTACCTTTGGAGAATGATGTTATAGATTGCTTTTAACCATTATAAAATTCAAATGCCTTTGAAATGAAATATTAGTCTTTGCTTAATTGGTGGCAAATAAATAATAGCCTGTTATATATTTCATTCACTTTAAAAATCATATATTTTAGAGAATTTTTAACCCCATCTATTTTTCCACCATATTTACTTATGAAGTAGTTTAAAATGTTTTTCATTGAACATATACTTTCTAGAAACTCATATACATTTTTAAAGATAGGTTACTACATATATCCTAATAATGATATAGAGAGAGACTTTCCAAATACAGAAAGGATTCTGTTTGAATTATCCAGAATATTTAAAACTGTTGGGCTTAAAAACAAAACAAAACAAACTATAACTTGGTATAACTCCTTTGGAAACCAATTTGGCCTTATCTGTAAAGGTATATTTCCAGCAATTCTACTCCTAGATAGATATATACCTTTATCAAACTCATGTACATGTACACCAAAATATGTGTACCAGAATTGTGCTAAAGTCAGTGTTTATAATAGTCAAAAGACTGAAACAACTCAAATGTTCAGTATTAGAATGTCTAACATTAGAATTCCGATTAGACATTAAAATGGATAACTTTGGTGTGTTTGTATAGCAGAGTGCTATGTAGCAAGGAAAAGACTATTTTGTACTATACAAGTTAATTTGAATGAATCATATAAATATAAGCTTTAGTTAAAAAGCAAAGAACAAGATTACATTTGATGTGATTTTATTTTGTAAATAGTTCAAGCAAAACGAAACTCTATTATTGGGGTGGGTGATACATGGATGGAAAAACTGACCACTACCCATGAAGTAATTCCTGTTGAAGTCAGGATAGTGACTTGTATGGGGAGAAATTAGGGGTCATGATTGAGAAGGGGCATACAGGGATTTTCAAGGGTACTGACACTATTTTCTTTCTTAACCTAGGTGGTGGATACATGAGTCCTTTATAAGTATTTGTTTTTAATTTATAATCAGTTAGTCATTAGAGTATACATTGAATTTTTATGCATTTTTCTGTTACATTTCAGAATAAAATAAGATTTTAAAATGATAAATCTTGATATAGTCTCCAAAAAATATAGGTTTAACATGAGATTTTAACCAGTAGACATAAAAAATGAGAAGCAGAGCTACTTACTAGTTTTCCTAAAAAATAAACATTATATAGAATCCAAGGTGACAAGACAGAGGATTCCAAATATCTTTATATTTATGTATATATAAGTGCCAGTGTGTACATAAAAGTCCATATTTGTGGACTAGGTGGTGGCACAGTGATAACACACCTAATCTCACATTAGAAAGGCTCTGGGTTTGAGTCCCAGAACTTCCCTGACTGGGTACATGTGCTCAGGATCTAGGCTGACCAAGACCAGGGATGGGTTTGTTTGTTTGTTTGTTTGTTTGTTTCAAGGTTTTTGCCTTAGGGTGTTTGTGCTTACTAGAGAGAGAAAGAGACAGAGACAGTGAGAGGGGAAGTGAGATATCACCCTCCAAGGGGGAAAGGCCATACTGTATTCCCTTCTCCTCTCAGAGTCATGGGCATGCACACACATGCGCCAGCATGAGTTTCAAGTCACTGGGTCCAAAACTTAAATCACAGCCATGTGGGAGTCCAGCAACATAACTGCTATGCTATCTGCTCCCCTCAGAGATGATTTTGACATGGCTGGGTGCATGACTGAATGCTTTTAACATGATTTGATATGGTTCTAGAGTTCTTACTTTGTTATCAGGAATTGCTGTTCATCTTTCTGTCTTTTTCATTTTTTGCCTTAATTATATAAGTAGGCCAGACAATGGGAAACATGGCTGCTGGCTGGTTCAGTTTCATATCCATTCAGGTTTGCAACTCTGTTTGAAAGAAAACATCTTTTGTTGTAGCTCCTACATTAAAAACAAACAAATGGCTTTCCTACAGGAAAAGGGTTCTGCTGTCAGCTGATAGGGAGATAGGGTTCTAGACAGATACATCACATCATGTTGGGTAGTATCTTCACTAAAGAGTTTTTGTGTATTTTAAAATTATACCCTGTACTTCCAAATCACCTTTCCTTATAACCCAAGAGTAGAAAGCATTCATTTTCCTATTTTGAATTACTTTTTACATCAAGTGCTTTTGAGCCATTTCTCAACATCATCTTCCTGGGTCCTGTAATATACTCAAGACATTTTGCCTTTAAAAAAAATCCTCTTTTAATCCTACCATTTAGCTATTTTCCTGTGTTTCTCTGCCCTTTCAATGCCGAACTCCTTCAAGGGATAATAAAAAGCACAAGTATGTATTTAATTGTACTTTAGATCCTTTTAAGACTATGACTTTAAAAGTTTCCCAAACTGAGATTCAATTTCTTCATTTATAAAATGGGAGTAATATTATTCTCCTAGGGTTATTAATGAGTTCTGAGTACCTTATGTTGCTGAGTGTAAAGAGTCTTATTTATTTTGTACCTGGCACAAAAAGAGGACAGTCATGAGACTAAATCCAAACTTTACTTAGTAGATCTATACTTACTGACAAATCATTTAACGTCTCTCAACGTTACTAGTCTCATTTTTAAATTGTAAAAATAAACCCTACTTTGTAGGACATTTGTGAGGATCACATGAATAGTGAATGAGTAAATTTGGTCATTGTAGCTGCTGCTGTTGTTTCTAGAATTAATAATTATTTGTTCAGCCAATTCTTTTTGGCTATTGGCCTCTCAGTCATTTAAATTGATTACACACACTAAACTAATATTTTGTACAATGACTGTTTTATGGCTCATATACAAATATTCAATTTAGATATATTGTAGTATCTATTTAATTTAAAGGGAAAAGAAACAAATGGCTAGAAGTTTTCATTTTCAGTGTGTAAGTGGAAAATAAAGACTTAAGGTGCTTATGATTTTCTTATTGGATTTTTTTTTTTTTTTTTTATGGTTTTGCCATAGGGCTAGCACACTTTCCAGAGAGACAATGAGAGGGAAAACGATAAATCCCCCTCCCCCCCCAGGGGGATGACCGTGCCACAATCCCTTCTTTCCCACTCACTTCCTAGGATTTGGGGCATGCACGTACACGCTCCTGGTGTGATTTTTTTTTTAGTCGTCA
The DNA here is from genome assembly GCF_000334495.1 of Tupaia belangeri chinensis. NCBI lineage: Eukaryota > Metazoa > Chordata > Mammalia > Scandentia > Tupaiidae > Tupaia > Tupaia belangeri. The sequence continues at coordinate 800,592 of NW_006159866.1, read as the reverse complement.
GGTCTGTGACTCTAACCATGGTCATGTAGGAGTCTAGTGCCTTAACAACCTCATCACCTACTGACCCTGGCAGTTATTATTTTCAGATTATTCACTAGCATCTGTCTTTGTTGAAGAAAACCCAGAAAATCAGTGGAATGTTCACTCCATTCATGGAAGAAGGTATATTGTTCCAAAAGCATGTGGACCACATTCATGTGGAATGGATAATTTAGTTTTATCTTCTGTCTGGGGATCATTTTCCCCTTTTTTCTTTGTAGTGTAAATGTTAATCAGGGACCAGCCAGTGGCATGCTGGTCAAGGCAGCTGGGTCCCACATGGCCAACTGTTTGGTTTTAGTCACAGACCCTGAAAATCATGCCAAGCTCCTGTGTGTGCATGCCCCAAATTCCAAAATGGGAGAAATAAAGGAAAAAGGATTGCTGAGTGACCAAGGGGTAGTGCTTTCTCATTTTCCCTCTCTCTCTCTCTCTCTGTCATCCTCTGAGTACATGCACCTTCTGACAAATTAAAAAATAAATATAAGAAAGTCAGTCAGTATTTGGTGTTTGGTCATATTTTATACCTTTCAGGTACTCGTTTTTATTTTTAGAATCTTTGACATTTTAAAAACTAAATTTGTATGTTTATTTTGATTGCTTTTTCTAATGATGAATATATTAATTGAAGGAAGAGGAATACTAAGAGAAGCTTAGGAAGACATACTGAATAGATCCCATTTAGTCTTTAAACTAGAAAGAGAAGGTTGCATTTCTGCTTTCCAAAGGATTATATCTATTTCCTATTATTTTTCACTCATTTTGTAAGCATCCTTTTTAATTTTTTTTTGGTCTTCATAGGGACTCATTTTAGTCATTTTTATGATGATACAGTATCTGAGATCTCAATGGCTCCTTCTGCTAGACCTTAATCACCACAGCTGGGCTGATATTTATCAGTTTAGTCTTCTATTATCATGTGGCAAAAAAAAGAACTGAAAATTAAAAACTCAGTTGTATTACTGATGCTAGAAATGAAGGATGCTAACTCTAAGACTCCCTCCCCCTCAAATATAGATGCATTTTAGCAAAACAGAGATTGTAGTCTGGAATTGTCAGTTAATATTTACAAATTTTGGGACCAGCAGATGGTGTAATGGCTATGTCACTGAACTCCCATGTAGTCAACCGTGGTTCGAGTCTCAGACCCGGTAGCTTAAACTCACGCCGGGTGCATGTGCGTGCGTGCCCAATATCCTGAGAGGAGAATGGAGAAGGGATTGTGGTGTGGCCATCCCCCCTGGGGGGGTGAGTTCTTGCTTTTCAACACTCTCTCTCTCTTTTTCTCGCTCTCTCTGTCTTTATGGTGAGCACATGTGCCCTATAGCAAAAACCTCTCCAAAAAAATTTACAGATTTTTATTTTTTAGGGTTCAAGTTCAAACTTGTGAATGGTTTTGTTTTTGAAGAATACTTATTGAGTATATTTTTCCATATTTGAAGCAGAGAATAATGGGGAAAGAAATACAATTTTTTTTTAATTTGCCAGAATTTAGAGAGCAAGACAAAGGGAGAGGAAGAAAGCACGGAGAATAATCAGGCCTCAATCCTTTCTCCTCCATTTCTCCCTCCTTTTTGGATTTTGGGCCCACATATGCATGTACCCAGAGTGTTTTTCCATCCTATAGATCTGGGACTCAAACCATGCACTTGTCCATATGGGATCCAGCTTCCTAACCACCAGGCCACACGCTGCCCTGAGAGATATGATATTTAAGTTCTACACCCAAAACAAAGCAGAAATTTGTTACATTTGTCATTTCCCTATCATTATCCTGAACAGTTATCCTGATCTGTTTCATACGCAGCCATGCCTCTATTTGCACTATAGCTATAGTGATGTCTGCCTTTTCATCCACATACCCAGCCTCCCCAAACCCAAGACTTTTGTATCCTTATCAGACTCAAGTATACTTGCCTGTTTGCTTGTCTTTGGGAAGGTACTTTATCTTCGTGTCTCAAGAGTTTAGCACAGTACCTGGATCCACCCATATCTCTATTCAGTGACTATGTGTATAAACCAAAAGACAGACAGCCTTTGTTTGATTGTTTTTTACCATGTTCATGAAAATAAAGGTTTATCCTCTTTATGAGATACCAGTGGTGCTGGGCCCAGCAGGTGGCGTGGTGGTTAAGGCGCTGGACACTCCCACATGGCCAACCATGGTTCAAATCCTGGACCTGGTGGCTTGCTTTCTCTCTCTCTCTCTCTCTCTCTGTGTGTGTCTCTCTGTCTCTCTCTGGTCAAATTAAAAGAAATGAATTAATTAATAAAATTAAATAATAATTAAAAATAAATAAATATTTTTAAAAAGAGATACTAGTGGTGCAGGTGGTGTAATAATTAAGGTACTGGAATCCCATGTAGTCAACCATGGTTCAAGACCTAGACCTGGCAGTTTGGAACTTACCCCAGATGCTATGTATGCTTGTGTTCCCAAAATTCTGAGAGGAAAATGGAGGAGAAAGGATCATGGTATGGCCATGCCCCCTTGGGGGTGGTTTCTTACTTTCTGTCTCTCTGTCTCTCCATCTCTCTGGTAAGCACAAGCACCCTATAGCAAAAAAATCTTAAAAAAAGAGAAACCAATAATGAATTATTCTAATTGTCATTCATTAGAAAGAGACCATAAGTGAATTAGTTTCTCTTTCTCTAGGACTGACTATAGTTATCTCACATGGAGCTTTTCTATGTAAACACTTGAGCAGAGACCTAAAGAGGAAGATGAAGAGGCTTAGAACTTGTCAATAAGAAAAATATTCTTCTTTTTATTTTTTTAAAGAGAGATTTTTTTTGTTATAGGGTAGGTACATATGCTCACCAGAGAGACAAGACAGACAGAAAGCAAGAAATCACACCCCCCATCCAGGGAGGGATGGCCATGCTGCAGTCCCTTCTCCTTCATTCTCCTCTCAAGATCTTGGGCACACATGCACACACTTCCAGTGTGAGGGTTTTTAAAAATTATTTTATTATCTTTATGTATTTTAATTTGACCAGAGAGGGACAGAGTGGGGTGAAGAGAGAAAGTGAGAAAGCAAGTCACTGGGTCCAGGACTCACACCATAGTTGGCCATGTGGGAGACCAGCACCTTTAATCTCAACGCCACCTGCTGGCCCCTGCAGTGTGAGTTTTAAGCTGCTGGGTCCAGGACTTGAACCATGATCAACTAAGTGGGAGTCCAGGGACGTAACCATTATGCCATCTGGTGCTCCCAAGTATTATAAACAAAGAGACTTCAAACAGTTCAGGAAAAGTGGAATTAAAGTATGAGTTTATTTTTATGGAAAAAAAACTAAAATTCATGCATAGTTTTTTCATAATTTTCATTTTACATGAACTTTTTGAAGATCCTTTCATATGTGCAAGTTAGTGTTACTGGAATTAGCAATGACAGAATACTAAAGGAATAAAATTAATTTTTTTCCAGACACAGTGTATTTATAATTCTAAGTAATTGAATAGGAGCTGACAAATATTTGCTAACTTGAATAGCTGAAGTCAGAGGATTTAAACAGTTCACAGTTTTCAAAAGAAATGAGCAAATATTTCAAGAATCAAAATGACAACAGCAAGGTGTACTTATTTAACTTGAGGAGATTTCTATTTAACTAATTTAGGTATTTCATGACTTATAAGTAGAAAAATAGAAGTGGCTGATTTGTATAGGAACTTAATTACATTTTAAGTTAATAAATAGAACTCTACTTGATTCAGCCATTCAGACATGATGTTCGTCTAACAAAGGTGTGAAATACCATAATCAGCCAAATTCAGATTTTCAAGGAAGTGCCATTTGAAGTAGATGTTTACGTAATGGTTACCTAGGACATTGAGTAAGGCTAAGAGCTTTTTTATTCCTTAAGTTTTTGCCATAGGGTGCATCAGCTTTCAGGAGAGAGACAGGGAAGCAGAAAGAAAGAGAAAAATAACACCTTGCTGGAGAGGGGCGGGTGGGTTTCTCTTCCATTTTCCTCTCAGGATTTGGGCATGCACACACTCAGGTCTGGTGTGATTTTAAAGCTGCCAGGTCCAGTACTCAAACCATGGTCAGCTAGAATACAGAGCCTTAATCACCATACCACCTGCTGGTCCAGAACAACAGCTTTTTCTGTCTGCTAGAAAAATATTTAGAATATCCTAGAATATTGAATATGTCCCTCATTCAGCTTATTGATAGCACACTTCAAGGCTTGTTCCTCTGACTTTATTCACTGTTCAGGTAAAAAATACCTCTGAGAGGATTAATATTTAGTTTTTTGTTTTGTTTTGTTTTTTGAAGAAATTTTTGCTATAAGGGCACTCGCTGAAGAGACAGAGACAGAAAGGGAGAAATCCCCTGCTCCCAGGGAGGATAGCCACATTGCAATCCCTTTTCTATGTTCCTCTTAGGATTCTGGGAATGCACACATGTGCCTGGCATGAGTTTCAAGGCTCTGGGTCTGGGACTCGATTCAGTCAGCTGTGTGGCAGTCCAGTGATGTAACCATCACACCATCTGCAGGTCCCAATATGTTAGATTTTATTAGTCATTTAATTCTTAATGGTAAAAGCTCATAAGAACCTTTCCTGATTAGGCCAAGAGATGGCATGGTGGTTGAGGTGTTAGACTCACACATGGCTAACCATGGTTAGATACTAGACCTAGTGGCTTGAAAAACATACCAAGTGCATGCTCAAAATCCCAAGAGGAGGATGGAGGAGAAAGGATTGGGATTACAGTGTGGCTGTCCTCTTGAGGGAGTGTGGGGAATGGGGTGATCCTTCACTTTTTCTCTTTCTGTCTCTCTTTGGCAAATTTACATGCACTGTGGCAAACACCCGAAAAAAAGGTCCTTCTTTCCTAAAAACTATCTTTCATAGAAAGAAAAACAGCTTTATCAAGAAGACTGTAGGAGCAGGACCAGTAGTTGGCATAATGGCAATGTTGCTGGACTCACGTGTAGTTGATCATGGTTTGAGTCCCAGACCCGGTGGCTTAAACCCATGCTGGGTACATGTGTGCATGGCCAGGATCCCGAGAGGAGAATGGAGGAGAAGGTATTGCTGTGTTGCCATCCCTCATGGTGGGTGATTTCTCCCTTTCTGTCTGGCTGTCTCTCTCTGTCTTTCTGGTGAGTGCACGTGCCCTATACCAAAAACCTCTCCCCCCCAAAAAAAAAGAAGACTGTAGAAGAACAGTACCACACTATCTATCAAAATTTAAAATATGTTGCTCTCTGTGTATATATAAGTGGTCTTCAGAAATTTTGTGGAAAATGCATACTGTAGAAAAGCTATGATTGGATTTCAGGGGTTATTTTACACCAACATAAATTCACATTTTTATTTTATTTTTCCATGAACTTTTTAAAAAACATTTATTTATTTATCTATTTATTTGTTGTGATTTTCAAGCCTGGGTCCAGGACTTGAACCATAGTCAACCATGTGGAAATTCAGTGCTCCAACCACTACATCACTTATTGGCCCTCCATGATATTTTCAAGTCCCCTTGTAAATGGTTGCTCATTACAACTATTGGTGATTTTTTTTAAAGGAGTTATTTTAACTTTATTTATTTATTTAGTTAGTTAGTTATTTTTAATATGACCAGAGAAGAACAGATGGGGGGTGGGAGAATGTTGAGAAAGCAAGTCTCCAGGTCCAGGACTTGAACCACAGTCAACCATGTGAGAATCCAGTGCCCTCAACCACCATGCTGCCTGCTAGTCCCAGCAGCTATTAGTGATTTTAAAAAAATAAAAATTAGGACCATTGCAAGTATGCACAAATAGGAAACTGGTTAAGTGAGATAAACTAGTATATGTACATGATAGAATACTATGTACCTGGGTTTTTTGAGAGAGAGAGAGAGAGATTTTTGCTATAGGGTAAATATACTCGTGGAGAGACAGAAAGCAAGAAATCACGCCCCAGGGAGGATGGCCTCCCTGCAGTGCCTTCACTTCCAGTCTCTTCTCTGCATTGTGGGCATGCTTGCACATGCTCCAGCATTACTTTTTTTTTTTTTTTTAAGATTTTTGCTATAGGACACGTACGTTGACCTCAGAGACATAGCAATGTATGTAGATGTTATCTTTTATGTAGTAAAGGAGCAAAATAAAATAAGAAAAGTAATGATCTTATATATCTAAAGAAACATTGTCAGGATAGAGCAGAAATTATTAGCAGTTGTTATAAGGCTGTAAAAGAAATGAGGGGAAGGTACCGAGGGTTAGTATATGTGAGAACAGAAAAGAGTAAGACTTACATTTGCATCCTGTTACATTGTTTTGATTTTTTAATTCCATGACTATATTACCTGTTTTTTAAAGACACCCTAATAGATGAATGGCAGCATGATTAAAATTAACTAAAGAGGATGATTTATCTCAAGTGAGGAGGCTAGAAACTTTATCCAGGTCACTTCCTCCTGTCACTTTGAAGAAGGCTAGTTCTGAAGAACTCCATTCATTGCAGGCCTCAACCATTTATGCATGAAGGAACTTTTCTGATATTCTGACCAAATGCTGCACAATCATGATTTGTATGTATTTGTTTTTCTATAGATGCCAGAGGAACAAGCATTCTGTGTTTTAGTGAAAATCATGTACGACTATCATTTGCGAGACCTCTACAAAAACAACTTTGAAGATCTTCATTGCAAATTCTATCAGTTGGAGAGACTAATGCAGGTAAATTAAAAATTAGGAACTTGTCTCACTAAAGGATTTGAGTTACAGAAAAGTCTAATACAGGTGATAAGCAATAAGTTGTGAAAGTTTAATGGATTACTACTGAAAATGCAAATGGATTTGGTTTCTGACCAACATCTACATTGGTCTTAATATCGTAGTATGTTTTACTTAGCCATTGACTATTTAAAAAATTGTCTCACATTTTTAAATATTCAACTACAATTCACTTTGAAGTATGGGTGTAGTGAGTTATGTCAGCAAAGAGATTGCTGAGTGTTTGTAAAGGAATGAGGATATTTACAGAATAAAAAAATAAAAATACAAGAGTTTTCTCCAAAGCATACTACTATATTTAGGTCTGCATAGAACACTTGGAAAAAAGTATATTGAAGTATATTGATAAAGTATATTGATAAAGTATATTGATAGAGAAGTATATTGATAAAGAAATGAAAAAAAACCTAAGATACTGTAATGTAGGGGCGTATTTTAAATTTTTTGCAATTAATTTCCCTAACATTGTTCCTCATAATTAAGAAATGTAAATTTGGGGGAACCAGCAGTTAGCGTAATGGCTATGTCGCTGGACTCCCACATAGTCGACCACGGTTCGCGTCCTGGACCCGGTGGCTTAAAACTCACGCCAGGCGCGTGTGCGTGCATGCCCAAGATCCCAAGAGGAGAATGGAGGAGAAGGGATTGCAGCGTGACCATCCCCCCTGGGGGGTGATTTCTCGCTTTCTGTCTCTATGTCTCTCTCTGTCTGTCTGGCGAGTGCACGCGCCCTATAACAAAAATCTCTCAAAAAAAATGTAAATTTTTATACATACACTGAGTAATTAAAAAGATAATGAGAAAGGGCTAAATTATTGACTAGAGGTAACAAAAGGAATTATTGAGTAGCTTTGAGCTTATACCCTAGGTTGGGAGTTTTGAATTTGTAATGAGTCTACTCAGCATATTTAAATGACTTTTTCTAAATGTTACATTGAGAACCCATGAAAAATGAGAAGGAAAGGTATGAATGGATCGATTCCATATTAGGAAAGAAGGCTAGTGGAATATGAGAGTAGAAGTGCTATAGAAACTCATTGACATGACCTGTCAGGAGACTCATACGTGCCTAAAGAGGGAAATAAACTCAATAGGAAACTGAAAGACTAGAACAGGGGAGTAGAAGACTGAGTTTGCAGTGAGGTTAAGGACCAGTTTTATTGAGAGAAGGGTTTTGTTTTGTTGGTCCGTGAAAACACAACATGAGCTTTTACTTATCTTTGCCTTTGTCCTTCAGTTATAGGAATAGCTATGTTAATACTTTACACTTCACCTTTCATACTCTTGAAAAGCCTTTGCTTGTTTAACTTGGGAAGAAATATAAAGCTAGCATATCGATATTTTTAGGAGATAATCTAATTTCATGCCCTTACACACTTACTTTACTTTGCCATTTTTAATGTCGAAGATAGGTTTTTAAATATTTGTCTATGCCTTGGGGTTTTCCAGGTGTTCAAAAAATATACTGAAATGACATCAAAGACTCCAGATGGTGTTGACACTGGGTGGTCTCCAAAGAGAAGAAACATTTCTTTTCTAGCTAGTTAAGAGTTGAACCCTGTATGGGGATGCTGTGACTTGACCTAGAGTCAAGACAGTCATTAACTGCAGGTGTTTTGTCAGAGCAAGCATTTCCCAAGAGACAGAAATAGTCAAGTGAGCAAGAGCTGACCTTTGTTTATAACAAGTCCGCCTTTGTTTTCCTCAGTTACCTGTCATATGCCTAATCCTCATCTCCTCTCATCACTTCTGTGTAGTTACAGAAAAGGCAACCAATGCTAGAATACAGTTAAGTGAGCATTAAAGCTTGTTATGAGTTGCAATTATGGTAGGAAATAAAGCTTCTTCAATGTTCCTCTGTCTAAAATTTCCACTTTTGACTGTTAGGAGCAGCTACCGGACCTGCACAGCCATTTTTGTGATCTGAACCTGGAAGCACATATGTATGCATCCCAGTGGTTTCTCACTCTGTTTACTGCCAAGTTCCCACTCTGCATGGTGTTCCACATCATTGACTTACTGCTTTGTGAGGTAGAGTGACTCCCATCTTTCCTACCTAAGCCAAAGAGAAAATAGTTTCTACTTGAAATGGTTATATTGTGCTTCATTTTCTTTTTTCCTGTGACGTTAAACCATATATAATGACCAAAAATTTCTGTTTGAATTTTTAGTAAGGACTTCTTTAGTTATAACTTTATGACTTGTGAGGAATGTAAAATTAAGGCATATATAATTCCTACAAAGTAAAAGTAGACAGTTAAATTCATATGATTAAATTCAAAATAAGTCTGTATTTGTGTAATAATATATTACTAATAGGAAGCACCTTTAAAGTCAAATAAATAAATTTAGAATCAGATGCTTTAACATTAATGCAGTTGTATAACAAGAGTGAATATAAATGCGATTTTCATAGTCACTAATTCTTTAGTTCACAAGATATCTCTCTGTAATTATCTTTGAAGCTCCTGAGAGATGAAAAGTAATAAACTAAAACTTTTAGGTCATAAAATTATATTTTTAGACAGAATATTTGAGAAGGTAGTTTGTAGAATATCTTAGATATTTATTTATTTACTTTATTGGTATTTATTTACTTTATTGGTTTTAGTTTCTTAAATGGGTTGATTTGTTTATCTTATTCTTTTAAATAAATAAAGATATTTATGTTATTGAATATATTGCCCATCAAAATATTTAACAATTTTAGCAGTGATAGGAAAGTTGATGAATGAGAAGTTTGTTTTTTTTTTTATGGGAATAGAAGTGTATATAAAAATGTAACTGTCCTAAAAAGCTAGAGTAATAGGGCCTACAGGTGGCATGGTGGTTAAGGACATTGGACTCCCACATGGCTGACTGTGGTTCGAGTCCCAGACCTGGTGACTTGCTTTCTCACTTTCTCTCTTCCTCCCTTTCTCTCTCCCCCAAACCTCCCCCCCCCTCCCACCATGTCCCTCTCTGGTCAAATTAAAGTAAGTAAATAAGCAAATAAAGTTAAATAAAATAATTCTTTAAGAAAAAAAGCTAGGAACCAGCACTTAGCGTAATAGCTATGTCGCTGAACTCCCATGTAGTCGACTGCGGTTCGAGTCTTGGACCTGGTGGCTTCAATTCACACCTGGCATGTGTGTGTGCGTGCATGCCCAAGATCCCAAGAGAATATTGGAGGAGAAGGGATTGCGGCATGGCCATATCCACTGGGGGATGATTTCTCACTTACTGTCTCTCTGTCTCTCTCTTTCTTTCTGGTGAGCACACATGCCCAATAGCAAAAAAAAAAATGCCCCAAGAAAAAAAAAAAAAAAAAAAAAAAACCCCTCTCTCCAACCACAACAAAAAAAAGCTAGAGTAATCGAAAGTATCAGGTTGTTAGAAAAGTCATGACATATTTTTCTGTTTTTCTATGCAAAAATGAATCATGACTTTTCCAACAACTCAACATAAGCTTATGTACACAATTGTAAGTGTAATATATCTAAATCAACTTTTATTACTATGGTTTTTTTTTTAGGTAAAACTTATTTTTTCTTAAAAGAAAAAGTCTAGCCATTGTCATCACCCTAGGAGCTAGAAGTTTAGGTGTAAAAATAAGATTAAAGAATATTAAAGCTATAAGGGAATGTCAAAAGTTCATAGAAAATTAGAATTAAAATACAAGTTGATTTTGTTGCAAAAAACCCTAAAATTCATACGTAGTTTCTTCATGATACACATTTTCCTTGAACTTTTCTGAAGAACCCTCATATATAAAGCATAGCAGTGTTATTTCTCAGCCTAGTACAGTAGCTGTCTGTGTCAACGTAGCTGGCTGGGCTTTTGCTTTTCAAAGGTTCTAGATAACAGTTGCATAAAATTGGAAGGCTACAGATCATTTTGTAAGCTTGTAAGAATGTTAATCTTTTGTAATGTGCAGTGATAAGGGTTGGGTGACTTGCTGGGTTCATAGAACAGGTTTCTGAATCCTGAATATAGCACGATAATAGTTAGAGAACTTGATTAATAGCACATTAATTCTCCCTATTCATTTGGTTTACAAATTAGTTTGTAAAATGCCTTTAATCTATAGGAAGAATGCAGTATTAAGAGCTGAAACTTTATTCAAAGTCAATGTAGTGTGATCACAATATACACAACGCAAATTTAGACATTTGTTCTAAAATCTCTTTGTCTGCTTTTCCAATTCAGTGTTGTGAATTAATTCCAACTTCCCTATTTTTTTAGTGCAATGTGTTGTAATACTAAAAACCAACGAAAGTTCTATCATCTTAAGACAAAATGTTGACTAGAAGGTAGTTTTGATTAGAAAAAAATGTCCATTGGCTTTATTTATTGCATGCTGAGCTGACTTTCTTTAGTATTTTATGTTATTCTATAAAGTGGGGATTTGTCATTTTAATGACTTGTGCATTATATGTAGTATGAGCTTGCAAATATTTCTTATCCTTCACATTTATTGCTGAAAGAGATTTATTTCATACTAGATTGGTTCTATAGTATTCATTATAGAAAAGGGAATGAAATTAATGTGTGTAATCGCACTAGCTAAATGGGATCTCTCGTTCCCTTTTGGTAGAGTACTAACTCTGTCCTTTAGTTGCATGGAATGATGACTTTCTACAGTTGTCTCTGCCTAAATACTGGCACAGCTGGTATTGGAGCACCATGCATGAGTGTTCTGGGACCTAAATTTACAATTTCTCAGGAAATGTCAACTTGAAGATACTTAGATTTCTAATGTCAGTTGCTAAGAAAATTAGCAGCATTTATGGTACAGAAAAGGAAAGTAAATTTATAAGCCTTCTCATCACTTGTCAACTGTGATTCACAATCACAGTTTTTGAAAGATCATAATATTCATTAAAATTAATAAGAGCATCATAGATGTTATTTTTTTCTTCCTATAAATCTGTGCTCTGTAGCTGTTTGAGAAAGTTGTATTGCTCTCCAAACCATGGGATAGGCTGTAATCACAGCATCATGATATCCAGGAAAATAAGTGACAACATTGCTTAACAGAGTAAAGGAGCTTTCAAAACAAACTTCATTGGGAACAGTGTTGTAGTGTGCTTCAGGATATTCATTCTTTCCACTAACTCATCTTTGTCAAGGATTATTTTACAAAGGAGATTTCTGAGTAAACTTTTACTTCCTGAGTCTCTGTGTTTTCTCTTTGCCCCTTTTTGTAGTTAATAAAATATTTATATCAAAAGTTATCCTTTCTTCTGATAAAATATTCCAAGAAAAGGTAACTTGGTCTTAAATAAATCATAAATCATCTTTAAGTGTTTGCTTTTGTCATTTTCTCTCTTTTTAAGAAAACAATTCAAATCTTGATGTATATGAAGTAATATTTAGTTATAAATAAAAAGTTGAGAAATTCTCAGAACAGTGTTGATTTTTCAAAGTTGATCATTCTGACAAAAAAAATTGGTCTGCACAGTGTTTTATTCAAAGATCTCAATGCAGAGTTAAAAGGAAGATAGTGAGTAAAGACTTTACTCTTGGAAGGGATATTGTCTTGGGACACTTTTATTAAATTTATGCATTTAAGAATTTCTTCATTCATCCTAATGTTAAGAATTTGGAGTTAATTTAGCAGAAAAGAGAAAAATTTGATAGATTTTGATGATGTAGCCTGAGTAGAAATCAGCTAGTTTTATTAATAGTTTTATTTAAAATGTTTATTAAACTGGAGTGCTAGGTTAATTCCTTTGTTTAGTTGAAAATGGATTGCAACAGGATTCGAAACTAGAATGTAAAATACATTTTTTATTAAGATGAATGGAACTCTGTAGATTGACTTTTAGCCAATAATTTAAATCAGTATAAAACAAACCTGTTTTATTATTACTTTTATTTGGAGAAATAGAAAGGCCAAACATATTAGCATTTATAATATAAATCTTTTGCTATTAACCCACCAAGAATAAAACATTACACTCTTTATTTATTTATTTATTTATTTATTTTCCTATAGAGTGCGGGCGCTCACGGGAGACAGGAGAGAGAGAGAGAGAACGTGAGAAACTACCCCTTGGTGGGATGGCCACACCACAACCCCTTCTCCTCTATTCTGCTCTTGGGATGTGAGGCACTTATGCATTTCAGGCTGCTGGAGAGAGAGATAGCGAGGGGGGGGAAGTGAGAAAGCAAACCACCAGGTACCAACAGAACCACTGTTCAACCATGTGGCAGTCCAGCATCTTGACTATCATGCCACCTGCTGGCCCAACATTGTACTCTTTGAAAAGCACTTTATATTGGCTTCCTTTTTTATGCTCTGGCAATCTGGGTGACTGTCCTTGGACAGAGGCCATCCCATACCTAAGGCAGGAAAATAGTGGCCACAAAGAAGAAAAAGAAGTCTCTGGAGTCGATCAGCTCTAAGCTCCAACTTGTTATGAAAAGTGGGAAGTACATGCTGGGGTACAAGCAGATCTGAAGATGGTCAGACAAGGCAAAGTGAAGTTGGTCATCCTTTCCAGCGACTGCCCAGCCTTGAGGAAATCTGAAATAGCATACTATGCCATGTTGAACAAAACTGGTGTTCATCACTACAGTAGAATTAATATTGAGTTTGGCATAGCACGTGAGTACGCACACTGGCTATCATTGATCCAGGTCATTCCAATATCATTAGAAACATACTGGATGGAACAGAATGATGAAAAGTAAATCAGGCGACTTTTTTCTTTATTATAACTTGCCAGAGCTTGTTTTAAAACCCAAACCAAAACAAACAACAGAAAAAATTTTTTATCAAAGTGTAGCACAGAAAACAGGTGAAAATTAATGTAAAACTTGGTGAAATTTCACTAAAGAAACACAATAAGGTAACTAGCATCTAGATTAAAAACAAAACAAAACAGAAATATTATCTGAAGTTTAGAAATGCCCCCTTTTGGGACCAGCAGATGGTGTCATGGTTACATTGCTGGACTCCCACATGGCCAACTCCTGTTTAAATCTTGGACTTAGCAGCCTGAAACTTACATAGGGCACAATTGCATGCGTGCTCAGGATCCTGAGAAGAGAATGGAGGAGAAGAGATCATGACATGGCTATCCCCCCCAGGAGGAGAGGGGGATAACTTTTCTCACTTTCTGTCTGTCTGTCTCTGGTGAATGCACATGCCCTATAGCAAAAATCTCTCTTAAAAAAAAAAAAAAAAAAAAGAGAAAGAAAGAAATGCCCCCTTTCAGTAACTACCCCTCTGAAGAGTAATTACTTTTTTTTTTTAATTGCTGTGAGCACTATAGAAGGTGTGAGCACTACACAAAGAGAGACAGTGAGAGAGAGAATGAGCCAAGTTAACACTCCAAGAGATGTAGTCACACCACAAACCTTATCTATTTCTCCATCTTGTAGAAATTGGGGACATGCATGCACATCCACCTGGCTTTTTTTTTTTTTTTTTTGAGAGGTTTTCGCTATAGGGCACGTGCACTCGCCAGACAGACAGAGAAAGACAGAAAGCGAGAAATCACCCCCCAGGGGTGATGGTCATGCCACAATCCCTTCTCCATTCTCCTCTTGGGATCTTGGGCACGCACGCACACGAACCGCGGTCGACTACGTGGGAGTCCAGCGACATAGCCATTACACTAACTGCTGGTTCTCCACCTGGCATGTTTTTCAAGCCACCATGGCCAGAATTGGAGCAACGGTAAGCCATATGGGATCTGATTCTCTTAACCACTAGTCTATGGGACAAGCTTGACTTTTAACATCAAAGGTTAGTTTTGTATCAAAGATTTTTGAACTTCGTGTAAGTGGGATAATACTATGTGAACTCTCTTTTTTTTGGTCTAACTTTTTCCATGGCTCATTATGTTTATGAAATGTATCTTTACCATTGCATGTAGGTATTATTCGTTTGTTCCATTGTTTGAATATACTATAACTTACCCATTTTTATATTCTGTTTTTGATACAGTCTGAGTCGTTTTCAGTTTAAGGCTATTATGAATAGTGCTGCTCTCAAAGGTCTTGAACTTGTTTTTTGTGGAACACATGTGTGCACTTCTGTGAGTGGAATTGATAGGCTAGGGTTCGCATATGTTCTGTGTTAGTCAATGCTGCCTAATAGCCTTCCAAAGTCATATGAGTGTTGTCTTTTGAGTGTTGTGTTTGGTTTTGTTTTTTCAGTAAAGGTCTTCCTTGTGATCAAGGGCAAGGTTCGGTTCTGTTTGTTTTTAGATAGCAGATCCTGTGTCAGATTAGAGTTCATGAATATGCAACAAAATGAAACTCATTTGGTGATTGAAATGATTCACCTGATAGCTGAATATAGCTGAATCTGAATATAGATGGGAACCAAGAGATGGACCTAAGAGTTCAATCACTTTTATGCTTATTTGAGAGAAGTTACCTTGATGGGGAAAATCCAGCAAAATACTCAGTTTTAAAAAAAGAAGCAGAGCAGAAACCATGTAATATTGGAGTTAAGATACTGGGCATTTTTTTGGTGGGGGAGAGGTCTTTGCTATAGGGTGTGTGCACTCATCAGACAGAGACAGACAGACAGAAAGCAAGAAATCACCCCCGGGGGGGGTGGCCATGCCGCAATCCGTTCTCCTCCATTCTCCTCTCAGGATCTTGGGCACGCACGCACATGTGCCCGGCGTTAGTTTAAGCCACCAGGTCCGGGACTTGAACCACAGTCGGCTACATGGGAGCTATGGGAGTTATGGGAGTTCAGCGACATAGCCATTATGCTAACTGCTGGTCTCAAGACACTGGACTTTCTAATCAAACTTTTCTCAGTCACCTTGTTCTTTAACTTATGCGGGTCTCAGTGTTTTCATTTGTAATATGAGGCTAACAATACCTGTCTTGGAGGTTTAGTGTGAGGATTAAATGAGATTTAATATAAAGTACTTATATTAAGCAGGCACTATGCCTACTACATAGAAAACACTCAGTTAATATTAATATTCATTACCTACACTTTTTAGTGGCTGCTGTTTGTTTTTGTTTTTCTTTTAAAGAGAGAGATTTTTACTGTAAGGCACATGAGCTTGCTGGAAAAACAGAGAGACAGAAAGTGTGAAATCACCCCCCAAGAGGGATGGCCATGCTTCAGTCTCTTCTCTCAGGATTTTGGGCATGCATGCACACACCACAGAGTCTGGGACTCAAACTGCTATCGGCTACATGGGAGGCCAGCGACGTAACCATTACGCAATCTACTGGTCTCCTTTAGCTACTTCTTGTGTCTTCAATTAATAAGCTTTCTAATTACCTATTCTGCCTTATTTGAGATGCTTTTTCACTACAAGCAGAATTTTAGCCAGTGACATTAATGAAAGTTCCATTCTATTTTCTTTTCCAGTAGTATCCCAAAGATGGTTTTTTTTCTCTTTCACTGTCTTTCAAAAGGAAAACTCCAGTATTTCTCTTAGTCTTGACAAAATGACTGACAGCTGATGTTTGAAGTTAACTCTTTCCAGATAGTTCAACTTTTAAAGAGTACCCCAAAAATTTGTTTAGCTTTTATAATAAATTGGTATTTTATAAAATTTAAGGAAATTATGAACCTTTTGAATTAGAATATATCTCCTGCTTCTCCTTTTTTTAGGACGATGAAAAAGACAAGGTGCTATATTACATGATTAAATAGAACCAAATATAATCTTCATTTCAAGGCAGTTTTCTGACATTGTATTCTGAAGAGTAGTTCTATTATATAATATTTTCTAATACCCATCTTGCCTCCTCCCCTCCTCCAGGGTGGGAGGAACTCATTAGAGTGGGCTGATTAAGGGAGATTAAGACCTCTGACACAAGCATAAATGTTTCTGAAACTCTCTAAGACTGGTAATTAGTGGGGCCAGCAGGTGGTGTGGTTGCTAAAGACCCTAGATTTCCACATGACTGACTATAGTTTGAGTCCCAGACCTGGCAGCTTGCTTTCTCACTTAGCTTCTCTCTCTCTCTCTCTCTCTCTCTCTCTCTTTCTTTCTCTGATCAAATTAAAATAATAATGATAATAAATAAAGTTAAATAAAATAATTCTTAATAAAAAGACTAATAATTAGCCACAAGAGTAGGGGAAAAATAAATGCTTTCACTAACCAATAAAAAAAACTGTATAGACTGGGACCAACAATTGGCATAATGGCTATGTCACTGGACTCCAATGTAGTTGACCGTGGTTCGAGTCCCGGACCTGGTGGCTTAAACTCATGCCGGGTGTGCGTGCATGCCTACCCAAGATCCCCAGAGGAGAATGGAGGAAAAGGGATTGCAGCATGGCCATCCCCCCTGGGAGGTGATTTCTCACTTTCTGTCTCTCCGTCTCTTTCTGTTTTTCTGGCAAGCACATGTGCCCTATAGCAAAAACCTCTCCAAAAAAAAAAATAATAATAATAATAAATAAAACTATATAGACTACTTTACAAGGGTTTACTAATCAATAGAAATTTTCAGAACCAGCAAAACTCTCTAAAATCCCTTCTGGATCTTGACTCTTTCTGCCTATAAGGATCTTCATGGTATTCACATTAGTTGACTTAAAAATGTTTCTTGTGCTTTGATTAATTCTGACATTACCAATGGATGCAGAAATCTGAAGTTTAAATAGCAGAACCATTTTCTGTGCTTCTTGTAACTTTTAGAATAACATAAATTAATCTATTCATTCAACAAGCATTTATTAAACTAAATCTAAATCTAACTAAATGCCAGACACCATTCCAGTTTAGGAATATAATAGTGAAGAGAAAGCAGATAGTTTTGTCCTCATAAAGTTTCTGTCCTTGTAGGAGAGACAGATAAGAAACAAGTAACTAAGTAGAGTATATGGTCTATCAGAAATAAAAAGTACTAAGAAGAGAAATAAAGAAGTGAAGAGAAATATGACATCGTAGTAGAAATTTTTGCCCATCGTAAAGACTCTAGATTTTATTGGACTGAGATGAGAAACTCCCGGAGGGTTTTTCATATAGGAGTGACGTGCATTGATCCACACTTTATCCTGACCACTGAGGTCATACTGTTGGAAAAAGATTGCTGGGGATCTAACAGGGGAGTAGGAGGCCAGTTAGGAGTCAGTTGCAGTGATCTATGTGGGAGATGATGGTTACTAACCCAAGGTAGTGCAAGTAGAGGTGGTGAGAAAGTGGTTGGATTCTGGATAGGCTTCCTTTACTTTACAGGCAACAGAATATGCTGATCGATCCACTGGGGTAAGTTTAATTATTACACGTCCTCATGTAATGTGGCAGTAAGGGAGAAGGGAGGCTGTTTTTTGCTTCTGGGAGCATCTTGGAAACCCGAAGTGACTAGAGAATGTTATTGTTAACTATTTTACTTTGGCAATGCTCAGACTACTGTTTCTCTGCAATGTTTATTCTAGAAGCAGGTTTGATACTTTTGGGAGCATTTAAGGTCAATGTTGGTATGTTTAAATAAGAAATCTAGAGTGGAATAATTATGAAAGATGAACAGCAGGAAAGTAAGCACATCAAGCCTAGTACTTCTAAATAAAGGTAGATGTGTGTTGCTAAAAATAGGAGTGATATTTTGTTTCAGTAAAATCGTACCCATATTATTGTGAAGACTTACAGAGACTATGTACCTTGGACCTGTTCAGTAACTCAGAGTACACGGTATTCATTTGTTGTCTGTGTCATTTTCATGATTAGAACAAGGATCACTAACTTAAAGTTTCAGGATGACAGGTTTTTGTCCTTAAGAAACAAAAAAACAAAATCTTCCAGTTTGTAATGAATTGGAAAAGTTGCTCTATAGTATCTTTTGTTGCAAAAAAAACTCATATCAGTTAATCTGTGTATACAGGAATTGAATAAAATACCTAAACATTTTCTTTTAAATTTATGATTAGCTATTTAAACATACAAAAAAATTAAATACATTGAACATATCTATCTACCTCTCCAGTTAAGAAATAAAATAATGCCAGTGAGATTGGAATGTTTACTTCTTTCTGACCATATTCTCCCCGCTCTCCCTCAGAAGAACCGTTACACAGAAATCAGTGTTCATAATTCTCATGCACATTATAATTTTGCTATATGTGTATGCATCTCTGAACAATTTGTAATTACATCTATCTGGAAAATATCGTATTCACTAGTTTATCAATTCTTCCTCTAAGAAAAGTCTTGACCCGCGGCTGGTGTGTGTGTTTCCGTGTGCACCCGTCAGCATGGCGCACTACAACTTTAAGAAGATCACGGTGGTGCCATCCGCCAAGGACTTTATTGACCTGACATTATCAAAGACTCAACGAAAGACTCCAATGGTTATTCATAAACATTACCAAGTTCATTACATCATACATTTTTATATGAGAAAAGTCAAATTTACTCAACAGAATTACCATGACAGACTCTCACAGATTCTAACAGATTTCCCCAAGTTGGATGATATTCATCCATTGTATGCTGATTTGATGAATATTCTCTATGACAAGGATCATTACAAGTTAACTCTTGGACAGATAAATATTGCCAAAAATTTAGTAGACAATGTTGCTAAAGATTATGTGCGGCTCATGAAATATGGTGATTCTCTATACCGCTGCAAGCAGCTGAAGCGTGCTGCCCTTGGGCGCATGTGCACCATCATCAAGAGGCAGAAGCAGAGTTTGGAATATTTAGAACAAGTGCGTCAGCATTTGTCCTGTTTGCCAACCATTGACCCAAATACAAGGACTCTGCTTTTGTGTGGGTACCCAAATGTTGGGAAATCCAGCTTCATCAATAAGGTGACGAGAGCAGGCGTGGATGTCCAGCCCTATGCATTTACCACCAAATCTCTATTTGTTGGGCACATGGATTATAAGTATCTGCGTTGGCAGGTTGTAGATACTCCAGGGATTCTGGATCACCCTCTGGAAGACCGGAACACCATCGAGATGCAGGCCATCACTGCCCTGGCCCACCTGCGAGCTGCGGTGCTGTATGTGATGGACCTGTCAGAGCAGTGTGGACATGGTCTGCAGGAGCAGTTGGAGCTCTTCCAGAACATCAAGCCTCTCTTCATCAACAAGGTGAGTGAGTTTGCATATTTCCATTTACATCCTGCGGTATGAGAAGGATCATTTCATTATTTTTCTTTCTTCCTAGCCTCTAATCATTGTAGCAAACAAATGTGATGTGAAGAGAATAGCTGACCTTCCTAAAGATGATCAGAAAATATTTATAGCTTTGCAGGCTGAAGGACTTCCTGTAATAGAGACAGTACCCTGACTGAGGAAGTTGTCATTAAAGTTAAAGCAGAGTCTTATGATAGACTTTTGGCTCAAGTGGACAATATTTAACCAGTAATCAGTGTGAAATTAACTATACCATAAGGATCTTTAGCTTATGTGATAGTGGTTGTAAAACTTCCTACCTCTGCTCCCCCTATTGTAATAGTTCTGTATTCATCACTGAAACTTGGAAGCAGGGCTGCGGTCCTGAGCCCTGAGATTGCTTTCTGTGCTTTTCAGGCCCATTATGCAGTCCAGGCAAGGCGATCTCGGAGTGTTACAAGGAAAAGAAAACGGGAAGACTCTGTTCCACCCTCTTCTATAGCCCGGAGTCGAAGTTGCTCTCGAACACCATGTGATGTTTCTGGTCTTCGGGATGTCAAGATGGTGAAGAAATCCAAGACTGTGATGAAGAATGCTCAGAAGAAGATGAGTCGCTTAGGGAAAAAAGGGGAGGCAGTTAGACATGTGTTTGATATGAAGCCCAAGCACTTACTTTCTGGAAAGAGGAAGGCTGGGAAAAAGGACAGGAGATAGTGTCCTTTTTTGGTTGACATGGTTTGACTAGACTGTTGCAGTTTATTTCCTGTGGTGTGTTATTGTTTCATAAAATTGGTGTTATGCTTTGTAACCTCAAAAAACAAAACAAAACAAAACAAAAATCTATGGGCTAACCTTGTAACAAAGTGATTTAAAACTGTGTGTTGGGTACTAGATCCTACATGAACTGCAGTTTGAATCCTGGTCCCAGTGGTTTGAAAAGCATGCCATGCTCATGTGCCATGTGTGGCCCAAATCCTGATAATATGGAGAAATGGAGGAAAATGATTGTGTATGACCACATCCTCTTGAGAGGTGCTTTCTCCCTCCTTTCTCTGGCAAGCATACATACTGTCTAGGGGAAAAAAGAAAACAACCAAAGTACTTTTTGCTTTGCTGAAAACAGGTCAATCCTGTACAGGTGTAGGATTTTTTTTTTTTTTGAGAGGATTTTGCTATAGGATGTGTGCGCTCTCCAGAAGGACAGGGAGACAGAAAATGAGAAATTACTCCCAGGGAGGGTAACCATACCGTCCATTCTCCTCCTGTGATCTTGGGCATGCACGCACACACTCCTGGCGTGGGTTTGAGCCCCCGGTTCTGGAACTTGAACCGCAGTCGACTGCATGGGAGTCCAGCGACATAGCCATTATGCCAACTGCTGGTCCCATGGTGTGGGAAAACTTTATCACTGCTTATTATAAGAAATATTTTGAGTAGACCATTTAATGGTGTTTTGATTGTTTCAGATTTGCAGAAATCGGAAGGTTTATATTCGATGAAAAACTTATATTCTTTAGCAAGAGGGAACTTGAGTCATCACATGTGATTAGTCCTTTTTTGAAATGAAAGCATCTGCACTTGGGGGTGGGCAGAAGGCTACCTACCCTTTAGACTTGGGAACACATTTATGACTGTGTCAGAACCCCTTGCTTAAAATAGTATGTTAAATTATTTTCTAGGCTTTTTATATTGTTATTATTCGGTCTGTCATTGTAATCTGTCTTGAACTATTTTCTCCAAAATAAACCTTTAGAAGAAAATTTTAATTAAAAAAAAAAAAAAAAGAAAAGAAAGAAAAGTCTTGAACCTTTTTTCTTTCCCCAAGTCAACATCACCTCCTAACTGGTCTTCCCATTCATCCTCCTGTCTCCTTTATTCCATTATTCTCTGTAGCATCCAGAGAGAATTTTGTAAAAACACACTAATTCATATCACCCACCTGCTAGAAACCCTTCAGTTGGCCTTAATCTTGCCATCTTTTTCTCTACAGCGTTGTCTTAAGGTCATCCTCCTCTTACCATACTTCAGTACTGGCCTGCTTTTAGTTTCTGGAACACTCAGGTCTTTCAGACTGAAAACATTTGTGTATTCTTTCCCTTCTGCCTAGACTGCATTCTTTACTCTTTACCTGAGCGACCTTTTCTAACCTAAGGTTAAATATTTCCTCCAAGAAGCTTTGCCTGATCAGCCATTCTAAAGTAGGTCCATCCTCTCACTTTGTCTGAAACTACCCTACAGTTGATGGTTATTTATTTATTTACTTTGTATAGCCTTCAAAATGTCTGCCTGTCTCCTGAGCCCCCCCCCCACACACACACACACCCCTCATAGATGATGAATTTCTAAAAGGAGGAACTATGTCTCTTTTGGGCATTACCGAATAGATATTATCTAACTTGACATATAGAAGATACACCCAAAATATCTGTTTAAGGAAACTAGAGTGAAGAATTAATGAACAAAATTATTTTCATCATTGTCATTTATATCCTACAAGCTGAAAAGTAAGTTTACTCTTGAATTTTAAATGTAAAAAAATTAATACTTTTAGGAATTCCTTTAATTTTAGTTAAGATTTTTTTTTAAGGTTTTTGCCATAGCGTGCGTACACTCATCAGAGAAACAGAGACAGTCAGAAATCACCCTCCAGGGGTATGGCCATGCCATATTCTCATCTCCACTTTCTTTCTGAGCTTTTTGGGCGTGCACACGTGCGCGCGCGCACACACACACACACACACACACACACGCACGCACGCATGGTGTGATTTTCAGGCTACCAGGTCCTGGACTCAGATCATCGCTGGCTGTGTGAGCCCAGAGTTGTAACCACTACGCACCTGCTGGCCTGTTAGTTAAGAAAGTTTAAGAACAGAAATACAGACATAGTAGCTCAAATAAAATGGGGGAGGGGGGTTATTATAAATACAGAGGAAAAGTTGAGCAGATAAACCTTGGGAAAGATTGGTACCATAGTAACTCCAGGTACTCATCCATATTGCTGTCAGTTTATGAATCAAATGTTCTCTCTTTCCTCAGCTGTAATACTTCTTCATGGCCTCGTTTTCACAGGGCTTAATATATTGGGCTATTAGAAAAGTCATGACATATTTTTGCAAAGAAACACATAGAAAAATACATCATGACTTTTCAGGCAACTCAATTGTTTAAGAAAAGTCTGCCTGGTCTTTCAACTCTAATACTGATAGCTCTTGGCGATATTCCTGTGTCTTTTAAATAGAATTCCTGAGGGAGCACCAATTGGTCCTGCACATATTTCAAAATAAGCCACAAAGGATAGGATTAGGGAGAGCCATGTGGCCTAAACTACTCACCAGGAATTATTCATGGATGCAAATTTCCTGAGAAGGGAGACTGGTGGATCTGGCACAACAAAACAAATCTGGTGAGCATGCACTCATATACTAAAATTCTTAGTGCTGACTGCATCAAAAGTAGCCATTTGTAGGCTGGCCCTGTGGTAGTGGGTAAGGGAGTTGATCTCACATAGCTAACCACATCGTTAAAACCCTGGCCAGGTGGCTTGGAGCATGTGCATGCATGCCCCAAATCCAAAAAGAATGCAGGAATGAAGAAGGGATTGCAGCATAACCAGGCTCTATTGAGGGGTACTTTCTTCTTCTCCTTGTCTCTTGTCCCTCTGTCTTTCATTGGAGAGCACACATGTCCTCTGGCAAATTAAAAAAAAATAAAATAAAAATAAAAAATAGCCATTTGATAAATATAATATTTATTAAATAAAACTAACATATCAGAAGAACAAGCTATGTATTATCCAGCTATAAGTAGTTATATAATTAGAGTGGAGAATAGCATAGTTTTAGTATAACATATAATCTATAGAATTATAATTTGGTCCTCAGGGTTGAAAAGGTAGCTGTGCTCCAAATCCTTTTCATGGTATATTTTTTTCAGGTTGGGTTTTGAGTAAAGGTAGCATGCAATTCTGACCTCTATAAATTATTCTAATGATTATATTGGAAAAGAGTTGTTTGCCTTTACTATCCTATTTTATATACTCAATTTTAGCTGAAAAATTTTCAGGCTTCTCTTTTAAGTCTCTGAGACTTGAAGACAAAGTCCTAGCAAGCTTTATTAGAGAGAATTTCTGGGCTACACACTGTACTAAAAACTTTACATGCCTTGTCCTGTTTGTTCTAAGGTTTCCCAAATACGTGGCTACCTTTCACATCTCATACAGTTGGCCAGTTTAGAAATAGGCTTTTGGGGGACCAGCAAATGGTGTAATAGTTACATTGGTGGACTCCCACATGGTCAATCCTGCTTTGAGTCCTGGACCTGAAGACTTGCAACTCAGGACTGGCATGAGTGCATGCATGCCCAAAATCTCAAGAGGAGAATGGAGGAAGAGGGAATACAATGTGACCATCCCCCCAGGGGGTGATCTCTCCCTTCTGTCTCTCGGTCTCTTGTGACCTCACACGCTCTATATGTCTTGTGGCCCCACGCCCTCTAAAGAAATGTTTCAAAAAAAAAAAAAAAAAAAAAAGAAAGAAAGAAAGAAAGAAATAATCTTTTGGGTTCTTTTTAATTCACATGGGCTGACAGTCTGATTATTCTTGTTCTTCATCTTCACAGCAAATAAATAGTTGATCTTTGTCTCTCTTAAGAAGTCCTCATTATCTACTTTCTGTTTTGAGGCTAATTCTCATCAGTTGGGAGTCCGAGCCCAAGTATCTGTTGTGCTCGTTCCCCAGATGCTCCTTCTGTGGACTAGCAGGATTGTCCGTGTTAAATTGCTATTCCTGATGCCACTGGTATTCTTCTCCAGCTGCCTTTTCCAGGTGCTTTATCATCAGCATCCTTCGTATGGCATGTTTAACCAAACAACGGTTTGACCTTTTCATCATTTATACAGAGCCTTTTAATTATATGTAGACATCCAGTGTACAGCTACTAGTACAAGAATTGCTGATTGCATTGGTTAAAAGACACATAATAGGACCTTCTGGTTTCCTCTTTTATGGTTTGTCTCACCAGGGCTTTCTGAAGCTCTTGTATTTTAGAAGTCCACTTGACATTTTGCCTCTTGTCTGTGTCCTAGTAGTATAACCCATTTTGCTCTTCTTTTCTGAAGAATAATGTCAGAAAATTTTCCATAATTGAATAGAACTATTTCTTGCTGGCCCACCAGTTCATTGACCTATTGGATTGCAGCTTGGGCCAATTCATAGTCTGCCGGTTACTTCTTACTTAAGGCATTTAGTTGCTTCTTGCTTTACGAGCAGTCTAGTTCTGCTGATATCACGGTTAAGTACATACCGCTTTAGATTTGTTGTCTTGGTTATAATAATTGATGTATAAATAAGAGTCCACTTTGTCCTGAAAATCTAGCTAAAGATCATTTATTAATGTTAACATAACATTTATTAATATTAACATGACCAGGCCATGTAGGGGCGGGGGGTACTTTCTCCATCTGTCTGGCAAGCACAGATCTTCTGGCTATTAAAATATTAACGTAACTCTTTGTAAAGTTATGAAAGATAGATATCCAATGTTATTAATAAAAGCTCTAGTTT
This sequence comes from Tupaia belangeri chinensis, assembly GCF_000334495.1. Lineage (NCBI taxonomy): Eukaryota > Metazoa > Chordata > Mammalia > Scandentia > Tupaiidae > Tupaia > Tupaia belangeri. The sequence continues at coordinate 775,209 of NW_006159866.1, read as the reverse complement.
TAAAGTGGCTTCTTTCTGTCTATTAAATAGAATTGAAGGATGTTTTATTTAATGTATAATTAGCTTTAACCTTGAAAAACCAACAGTTTAAAAGTTGACTGGGTTGAAGCTAATAATGCTGAACATTTTCAGATAGTATGAGTCAACCTTGAAACACACTAAATTTCCAGGCTTCTAAAAAAATAGGTCACCTTTAGAAGCCTCATAGTACTTTGCTTATCGTCTATCTAAACTTATGATCTAATTCTTGTCCCAGATCTTTTTTTTTTTTAATTCAGTGTAGTTGCTTTCTGTTTATGTCTGGTAGTGAACCAAATGAAAATTTTACAAATATGCCTTGTTCTGAGAGAATCTCCTGAATATCAGAAAAGCACGATAATACTAAAATAAAAAATAAGTCTCACTGTTGGTTGTTCAGTCATAACAATGAGTCTGTAGGGATTATAGAACAAATCATTCTTTTTCTTCAAGCTCCAGTTGCATATTGTCGTCCACACAGAACTCAACCTGAGCGAGCATTCAGCTGGGGTGAGGTTTCTCTGCATGTTTCCACCTGTCCCTTCATCTCCTCAAAGGTACCACCTGAGTCATTTTGGACCTTCCTCTCTTGTACCTCAAGGCACCTCTCTCAAGTGTTCTCTTTTCTTAATCCTCCAGATTTTCTATCTTCTGCATTTGCTCCTTTGCCCTGTAATCTTTCTTCCTCTTGGGTTCTTGGCATTGGTTTCTGTTATTCAGTTTACCTAACTTTACCCTAGAGCATGTTTCAGGTCCAACCAAACTGAAAAATAAAGTGAAAGAAAACCACTTGTACTGGCCCTCAGGCTCTACCGTAGTTAAGTCAAACAAACATTTCCCTCTGCCAAGATGATTACTTGTCGACATAATTTACTCTCAAGATTCTGCCTCATTTCTCTGCTTGTAGTTGTATTACAAAAGATCCTCTTCTGTTATGTTAGGATAGTAAGTGCCTCGTCCCAGAAGTAAAAGAGAATGTGTTAGGTCCCTCAGAAAAATAGAGAAGGAAAAGCCTGTTCTGACTTACCTAATGTCTCAAGAATTTCACTTGTGTTGACGTTTAGTAAGTCCGTATTTCTTAGATCCTTGTTATCAGTTCTTATCATATATTATTTTAGTGACAATGAAATATTTCTCTAGCTGTATCAATTGAGTATGAGGCTGGTGGAAACCCAAAGCAGCCTACATGAATCCCTAGGTAGGAAGCAGGGAAGTACAAGAGAGAAAGTCATGGTGGGACGACAGGGACAGCTAGAGTAATGGACTGCAGTGCCAGTGTACCTTCAGACAGCGGCCAACTTCTTCATTACAGGATGGAGGTCTTCTGAGGCTTTTATACCATCTTCAAGATGATGTTTTAGAATTGTGCCAGGCAACTTTTTTTTTTTAAGAGAGTTTTGTTATATGCCATGTGTGCTCACTGGAGAGACAGTGAGAAATCACCCCCCCCCCCAAGGGATTGCAATGGTGCAAATCGCTTCTTATCTATTCTTGTCTCGGGATTTGGGGCATGCATGCACATGCACCTGACATGAGATTTAAGCCTCCGGGTCTGGTGCTTGAACCATGGTTGACTACATGGGAGTCTAGTGACATAACCACTAAGCCATTTACTGGTCCCCCAGGCAACATTTTTAATCTGTGCATTTTTCTCCAAGAAATATTAGCCAATTTTTAAATGGCTTTGGTAATTAAAGATAAATTTGGATTTTATATGAAATTTATGGATAAATCTGAATTACATTTTACCTACCATATTAACTGTCTTCAACTTTCAAATCTTTTCTAGACTTGGTAACATAGTATTTTGAATCCAGTGTCATTTCACCATCTTTCTGTGCTCTTTCAAGTAACAGAAATACTGTCATTCAGTAAACATCTGCTGAATCTTTCTGAGTTCAAGAAGAGGCCCTTGAATTTAATCTAACCTTTGGATAAAAGCTTTGAAAAAATTGGATATTGATTATAACAAAATAAAAGTAAAACAGTACTTTTTCTACTTTTCCTTAATGGAAAGGATTTATTTAGATCAGATAAGGTCAACTAAAATGCAGAAAAATGAGTGAAGTGGCCTAGATACAACACAGTACAGAGTAGTGGGGACTGCTCTGACCTAGACAGTCATATACCTCATTGTAAAGGAGTGCAAGTTCCAGTGCTAGAGGTGGCATGGTGGTTAAGATGTTGGAGTTCCATCTGACTGACCATAGTTCGAGTCCTAGACCAGTGGCTTGAAAGTAATACTGGGCATGTGTGACCAAAATCCCAAGAAGAGACTGGAAGAGAAGGGATGGCACTGTGGCCATCCCCTCTGGTGGTTGTTTTCTCACTTTCCCTCACTCTGTCTCTCCAGTGAGCACATATGCCCTATGACAAAAACCTTCCCAAAAAAGGCACAAGTTCAACATTTGTGAAAATACTATGTGGCCAAATAGAACGTGTCATCAGTCTATATTCAGCCAAAGTTGGTTACCTCTGATTTAAATAGCAAGATGAAATACTATTCTTTTGGGGGGAAATTTTGAAGTGATAGCAGTGGCTATAAATCATCGTTACATATTTTTATTTTAGAAGTCCTTATTTGAAAATGCATTTATGGTGATTATAGAAATAAAACATATTGATAAAAGAGCATCATTATGCTTAAAGGCATTTGGTAATATTTCTGAAAATGTAGTTCATAGTCAGCTTTCATCAGAATAATTTGGGGCAAGGGACATTCAAAACTTTACAGTGATCAAAATTACATAGGTCTGTATCTTAATAGAATACAATTGGGTGCCATAACAATTCGATAAGGAAAGAATACTCTTTCCAAAAAATGTTTCTGGAATAACTGACTATTGATACTATATACAAAAAATTAACTCAAAATGGGTCATAATAGCTGAAGCTATTGAATTTCCTAGAAGAAAATCTTCCTCGTGACCTTGGATTAACCTTTAAAAATTTTTTTTAATTGCCCAAGGGTGCACATGTTCAATGGAGAGAGACACAGAGAGAGAGAGAAAGAAAATGAGAAAGCATCCCTGCCCCCAGGAGATGGCCATGCTGTAATCCCTTCTCCTCCATCCACCTCTCAGGATTTTGGGAACACACGTACATGTGCCCAGCATGCTTTTCAAGCTCCTGGGTCCAGGACTGTAACTGTGGAGCCACCTTAACCACCACACTACTGGCTGGCCCACTATTGGTTTTTATGTATAACAGCTAAAACACAAACAACCAAAGAAAAAACTCACATAAATGAACTTTGTAAAATTTTGAATTTTTGTTTTTCCAGAAAGACTATCAAGAATGTGAATAAACAGTCTACAGAATGGTAGAAAGTATTTACAAATCGTATATTTGATAAGGGACTTGTATCTAGAGTATGTAAGGAACTCTTGCAATACAACAATAAAAAGAGAATCCAATTTAAAAATGGGCAAAGGATCTTGGGACCAGCAGTTGGCGTAATGGCTATGTCACTGGACTACCATGTACTCAGCCGTGGTTTGAGTCCAGGTTCCAGTGGCTTAAACTCATGCCAGGCACATGTGTGTGTGTGTGCCCAAGATCCCAAGAGGAGAATGGAGGAGAAGGAATTGTGGCATGGCCATCTCCCCAGGGAATGATTTCTCACTTCCTGTCTCTCTGTCTCTCTGTCTCTCTCTGAGTTTCTGGTGAGTGCACGTGCCCTATAGCAAAAACCTCACATACATATACAAAAATGGGCAAAGAATCTTTAATAGATTATTTCTCCAAAGAAGATATGCAGATAGACAATAACCACATGAAAAAACATCTAATACCAGTAGCCATTAGGGAAATGCAAAACTACAGTGAAATATCTCTTCATGCCCACTAAACTAGCTATAATCAAAAAGGTAGAGAAAAGGGGCCAGAAGTTTTGTGGAGTTTTTGTTGAACACAAAACTCTGCGAGGCTGAACCACTTGGAAAGGTTCCATATTTATACCTAGACCTCCCTGAGTATATTAGGCAAATGATGATGATCCATAGCTGGCTGAAATTCGGAGTGGATTGTGGCATCAAGACCCTGTTGGGGTTAATGTATCTCTCTGTTTCTTCCTTTGTCTCTCTTGGTCATGAAACAAGCAAATAAATTTAAAAAGGCAGAAAAGGAGTAGATCAAAGCTAGTGTTGATTGAGTGTGGAGAAATTGGAAACCTCATAACTTCCTGGTGGAAATGTAAAATGGTACAGCTGCTTTGGAAAACAGTATGTATGTGCCTCAAAATGTTAAACATGGAGTCATTGTTTATCCAAAAATTGGCTCCTATGTGTATATGCCCAAAAGAACTAAAGAGAATATGTTCACCCAAAATTGCATATGAATGGTCATACCAGCATTGTTCACCCAAAACTGCATATGAATGGTCATGCCAGCATTGTTCATAATTGCCAGAAAGACAAGGAAAAAAATTTTTATCAACTAATAAATGAATAAAAATATGGTATATCCAAATAATAGAATATTATTCACTCATAAAAAGGAACGAAATACTGAAATATGCTGCATCATGGATGAATCTAAAAAGAGGTTGAGTGAAGGAAATCAGAGGAAAGGGTCACATATTATTCCATTTGTATGAAATTCATAGGTAAACTCATGGTGACAGAAGGTAGGTTGGTTTCTAGGGGAGGAAGGATTAGGGAGTAAACTACTAATGAGTATGAGTTTTCTTTTTGGGGTAATAAAATATTCTGGAATTACAACCTGTGAATTTGCTAAATACCATTGAGTTGTACACATTTTTAAAAAGATTTTTGCCATAGGGCACATGTACTTGCTAGAGAGAAACAGAGAGAGATAGCGAGAGGAAAAGTAAGAAATTACTCCCTGGGCAGATGGCCACACTGCATTGCTTTCTCCCCCATTCTCCTCTTAGAATTTAGGGCACACATGCACAGTGCTCAACGTGAGTTTCAAGCCACTGGTTCCGAGACTTGAACCACAGTTGACTATGTGGGAGTCCAGCACTTTAACCACCATGTCACTGACTGGCCCTGAATTTTACACTTTCAAAGGTCACATTTTATGGTATTTTAATTAGATTTCACCTTAAAAAATAACTTGGGGAGAGTGGAGAGTGCTTGTTAAACAAAAGTAGTCTAGAAACTCTTCTTAGACTCAATATTCTTTGAAAATGTGACCCTAGAAATCTGCATGTTTAACAATATCCCCCAGGTTTCTTCATGGTCTAAAGTTTAAGGAATGCTGATTTAACAATTGTATGTACTTAAACATTGAAATGTGCTTGGACTAAAGGATAAGTATGTGCCTTCTTTTTTTTTTTTTTTTTTACTATCTGGAGGGTATGTATACCTGCCAGAGAGAGATGGTGAGAGAGCGAGAAAGCACCCTCCAATGGAGTGTGGTACACTGCGATGCCTTCTCCATTTCTTCATCCTGTCAGAATTTGGGAGGGTCATGCATACACATGTGCCCAACATATTTTTCAAGCAGTCAGGGCAGGAATTCAAACTGTGGTTGGTCCTGTGGCTCCAGCTCCATCAAGTACTAGGTTGTAGGGCCAGCCCTTTTTTTCCTTCTCTCTTCTTTTTTCTTTTCTTTTCCTTATTATAGGGCATATGTACTCACTAAACAGAGATAAGGGGAGAGAGAGAGCAAGAGAGTGAGTGAACAGTTCTCAGGGAGGATGACTATGCTGCAGCCCCTTTTCCTCCATTCTCCTTTCAGGATTTGGGGCATGCACACACATGCACTCAGCATGTTTTTCAAGCTGCTGGGTCCAGGACTTGAAGTGAGCAGTCAGCCATGTTGGATCCAACCATCTTAACCACCACACCACTGGCTGATCATTTTACTTTTCTTCAAAGACACAGTCTCTCATGTTACAATCCTGCTTTGGCCCCCAGCTGGGACTAGAGACACATGCCACATCACCCAGCCTTTAGGTTGGACTGGAATTCAGACCTACACTTCCCATGCGGTCCCACCCTACATATCACAGCATCTTAGCTGCTCGCACCACTGTGACTGGGCCCACAGTGATGTACTTTAGGATTATTTTAATCAGCAGTAGCAAGGGTAGCAGACTTAGTAGAGACTACTACTTTCTGTCTCATGGAAGTAATGAGATGGTACAGGCATTATCCTTTCTTTGGAGAAGTGAGCAGAGTGAGATGGAGAGGGTTGGAATAGTGCACCTTTTTCATTTCTTTGAATTCATTACTTTGGCAAATTCTAGGAAACAAGATAATAGTCCAAGGTAATGAGTTCAGAGAAATATAAAACTTAAGGGAAGCATCAAGCAATGTTTTTATAGTTACTGTGTTTTAAGTGTTGATTGTAGGGACAAAACCCTCAGTGTGTTAATTTTTTTGGTCAGATATTACTGGGGTCTATCAGCAAGGTCACATTGACAGAGAACAGGTGCATGGATTACCAGCTAAACTTCCTCAGCAGTAGTAGACGTGGATCAGATTTGTTTCATAACATGCTACAGCAGGACAAATTGTGATTAAAAATAGGTAGGTTTTTTTTTTTAATTCCATAAAGATATAGGGGAAGGACTCTTTCAGAGTTAGCAGTTGCCAAGTAAGGGAATGACATGGGGGCTTACTCGAACTGATTCACATTTTTACTTTCAGTGGGTCAGAAATTGATATATTAGCTGATTACAAAAATGTTCACGGCAAAATGAAATTAAGGTGTGAGTTCATTTTGGTGCAAAATAGTTTTGAAACCCATGCATAGTTTTTTTCACAGTATACATTTTCCATGAACATTTTAAAGACCCTCCCCCTTGTATAATCAATAATAGTAACCTATAAATATTAAGCTTTAAAGTCTGTTAAAAGTCTAAAATGGTTTCTTCTCCCAGATTATCAAAAGTGTTTAATAATCTGATTCTCAAATACCTTTTTTTTTTTTTTTTGACAGGCTTTTGCTATAGGGCGTGTGCGCTGGCCAGAAAGACAGAGAGAGACAGACAGAAAGCGAGAAACCACCCCCCAGGGGGGATGGCCACACTGCAATCCCTTCTCCTCCATTCTCCTCTCAGGATCTTGGGCACGCATCCACATGCGCCCGGTATGAGTTTAAGCCACCAGGTCTGGGACTCGAACCACGGTCAAACATATGAGAGTCCAGCAACATAGCCGTTACACTAACTGCTGGTTCCTTAATACCTTTTTTGAAAAAAGCCATGTGTGGCTTGATACTTAGTAAGTTTTTTATGGCTAATAGAGTCACTCTTTGACTAAGTCTATTTCTTTCTTTAACAATAAAAACAGATGATAAGGGGCTGGCAGGTGCTGTGATTGTTAAGTGCACTGGACTCCCACATGGCCGACCGTGGTTCGATCTTGGACCTGGTGGCTTGCTTTCTCACTTTCCCTCTCTCTCTCTCTCTCACTCTGTCCCTCTCTACTCAAATTAAAATAAATAAATACAGTGAAAATAAAATAATTTTTAGGGACCAGCAGATGGCATGATGGCTATGTCGCTGGACTCCCATGTAGTCGACCACAGTTCGAGTCCTGGACCTGGTGGCTTAAACTCACACCAGGCGTGTATATGTGCATGCCCAAGATTCGAGAGGAGAACTGAGGAGAAGGGATTGCCACATGGCCATCCCCTCTGGGGGATGATTTCTCGCTTTCTATTTCTCTGTCTCTCTCTGTCTCTCTGGCAAGTGCATGAGCCCTATAGCAAAAACCTCTCCAAAAAAAAATTTTTTTTTTAAAAACAGATGATGGAACTTAAAAAATTCTACACTTACAGGACCAGCAGTTGATGTAATGGCTATGTCGCTGGACTCCCATGTAGTCGACCATGGTTCGAGTCCCAGACCTGGTGGCTTAAACTCACGCTGGGCGCATGTGCATGCGTGCCCAAGATTCTGAGAGGAGAATGGAGGAGAAGGGATTGTGGCGTGGCCATCCACCCTGGGTAGTGATTTCTCGCTTCCCGTCTCTCTGTCTCTCTCTGTCTTTCTGGCGAGTGCACGCGCCCTATAGCAAAAACCTCTTCCCCCCCAAAAAAAACTCTCCCCCAAAACAAACAAACAAAATCTACACTTACATAAATGTTATAATGGTTTTTGTTATATGTAAGCCCAATAGTATGCAGTAGGACAAATACAAATTCAGTAGTTAGGGTTTGGGGACATGAATATGACTACATTTTCCCACTTTTCTTTTTCTGAGACTTTTTTTTCCCCTATAGGATGCATGCCCTCACTGGGAAGACAGTGACAGAAAGTGAGAAATCTCCCCCTGGGGGGGGTGGCTACACCACAATCCCTTTTCCTCGATTCTCTTGGGATATCAGGCATGCATGCACACTTGCCCAGCATGAGTTTCTTTTTTTCTAAAAATAATTATTTATTTCATTTTTGTTTATTATTTTAATTTGATCAGAGAGAGAGAGAAAGGAAAAGTGAGAAATCAAGCCACCAGGTCCAGGACTGGAACCACAGTCAGCCATGTGGGAGTCCAGAACTGTAACCACCACACCACCTGCTGGCTCATCAGCATGACTTTCTAGGCCTTGAACTATAGTTGGCCATATGGGAGTCCAACACCTTAAGCACTATACCACCTGCTGGCCCCTCACCAAGTCTGTTGTTTTTTTTTTAAGAGGTTTTGTTTTGTTTTGTTTTTGCTATAGGGCGTTTTCACTTGCCAGAAAGACAGAGACAGAAAGGGAGTAATCATCCCCAGGGAGTTTGGCCACGCCACAGTCCCTTCTCTTTCAGTCTCCTCTCGTGATTATGGACATAACAATACGCACCCAGCGTGAGTTTCAAGCTACCAGGTCTGAAACTCAAACCATGGTCAGCCATGTGGAAGTCCACCACCTTAACCACTACACCACCTGCTGGCCTCACTTCTTTTTTATCTCAAGATTTTGTCAGTACTGTGAAATGGCACAAAGGACTCTTCTGTGCACCACCCTGAAAGAGAAGAATCCTGTTACCAGTCTTTTTCCTTCTGAAATATAGAACTTCAGATGCTTCCTTGTATTCAACTGTGTACATTTGGATACAGGCTGAGCTCAGCCAGCTTTAGGCCAGTCACAGTACTTGGTATTGGAGACATGGAATTAACAGGCATTTTTTTTTAAAGCAAGGTGATTAAACATATATGAGATAGACTTTCCTATTGTGTTTTACAACAGGAATGGAATTGGCCTTCTTTTTTTTGATATAGGATGTGTGTGCTTGCTGGAGAGAGAGAGAGAGAGAGAGAAAGCAAGAAATTACCCCTCGGGGGGATGGCCACTCAGTATTCCCTTCTCTTCCTGAGATTTTGGGCATGTACTCACACATGCCCAGCATGAGTTTTAAATCACTGGGTCCAGGACTCGAACCACTGCTAGGTCTAGAACTTGAACCATAGTCAACTATACGGGAATCCAATGATGTAACCATTATATCATCTGCTGGTCCCAAGGAACTGGCCATTTTTATAAGTAAAAAATTATTGAATATTGGCAGTTTCCTATTGTTCAACCTAATATATACTAAAAATAGTGATCTGTTGGAGATAAGGTCAGAAGTAACACCTAAACTAAACTTCACCATATGGTCCCACTATTGCTGGGCCATTATTGGCACTACTTATATAATAAATGAATAATGTCCTCAGTGATGTCTTTATGACCCATTTATTGAGCATCTATTATGTGTCTCACAAACAGTCTTTCAAACTCAAGCATCTTTGAAGTTGCATACCATAAATTAAAAACGTATGTAGGCCGGCAGATGACTTAGTGATTACGTTGCTGGACTCCCATGTGTACAACCACAGTTCAAGTCTCGGACCTTGGTGGCTTAAAAATCATGCCAGGTGTGAGTACATGCATACCCAAGATCTGGGTAGGAGAATGGAAGAGAAGGAATTGGAGCATGGCCATCCCTCTGGGGTAAGAGGATGACTTCTCACTTTCCCTATCACTCTCTCTATCCAGCAAGTAAATGCACCCTAAGGCAAAAATCTCTTAAAAATTTGCATTCTTAGAAATTTGCATTCTGCTGCACAATAGAGCCATAGTTGTCTTAGTATAATTTTTTTCTCCACACGTTCAAGTAAAACTTGTCCAAAGAGAGGTTGTATTTGCCATGGCCTTTCTCTCCTCACATACAGCTCTCTCTACCTCTGGGGTTTGACATACTCCAGTTTGGAAAACAGTTTCATAAACTTAATTAAATCAAGGTAATGGGAAGATGAAATGATTTTTTAAATTAACTAATTAATTAATTTTTTGAGAGGTTTTTGCTATACGTGGCTTGCACTGACCAGAAAGACAGAGAGCAACAGAGAGACAGAAAGCAAGAAATCACCCCCTAGGGTAATGGCCATGCCGCAATCCCTTCTCCTCCATTCTCCTCTTGGGATTTTGGGCATGCACACACATGCGCCCTTCATGAGTTTAAGCCACTGGGTCCGTGACTCGAACCACAGTCTACTACTTGCGAGTCCAGTGACATAGCCATCATGCCACCTGCTGGTCCCAGATGTTTTAAAAGGGCAATTCTGGGATAGTCAAAATAGTGGTGTTATATTAACTGGCATATATTTTGTTAATATTAAATGCTGACATTGTAGCTTTTTAAGTCTGTCCTCTAGCATTTGTGCCTTTTTTTTTTTT
>NW_006159866.1:734642-764196 GCF_000334495.1 Tupaia belangeri chinensis | reverse complement strand
ACAAACACACACGCGCACACACAAATCAGAGAGAGAGAGAGAGAGAGAGAGAGAGAGAAAGTAAGCCACCAGATCAGGTACTTGAACTGCAGTTGGCCCATACGGTAGTCTAGCACCTTAACCAGCATGCCACCCACTGGCCCCAGCAATTGTGCCTTTTATCTTTTGCTTTTAGTGTACATTTAAGACTATGTAGTTAACACTAAATTGTCTTAACAGATTTACATGTTTTTTGTGGGATGATGAGAGAGGGAACACATTATACAATGTATGCAAAATTTTTAGGCTAGATTTCCATTTATAGCCATTTCTCTGATACAGTTTCTTGTATTTTCAGCAAAAGAATTCATAAAATACATTAGGGTGTTGAATTATGTCAGCAGAATGTTTTTTTTCTTTTTTGACGAAGAGATTTTTGCTATAGGGCACATGTGCTTGCCAGAGAGACAGAAAGCATGAAATCACTCACGGGGGAGTGGCCATACTGCAGTTCCTTCTCCTCCATTCTCCTCTTGGAATTTTGGGCACACACGCACACACGCCCAGCATGAGTTTTAAGCCATCGGGTCTAGAATTTGAACCACAGTCTACTACACGGAAGTCCTGCAATGTAACATTACGCCGTCTACTGGTCCCGCAGAATAGATTTTTAAAGGTTGGATTATTAAAGGTTTATTGAGAATTCATAAGGACTCATGAGTAATCAACTTTCAAAGGCATTGAAAGGAGTAGAAAAGTTGATGACTGTCTAATTCCAGACTTGAATATGAGGCAGGCCTAGTACTTAGAACAGTTTAGATGATGCCCGGAAAGCCAAAGGGAGCAGCATACACCTCCAAATGGTTGTGAAGTGAGACTTTGTTCTCATCTTTAGAAAAATAGCTAATAACTGATCGGTTCTCTAGGGGACCAGAAATAAGAAATGTGTTCTTATTTGTTATGTAAATATTGAATACCTACTATGTGCTGACACTGAACTAGTGCTAACAGATACCATGGTTAATAAAATAGACATTGTCTCACACTCGTGGAGCTAACAGGTGATGGACAGAGATATAAATTTTTTAAAGTAATTATTTTATTTAACTTTATTTATTTATTTTATTTTAATGTGACCAGAGAGGGACAGATTGAGAGAGAGAGAGGAAGGGAGGGAAAGTGAGAAAGCAAGCCACCCGGACCGGGAATCCAGGTCTGGGACTCAAACCATGGTCAGCCATGTGGGACTCCAGTGCCCTTAACCACCATGCCACCTGCCAGCCAGTTAAATATGTATGGGGTCAGCAGGTGGTATAATGGTTAAAGGCACTGGACTCCCAGGGGTCTCAGCAGGTGGCATGGTGGTTAAGGGCACTGGACTCCCACATGGCCAACTGTGGTTCAAGTCCCGGACCTGGTGGTTTGCTTTCTCACTTTCTGCCTCTCTTTCTCTCTCTCTCTCTCTCCTCTCTCTGTGCTCAAACGATGTAAATAAATAAAGGTAAATAAAATAATTCTTTTTTTAAAAAAAGTCACTAAACTTTCACATGGCCGACTGGGTTCAAGTTCCAGACCTGGCAGCTTGCTTTCTCACTTTCTGCCTCTCTCTCTCTCCCCACCCCAACCCCCAGTAAAATTAGAAAATAACAATAATAATAAATGAAGTTAAATAAAGTTTTAAAAAGGAGTTTATTTTAAAAATACATATATGGTATTTCATGTATAATAATTAATGCTGTGTAGGTAAAGTAAAGATCGCCTAAAGATTTTGTAACAAGGAAGCCTATTTTAGACATTTTCAAGAATGGTTTCTCTGAGTAAGTGACATTTAAAGCTGAGATACGAGAAATGAGTAGGAGAAATCTTAGTGATGGGTGAGGAAGTGCATGTGTGAGGATCTTGGGTGGGAGGATCTAAAAGAAAGCCAGACCTTCTAGAACATAAGAGAGCAATTGGCCGAGAGGCAGGTAGGGCTCACATTTTACTAGAGCTCGGTGCGATATTTAGGACATGGGATTCATCCTAAGTGTAGTGAAAGGCCATTAAAGGTCTTTAAGCATGGAATTGCATGATCTGACTTAAGTGTTTCAGAAATTACTGTAACTGTCATGGATGCATTCAAGGGGGGAAGGAGATCAGGAAGCTCAGAGGAGGTACTGCTGGGGCGAGAGCTGATGTGGTTAGTTCAAAGCGTGAGCAATGAGCTTGTGCAGTTGAAGGTCAAAGCTAACTATAAGTTAGCCTTTTTTATTTTTTTAATTTTGTAGTGTATTTATTTACTTTTTCCATGAGTGAGAGAAACAGAGATAGCACCCTCAACAGGTTCTTGATGCTGCAGTTCACCCCCAACTCCAGCGAGCCCTGGATCACAGGCACACGAGTGCCTTACATTTTCAGGGAGGTCTCCAGACACAAATCTGAAGTGTACGGAGTCAGCCTCCCCTAGACTGTCTCGCTTCTTGTTTTACCACAGTGTCAGTATCTGGCCCCATAAGTTAAAGTCTTCGGAAGTATTATTGCTGTATTTCACCCAAGAACAGTACCTATCTAAAATGGTGGACAACATAACACCCCCTCCCAACCCCCAAACACTGTATGCATAGTTTGAAGGCTGAGAAAGAGGAATACATTGCAAGGACATTTTTGGTGAGGTTTGTTTTTTCATTATTTTTTTACTTCTGAAACATGATTTCTGTCTTTCTCCTCTATAAGTTTTCTATTTGGAAAAAATGATTTAGTGGAATTAGGCTTACAAATTTGAAGCATCAGTAATGTATGACCTTTTATCTCACTTTACTTTTTATTTCATTTTAACTTTTCATTTTTTTTTTCCTTCTGTAACTTTTATAGAACTTGTGTCTATGGAATCTCTTTCCTGTCCTTCAAAAAAAGATAGTGTAGGTGCCTTATATTTCCAAGAATAAAATGCCTCCCAAAGTACAGTCATGTCTGTCTGCTTGTGCCTTGCTGGGTCTGAGGAAAAAAGGACTCACTCCCACTCTCAGATGTTTCGATGTGTGTCTTCCTAGGTTCTTATTGTTTCTAGGACACTGCTTTGGAGCATCTGGAGTCAAAGCAAAAAATTGCAATGAGGTTGGGTGGCAGAAAATAGCATATTCTCTATGAATTTTACTGCCTGAAATCACTTTTGAGGGTATAGTAATTATAATATAGTTCTTAATGTATATATTAGATTGTATGTTTGCTTAACAATTTCACACTTAATCATTTAGACTCACCCTCCATTTAAATTTGCAAGATGCCTGGAAACTTCTCCAGTCTTAAAAGGCTATTTTCTATAGAGCTGTTTGTAAATTGGTCTTGGTTTCTAGACTCTTAGGTTTTCCCTTTGTATTCTTATCCTTCCAGAAATTCTTGGTGGGTTGAAGTTTTTATATTAGGATTTTTGGTCTAATACTTCTACTTACCAGCTCTACTTTTAAACTGATTTTCAGCAGACTTTTTGTAACTTAGGATGCCTTGTTCCTCTTGTACTTCCTCACATAATATTTGATCAGCAAAGCTGAATCATAAATAGCTTCTTCATTGTTAGTGCATTACAAAATTAGGTCTTTAAAATTATCTGTCATCATTGTAAAGATAGCTAGAAAACTTGAGTCATTTTCTAAAAGATAGCAATGTTGACAGCTTGATTTTTGTGACCTTTTGTCATTCCTTTACTGATGCGTGGTGCCATCTGCTGTTTGTGGAAATAGATTGTATTTTGATCCACTAGGCAGAATAGATACATAAAATATCTAAAAGTAAAACATAAAATAGATGACACACAAAAAAGCCAAAGAGCCAAATTGTTTGAAACTTTGGGGGTCAGTGCTTTATTTGCTTATTTGTTTATGTAAATTAAATTTTAAAATCTGATTGTGTTACTTGCAGGAATCACAAGACTTTGTACTCATTCCATTCTGTCCTGATTTTGTTTTCTTGCTCATTTTAATTTTGTTCTCAGAGTAGCAGTTCTCAGTCCAGAGTAAGTAATCAGTGTACATTTTCTTGTTGATTGACTTCAGTAGAACTTGGCTTGGTTTGTGACTGCACAGGCACCTTTCTTGTAAACTACTGCTTACGGCCTGTGTAGTCTCAAGCAGATGTTTTCACTCTCTAGCACATGTTTCCTCTGTAAAAAGAACAAAAATATCCATCTCTTAATGCCATTGTGAGGATTAAATGAGGTAGTACTAGTCCTATGCCTAGCACAATCATTCTTTTTCACTGAAATGTTATCAAGCTCAGTGAGTTTGTTTTACCTCATCTCAAAATCACTTTTGTCAAGAATCAGATTTATTGTTACAGGATTATAAACTCTTCCTCTTTGAGCTACTGGGAACTTTAGCAAGTGGATCTCAAATTTTCTTTTTTTTTTTTTTTGAGAGGTTTTTGCCATAGGGCACGTGTGCCCACCAGACAGACAGAGAGAGACATAGAGACAGAAAGCGAGAAATCACCCCCTGGGGGGATGACCATACCATAATCCCTTGTCCCCTATTCTCCTCTCGGGATCTTGGGCATGCACGCACATGCGCCTGGCGTGGGTTTTAAGCCACCGGGTCCGGGACACGAACCGCGGTCGACCACGTGGGAGTCCAGCGACATAGCCATTAAGCTAACTGCTGGTCCCTCAAATTTTAATATACATTCAGATCACCTCATGATCCTGTTTCAATAACCATTCGGATTCAGTTGGTGGTGTGGGAATATCGAACCTGAGAATCTGCATATCTCGGACCTGAGAAATACTAATTCCACCTCCACGGAACACCTCTGTAGCTTTAGATAACAACAAATAGAACAAAAACTAATAGAGATCCTGACGTTTTTCACATAGTTTGTCTCCTATACAGTCATCAATTCTACATTTCATTGTAGAAGAGAAAAGGAATCCAGAGTCTCTCTAGAAGGCATCCCAAGAGAATTTGCTTATTCTTTACTCTCAGCACTAAATTATATTATTCATCAGTAACACTTTGTTATTTGTAACCATGTTAACTAAAAATCAACATTGATCAAAGAAATTGTTTAATAGCATTTTATTAGAGATTTATTTATTTATTGCCCAAGCTTTGTAACCTCCAATACTGTAACCTCTAAATATTTAATAGGAACCAAATCAAAATTCAACTACAATCTTTATTTCTATTTGTAATTTGTTAGCCAGCTCTTTTCTCTTTGTATTGTCTTTAAAATTTTGCAGCATGGAGCCATCAGGTGGCATAATGTTTAAGGCACTAGACTCCTTAAACATTGGTTAACAGTGGTTCGAGTCTTAGACATGGCAGCTTGAAAGTCACACAGGGTATGTGTGCATGCATGCCCAAAATCCTGAGAGAAGAATAGAGGAGAAGGGATTATGGTGTGGCCATCTTCCTGGGAGATGCTTTCTCACTTTCCCTCTCTCTGTTTCTCTCCAGTGAGTGCATGCATCCTACAGCAAATTAAAAAAAAAAAAAAAAAAAAAAAAAAGAAAAAAAGTCTTATTCAAGCAGTTGTTCTTCCTACAGCAAATTAAAAAAAAAAAAGAAAGAAAGAAAAAGAAAAAAAGTCTTATTCAAACAGTTGTTCTAGAACTTACACCAAGTTATTGGGACTTATTTGTTCAGCGTTAGCTTTTTATGCTGCCCTTTTAAAAAAAAAATGGTTTTTGCTGTAGCATGTGTGTACTTGCTGAGGAAAGAGAGAGATCCCCTGGGGGGATGGCCACACTTAATCCCTTCTCCATTCTCCTCTCAGGATTTTGGGCACACATACCTGTGCCCAGCATGTTTTCCAAGCCGCTGACCACCGAGTCTGAGACTAACCTTGCAGCTGGCCATGTGAGAGCAAGCTGCCTTAACCACCATGCCACCCAGCTAGCCAAAGACTTTTTTTTTTCTTTTAATTATGTCAACCATACAAATGTTCCTCTTTTGATGTTTAGATTCCTCCTCTTGCCTCCCACTCTGGTTGATTGTGCTTAAACCTGAATACTCATGTCTCCGGTGTACGAGTGTGGACTTACTAGGATATATGTCTATCCATGGTATTATCTGAGAAGGAATCCCTTAGTTTTAGCCATTATTCACACCTGAGGGACCATCTAGCCTAGTTAACACATGTTCATAGTCATAAAGTAAATTAAATAGGCACAAAATAAATTCTGCCAAGGAGCATACAGATTTATTAAATGCTCTGACCTATGGGACTAGGAGATGGCATATGGTTATGTCGCTGAACTCCCACATGGCCGAGTCCTGCAGTTTGAGACCTGCACTTGGAGGCTTGGAACTTAGTTGGGCATGTGTGTGTGGGTGCCTGAAATCCCAAGAGAAGAATGGAGAAGAAATTGTGGCGTGGCCATCCCCCTTGGGGAGTGATTTCTCACTTTCCCTCTCACTATCTCTCTCTCTCTGTCTGTCTTTATCTCTCTCTGATGAGCGCACCAATCTCTCTCAGAAAACAAAACAAGGGACCAACAGTTAGCACCAATCTCAGAAAACAAAACAAGGGACCAACAGTTAGCGTAATGGCTATGTTACTGGACTCCCATGTAGTTTGAACCACTGCGGTTCGAGTCCTGGATCCAGTGGCTTAACTCAGACCGGGTGTGTGTGTGTGTGCATGCCCAAAATCCCGAGAGGAGAATGGAGGAGAAGGGATTGCGGTGTGGCCATCTTCTTTGGGGGGGTGATTTCTCACTTTCTATCTCTCTTTCTCTCTGTCTTTCTGGCGAGTACACACGCCCTATAGCAAAAACCTCTAAAAAAAAAATCAAAACAAAAAATATGACCTAGAGAAAAACTTAATGGGTAGAAACATTTTTCTAAATTAAATTATTAGGAGGAGGGACAACCTCTGAGGTGACACTGCAGGCTGTCTTACCTTTCTCTGATGTAGACATGGCCCTCACAAACATTGCTGGGAGACTGTGAAGAGATCATGAGGGCCACTGGGGTGTGTGCAGACAGGTTTCACTGTTACACGGCCTGCTGATGCCCAGATATTCCTCTAAAATAAATGTTTGTCACATTTAGGACATCTGAAAAAGGAGCTTTTGCCCAGTCTACTTTTGTAATTCTCTTGCTTTTCACATCTCTGCAAAATAGGTCATGGTACTTTTTGAGATGTATTTTTCGTCTGATGAATAATCCAGACAACACAAAGCAAACAAAAAGAAACTTTTTACCCTAGAACTCCAACTTTAGGATTTTCTTTTCCATACCATTCCTAGCTGTCCATCTTTACTATCATTCATAGACTTACCCTCCATTTAACTTTGCAAGATGCCTGGAAACTTCTCCAGTCTTAAAAGGCTAGTTTATATATAACTGTCTGTAAATGAGTCTTGGTTTCCAGACTCTGCCCTGGTAATGTTGCCTTTGTTGCTACATCTTCTGAAAGCTAAAGCTTAAAGATTACCATATCTCTGTGAGCCTATTCAATCTGTTCTTATTTTGAAATCAGAAAATCAAGAAACTGTGTTTCTACTATATTCAAATTATAAAAATCACAGATTGTTAGACTTTGCTGATACCTGCAGGTAGTTTTAGCCAGTATGTCTTATTTGAAAGAGGACTTGTATTCTCTCTGTGTATCATGTAAGTATGGCAATAAGGGTTCTAAGAACCATGGCTGACCTCAAGCATAAAGCAGGAGTAGGCAGTTTAGTGTTGGGACTTAAAGTTAATACTGAGTACAGCATGCAGTTCTTTAATAGCAGTCTGTACTGCTTGGACCTAGGCTATAGAATTCCACCTAGTTTTATTTTTTTATTAGATTTGCAAGTCTTTAAAGAGAATTCTTAAAGTGAACAACAGAAGGGCTTAAAATGAGTACCCATGAGGACAGATGAAAGGAATTAAGAATATTTAACCTTAAAAAAGATACTTTCAAAAATATCTTTGATAACATGAAAAATTACAACCAGGTGTTCTCCATTTCCTTTGAGGCCCAAACAAACGGAAGTAAATTTACACTATAGTGAAAGGAACAGCAGCAGTTTGATGTGAGACAGATCCACACTGTGAAGCTGGTAAACATGGGAACAGGAGGGATATTTAGCTTCCTGACTATCTTCCTCAGATTCTCTGCGTATTATCAGTATCTCTTTCCTGTGGTTTTGATCTGGCATCCAGAGGTCTGAAGGGATGCACCTCCAGACACCCTGTCCTGCTCAGCTCAGCGATGTTGTATGTCTGACAGGGACCGTTAGATGCCTGTCCGTGTCAGACTTCCCGTGTCAGACTTCCCATGCCATCAATGCAACTGAACTCTGTTTCACTGAAAAGAATTTTAAAGCTCAGCTAGTAATTAGGGAATAAATGCCAAAGACAAAATCAGTCAGCTGCTATCATTTTCTAGGAACAAAAACTGTAAACAACTCCTGTCTCAATCCATGTATTAAGTTTATTAGTTCTTTGATTAGTTTCTTCTAAGGTACTAGCTACTTCCAGTTCCATAGTGACCTACACTTTTCCTTTTAAGATTTAGTTGTTGATCAAATTGAGAGAAAGTATATTTTCAAGAAGTTAAACAAGAAATGTATGTTGACTTTTATCAAAATAAGTAGCTGATTCCTTGGAATCTTGGATAATCAAAAAAAAAATTTTTTTAAAGGATTATTTGTTTGGGGCCAGCAAGTGATGTGGTGGTTAAGGCACTGGACTGACCACGGTTTGAATCTCAGACCCGGCAGGTTGCTTTCTCACTTTCCTTCTCTTTCTCTGGTGACTATAGCAAATTTAAAAATGATGATAATAAATAAAATTAATAAATAATTATTTTAAGAAGAATTATTCATTCAATTATATTAATTTAAATTTATTTAAAAATTTAAAAGTTATTAATAAATAAAATTAAAAATTCTTTTAAAATTAATTGTTTATTCCATTTTATTTATTATTACCATTTTTCAATTTTAACCAGAGATAAAGAAAGGGGGAAGTGAAAAAGCAAGTCATGGGGCCAGCAATTAGCTTAATGGCTATGTCGCTGGACTCCCACATAGTCAACCGCAGTTTGAGCCCTGGACCTGGTGGCTTAAACTCACGCCGGGCGTGTGTGCGTGCATTCCCAAGATCCCGAGAGGAGAATGGAGGAGAAGGGATTGTGGCGTGGCCATCCCTCCTGGGGGGCGATTTCTCACTTTCTGTCTCTCTGTCTCTGTCTGGCGAGCGCACGTGCCCTATAGCAAAAACCTCTCCCCCCAACAAAAGAAAAGAAAAAGCCAGTCACCAGGTCTAGGACTCAAACCACAGTCAACCATGTAGGAGTCCAGCGCCTTAACCACCACACCACCTGCGGTCCTGACGACTGAAATTCTTAATAAGAAAATTGGAAGCTCAATTTTGTGAACTTTAACACAATAATGTGCAGGGCATGTAGTGCCCAACTGTGTGTCAAATACTGTGCCATGTGCTCTATGTAAGGTAAGTCATTTAACTCTCACAGCTATCCTGTGCTGTGTAGGAAACCGAGGTAGAGAGTGTAAATAACTTGCTCTGAGTCAAGAGGAGTAACGAATTTGATTGACTTGGGTCATGGAAGGCTGGCTCCAGAGTCCACCTCATAAGCACCACATTCTGCTACCTCTCTAAAAAGGGATAAAGGCAGGAGAGGGTCAGACTTGACACTGCTTTCATGTTGCCATGAGTACCTCTATAACAGGTAAGAACTGGGGCTGAGATCTGGAAAGTTACAGAAGTTCTCCTTAACCACCAGTGGTGGAGCTCTTGCCTTCCTCTCCAGCTTCCTTCCTCACTTACGCTCTCTAGTTAGGCCCTGCTAGTGCTGCTGCATTTCTCTGGGCCTTTACAGAAACTATGCTGTTGGTTTGTGCTCTTATCCTCCCAGCTCTTTAATTTGACCAGTTTGTATTCATTCCTCAAAACCTATTCAAGCATTCACTGTTTTCTGAAGTCTTTCCCAGTCTACCACAGAAGGATCTAACTTTCTTCTACCTTGGGATTTCCTCCATGCTACATACGTCCCTGTTCTATGTACTTTCATTCGCTCATTTGACAACTGTTTTGGGGAACTGCTATGTGCCAAGCACTGTTTTAGACACAATGAAGTCAGTTAGCTCAAGTTTCTAACCTAATGAAGCTAATAAAATCTAAGAGGAAGAGAAAGAGCAAGTTTTCAAACAGAAGAATGATATGATTTGATTTCTTTTTTAAAAGGGTCATTCTGGGGCTGGCCCCACATCACAGTGGTTAAACACTGTGCAGAGGGAGTCAGACCACCGTTTGATTATTGACCCCTCTGGCTCGAAAATCAATCCAGGGATGTGCACCTGTGCCCACGTTCCTGATGGAATGCAAAAATGGAGGAAGAAGTATTGCAGTGTTACCAGGCCCTTTTAGGGGGTGCTTTCTTTCACTCTGTCTCTGTCTGTCCGTCTTTCTCTTACATGCCCTCTGACATTAAAAAATAATAACAAAGGGGCCAGCAGGTAGCATAGTGGTTAAGGTGCTGGATTCCCACATGGCAGACTGCAGTTTGAGTCCCAGATCTGGTGTCTTTCTGTGTTCCTCTAGCTAGTGCATGCGCCCTATAGCAAAAAATCTCTCTCTCTTAAAA
Source organism: Tupaia belangeri chinensis (assembly GCF_000334495.1). NCBI lineage: Eukaryota > Metazoa > Chordata > Mammalia > Scandentia > Tupaiidae > Tupaia > Tupaia belangeri. The sequence continues at coordinate 753,645 of NW_006159866.1, read as the reverse complement.
TAATAATGATGATGATGATGATGATGATGATGATGATGAAGGGGTCACTCTGATGCTGTGTGGAGAATAGACTGAAGGGAGCAAGAGTAGGTTTAAGATCAGTAGGCTGTGGCATTATGTAGGTCAAGAGGTGATGGTGGCTTGAGCTAGAGTGAAACTGGGGGGGATGATAGAAATAGTTCAATTTGGAACAGATTTCACAAGTAGAATGACAAGATTTGCTGATGGATTAGTTGTGAGTTATGAGGGAGAAAAAGGGGGCTTCTAGGTTTTGCTTGTGCAAATACAAGAATGCAATTGCTATTAACTGATGTGGAAAATCTTGGAGGAAACACAAGTTTGTGGGGAAAATAAAGGATCCAGATTTAGGCACATCTGAATGAATCTAGAGTTCCAAAAAGATCCTGGCGTAAAGATGTTAATGTGGGGGGGGGGCAGCATAGAGATTGAGGCCACTGGATCCCACATGGCCACCTGTGCAATTTGAGTCGAGACCCAGCTTGAAAAGAATACTGGGAGCATGTGCGTGTATGCTCAAAATCTAAGAGGAGAGGGCAAAGGGATTGTGATATGACCATCCCCCTTGTGTGGTGATTTCTCACTTTCTATCCACACTCCCTGCCCCACCCGCCTCCAGCAACTAAGGAACAAAAAAAGTATATACTGTGTATTTAAAGTGACAAGACTTGATGAGGTCACCTAGGGACCAGCTAAAATATTAAATATGACTACAGGCAGCTTAAAAGATGATAGTATCCAGAGTGGAAGGTCAGTCTAGTAAGCCTTTCAATGCCCCAGTCAAAGGAATAAGATTTAGAGGCAGGACTTCATTTCCAAAAAGGGGGACTGGCAAAAGTAAAATGGGTCCTTGTCCTAAAGAAGCCTAAAGAGTTAAGCAGCTTTCGTGACCTTCTGGGGGCCATTCATGAGTTGATCTTTAATGTACAGCTTGAAACAAAGATCAAGTATAATTATTCACAGCACAAATACTATTTGTTTAGTTTTATGCCTAAAATAACTTTCTTACTAATTCATGAAATTGCTATAGATCACATAAATGTCTGTTTAGTCTTTATGTATAAAAAGTAAGAAGAAAAAAAGCTAACTTAATTTGGGAAAGCTCTGTCTTATTTTTTTAATAACCATTCTCAATTCATTAAGAACTTTACAACCTGGATTGTTCTCCCTGGAATAGAAAGCTTCCTAATTTCTAACAATCTAGTTAATAGGGTCAGCTCAATTAAATTTTTTAAATCAGTCAAATTATTAAGCACTTATATGCACAGTTCTGGATTGGTTCCAAGGTTCTTAAGAGCACTAAAAAGTAGTCCGTGGATTGAAGGGTTTTCCATCTTGTGAGCCACAAGAACATGAGTAAACAACTCAGTGGCATGAAGACAAGAAGTGAATGTGGCAGTAACCCTCCTGGAAGGTACATGGGCAGGGAATGGTGGGAATGTGAGCTGATATAAGTAAATCTCTTTATCTATCTATCTATTTGTTTGTTTGTTTGTTTATTGTCATTTTCAAGCCACCAGGACTGGGATGTGAACCTCAGTCAACCATGTGGGAATCTAGCACCTTAACCACCACACTACCTGCTGGCCTCCTATAATAAGTAAATCTCTTAGAATAGTTGAGAGTCAGGAGGTGAACTTCTGGTGAACCTTGAGCTGAACTTCTTTCTTAATTTCGTTGACCATCTGAGGGAAAGAAAGAAGTCCCTGCCACAAAGAACATGGGAATTAAGTCCCAGTTAGAGAAATCAGAAGAGATTCAGGAAATAAGCAGAAAGGCATTTCACTGGTGGTCCTCACCCCTCACTTTCAGTGGAATGAATGAGCTGAAAGGACAGCAGGCAGCATGGGGGACCACTGGCTAAGGAAGGTCAAGCTCAAACGGACTTATTGTAAAAAGCCCTCTCCGTTTGTCCAATACCAGTATTACTAACTTTTTCTTCTTAGGCTTTTTATTAACTCTCAATAAGCATGGAAACCAGTGGTTCCTAAAGCTAGCTTATTATTAGAATTCATGGAGTGGGGTGTGAGGCACTAAAATGTATTGTGCTTATCTTAGACTCACTGAACTAGAATCTTCCAGGGTGGGTCCAGGAATCTGAACTTTCAGTAAACTTCCGTTGTTAATCTTTTACCCTTACCCAGTATTCCTCATTTATTTTTTTAGGAATCTTATGCTCAGAAAGGTTGAGACATTGTGACCAGCAGTTAGCATAATGGCTATGTCGCCGGACTCCCACGTAGTCGACTGCGGTTTGTGTCCCGGACCCGGTGGCTTAAACTCACGCAGGGCGCGTGTGCGTGCGTGCCCAAGATCCTGAGAGGAGAATGGAGGAAAAGGGATTGTGGCGTGGCCATCCCCCCGGGGGGTGATTTCTCGCTTTCTGTCTCTCTCTGTCTGGCGAGCACATGGGCCCTATAGCAAAAAAAAAAAAACCTCTCCAAAAAGAAAACAAAGAAAGGTTGAGACATTTACCCAAGCCAGTTGGCAGAAATGGAGCTAAGATACTAACCTTCTAACTCTTGCTCTAGAACTTTTGGGTTAAAGTATAGTTAGTAATGAATTTCTGTAGTGAACATCATCAGACTGTTTTATGTTAATTTACTATGTTTTAGTGGGAAAGAATTTCATAGCACTTTTAGAGCCTTTCCCTATAAGTATAGAATTTTTTCATCAACCATTATATTCCTATTGCTACAATGTCCTTTGCTAATTAGCTCTTTGCTTTGTTATACCTCTCACATTGAACTTTTTTTTTTTGTCATTTAGTAGATCTCTGATCAATTGACTGAATTAATTCTTCCATTTTTTTCTTAAATGGGGTTATCTCTTCTCTGTGACAAGCAGATCTGTGATTTCCAGTATAATTTTCTTGACCTGAGGACAGGGTTTCTTGAAAAGGAATTTTAGTACAAGTGATTTAGTTACCTGCCTCCTTTTGATAGGCGGCCTTCTCTTGGTTGGCTCCTAATAAAGGAACAAGTTCTCCCATTCATTTTACATCTTAACATGATTGTGAATGAACTCAGTTATATCCTGGAGGAATCAAATGATCATGTATACTTCATGGTACCTGAAGTCATGGATATTTTCTTCCACAATCCGTGATTACTAACAGAAACTGTTTCATCACTGTACTTAATTGAAATTACACTGTGGAAGCTCATTTACTTCTCACTTCTCTTTCTTTCTTTTGAGGTTTTTGCCTTAGGGCACCTGTACTCAACAGAGAGAAAGGGACAGAGACAGTGAGAGGGAAAGTGAGAAATCACCCCCATGGCGGATGGCCACACCACAATCTCTTCTCCATTTTCCTCTTGGGATCTTGGGCATGCAGGCACATGTGCCTGGCATTGTTTTCAAGCCACTAAGCTTGGTCCTGTAGGAGGAGTCCAGCAATATAACTGCCACGCCATCTGCTGGCCCCTTCTTACCACTTTCTAAAAGAGTAAATCATCATGGCTCCCTGATAAGAGGTTGCAAGTATTACGTATCCCTGATGTGTGAATGGATAAGTAAAAGTAAGAAAAGTATGCTTTTTTTTTTAATTGCCAGAGGGCATGTGAGAGAGAGAGAAAGTATCTGTCAGTGGGACATGGTCACGCCTCAATCCTTATCCCTCCATTTCTTCATTCAGTATTTTAGGCACACGTAGACATACACACGCCTGTGTTTCTGAAGTTGCTAGGCCAAGATTCAAACTGCAGTGAGCCATGCTTGCAATGCACAGCATCTAACCCCTGTGCTAAGGGGCGCCCCTTGGGCCCTTAAATTACTGTGATTACTGTGCATTTCACTGGAGTAGAAACATATAAATCTATAGAGATAAGATCTTTGCTGATTTATAATTTATTGTTAGTATTTAAAGAAAATCAATTGCTCATCAGAATATTTTGTTACATTTTAGAGTTAGTTTTTCTCATTTCTCTTGTGTTTCATAAGCATTTTTAGTTTGATTAAATGTTCAAATTACTACTACTAGTTTCAAAAGCATGTATATTTTTTGGCTTTTCTTGTAAGAAACATTGTTGCTGGGAAACCAAGTAATTTGAGGACACATTTGTAATTGTTGAGCAAATATTGAGTTCTTTTTTTCAATAGAATTTTTAAAGGAAATAATATTGACAGCTTTCCTCGGATAATATCTTTTTTTAAGTTTTAAATTTTTACTTACTTTTTGGCCATGCATGTGTGCTCACCAGATACAGAGACACAGAGAATGAGAGAGTGAAAGTAAGAAATTATACCCCCCCCCCCAGGGTGGAGGCCATACTGTAATCCCTTCTCCTCCACTCTGTCAGAATTTTGGGGGTGCATGCAGATGTGCCCAGCATTATTTTCACTTATGCACACTGCCAGGTCCAGGACTCAAAGTGCGGAGTCAGCCATGTGGGATCCAGGTGCCTTAACCTCCACAGCACCTTCTGGCCCTGAAATACCTTTTATTACCAGTTTTATAAAATGAATCTGCTGACTTAAGATTTCATTGCTTAGCTTTCATTATTATGCTTGTCTTCTCTTAACATTAATCTGTCAAAATTTTATTAGGTTCAAATCTTCTATTTGTATTTTATTCACCTTAATTATTTCATTGTGTTTCCTGTGGATTTTCAAGTAGCAACTTGTATTGCTTCCTGTTAAAGTGGAATACCATCATACGCAAATATACATATATATGCACACAGACATAAATCACTGAAGACATTTGTAAAATTTGATACAAGTAACTTTTTTTTTAGCAGTTTTTCAAAGTGATCACGGAAATTTTTTTACTGCTAGCAAATTATCTGATGGAATATATGTAAGAATAGCTTCAGGGCCAGCAAGTGGTGTAGTTAGTGATTAAGGCACGACTCCCTCATGGCCGGCTATGATTCCAGTCCTGCACCCAGCAGCTCAAAAATCACACTGGACACTTGGAGAACGGAGGAAAAGATATTACAGAGTTGCTATCCCTCCTTGGGGGTGATTTCTCACTTCTTCTTTCACTGTCTCTATCTCTTTTCAGCAAGCTCATGTGCCCTATGGCAAAAACCTTTAAAAAAAAAAAAGTGTGCAGTGAATCCCAACTTAATGTTTTTATTAACCATTATGTCTGATATCCATGGTAATATTCATTTTAAATGTATAAAGTGTTATATTGCTTTGATATTCTAAGTTTTTTGTTTATTTGTTTGTTTGGGTTTTTTTTTTTTTTTTTGAGAGACATTATTGCTATAGAGTGCGTGTGTTCACTGGAGACAGAAAGCAAGAAATCAACGCCCCTCACCCAGGGGGGGTAGGGATGGCCACGCCTCAGTCCCTTCTTCTCCATTCTCCTTTCAGGACCTTGGGCATGCATGCACACACACCCAGTTTGAGTTTCAAGCCTCCAGGTCCAGGACTCAAACACTATGTGGGAGTCTAGCAATGTAATTATTATGCCATCTGCTGGCCCTGATATTCTAAGTTCATTATGGTTTCTTTTTTACATCATTCAAATAAAATCTGATGTACTGATTTACTCACCATGGGAAATACTAACTTTTTCTTTCTTTCTTTCTTTCTTTCTTTCTTTCTTTCTTTCTTTCTTTCTTTCTTTTTTTAAAATTTTTGCTATAGGACACCTATGGGGACTAGAGACAGAGACAAAGATAGGGAAAGTGAGAAAGCACCCACTAGGAGAGAATGGCCATGCCACGAGTTCCTCTCCTTCATTCTCCTCTCAGGATTTTGAACATGCATGCACATGCCCAGCATGATTTTCAAGCCACCAGGTCCAGGATTCAAACTGTATAGTCAGCCGTGTGGGATCCGGTTGCCTTAACCACCTCACCATCAGCTGGCTCCCAGTTTCCTTTTTTTAGTAGGTTATTACATACATAAATATACTGAAAAGATCTATTTATTAGGGAATTGCTTATGTTATATTTTGATATATTGCATAATCAGCATTAACAAGTCACAGAAATTATTTAATATCTTTGTTTCTCCTACCTCATTTTCTGAAAAATTACACATTCTTCTGAACACAGATGTATATCAGCCTTATTTTAAAAAAATACATTAGTTGCTTCTGCTATCAGCATCCTTGTTATCAGCTAGATTCTATTCCTCTTAGTTAATTAAACTATATAACCCACATTATTTTTTAATGACATTTCACTTTTATATTTGACCTTGAGAGTTTTCTAAACTGATCTTTGGAAATATTTTCATCATTATGACATAACTATTGGGACTCTAAGTTAAAGAACTTTTAGATGTACTTGCTAGAGGCATTGTGCTATGATGCCCACACTTGGCTACATATTAGAATTACCTGGGGAGGGACCAGAAGTTGGTGTAATGGTAACGTCACTGGACTCGTATGTAGTTGACCCTGGTTTGAGTCCCAGACCTGGCAGCTTAAAACTCACGCCAGGTACATGTGTATGCATGCCCAAAGTCCTGAGAGGAAAATGGAGGAGAAGGGATTGTGGTGTGGCCATCCCGCCAGGTGATTTCTTGCTTTCCATCTTTGTCTCTCAAGTGTATGCACGCTATGGCAAAAATCTCTCTTAAAAAAAAAAAAGAGAGAGAGAGAGAGAGAGAATTACCAGGGTGCCTGGGCCCCACCCAGATCAATTAAATTAGACTTTGGGGTATTATTAAAGCTTCCTAGTTGGTTTGAAAACTCCTGGTAATGCTCACTTCTGTGGACTCACATTAGAAATGCCTGAGAAGTTTCTAAAAATACAAATGACCCCATTACACCTCAAGTAATTGTTATTCATTCGGTCAGAGTGAGAGTTCCTACATCAATGTGTCATGAAATCTCCCTGGGTTACTTTTATAAACAGCCATGTCTGAAAACTACTGGCCTGGTGGAAACAGAACTGAGTTAGTATCAGGCCTTCTAGTCATAATCCTGTGAATGCTACTAAATCACCTAGCATGTTTGAGATTCCTTTGTAAAATAGAAGTACTAAAACAGGTTTAATATCTCTAATTCAAACATCCAAAGTCCAGTATGTTCCCAAATCTGACTTTTTGAGCACTGATACGATGCCACAAGTGGAAAATTCTGGACCTAACTTCATGCGACAGGTTGCAGTCAAAACGGTGTGATACAAAAATATTGTATAAAGTTACCTTCAAGCTATGCATGTTAGATGTATATGAAATATATTAATTTCACTGTTAGACTTGGGTTCCATCCCTAAGACACCTTATTATATACACACAAACATTCTAAAACTCCAAAAAAATTCTGAGGTTGAAAACACTTCCGGTCCAAAGCTTTTCAGATAATAGATACTCAACCTTGTATATCTGACAGATATTGTTACAATTGAATGAAATAATATACTTGGAGTTCTTGGCAATAACGTGCTGTACAAATGATAGCAATTAGGTTTACCTAATGGCTACTTTGAAATGGTGTGTTTAGTTTGGCATTGTCTTATGTACCTCTTGGCAGAAATACGCTATTGTAGAATCTCTGAAGCAGAAAGAAACTTAAGTTCCTTACCTGTCCCAGGATATATCATTATGTTGTTTTTTTTTTTTTTAAGTTTTTGCCACAGGGCATATGTGTCTTACCAGAGAGACAGAGAGAGGGGGAAGGTGAGAAATCACCTCTCACAGCAGCTTCTCACTGATGGTGGTGGCTATGCTACAGTCCCTTCTCCTCCTGGGATTTTGGGCATGCACTCATCAAGTGTGATTTTCAAGCTGCCAGTTCTGGGACTTGAACCACAGTCAGCCATGTGGGAGTCCAGCACCGTGGCCACCATGCTACCTGCTGGCCACATCATCATGATTCTTAAAGTTTGCACTGAATTTTTATGTTGACCAGGCTGCTAGTGGCTCCGTGTGGCAGGGGACAGGAGTTGCAGGAAAAGGTGGAGATGATTTTTTAAAAAAATAATTATAACTATAAATGTATACAGTTAGTAATTATAACTATAAATTTATATAGTTATTTATCTTTTTGGTGAGTACACGCACCCTATAGCAAAAACCTCTTAAAAATTATACAGGAAGCAGAAAGCAACCTCTCCCCTTTAAGGTGTGATCATACTGCAATCGCTTCTTCTCCACACCTCCATACTGGTGGTTTGGGGGCACACACTCACATGTACCAGTGCTTCTCAAGCTGCTGGGTCTGGGACTTGATTTGCATGGTTGGCCATGTGGAATCTGGCTCCCTTCACCACTAGGCCACGTTGCTGGCCTAGATATTCTTCTTATACCTTCATAGAGTCATGGTGGGCAACAGTGGAAGCATTTATATAATTTTGCATATATATAGTTTCATTTGAGCTCTCTCCCACATACTTTTTCAAAAAATTATTTTATTATTATTTTTTCTTTTTTGGGGAGAGGTTTTGCTATAGGGCGCATGCACTTGCCAGAAAGAAAGAGACAGAGAGACAGGAAGCGAGAAATCACCCCCTAGGGGGGATGGCCATGCCACAATCCCTTTTCCTCCATTCTCCTCTCAGGATCTTGGGTACGCACGCACACGCACCCACCGTGAATTTAAGCCGCCGGGTCTGGGACTCCAATCGCAGTCAACTACATGGAAGTCCAGCGATATAGCCATTATGGTAACTGCTGGTCCCATTTATTATTATTTTTAATGTTTATACATTTGTAAAAATAGTTCTTTATTTAATTTTGTTATTATTATTTTTTTTTTTAATTTGACCAAAGGGAGAAAGAGTGAGAGAAGGGGAAAGTGAAAGAGCAGGCCACCAGGTCTGGGACTTGAACCACAGAGTCCAGCACCTTAACCACCACACCACCTGCTGGCCCCTTTATTTATTATTTTTAAATTTTGCAATAGAGCACATGAGCTCACCAGAGAGAGAAAGAGAGAAAGAGAAATAAAGTAAGAAAGCAAGCCACCAAGTCTGGGATTTGAACCACAGTCAGCCATGTGGGAATCTAGCACCTTAACCACCATGCCACCTGCAGAACCTCCCATGTGCTTTTTTCTCAGTGTATTTTTTTTTCTTCTGTATCACCGTCATCCCTGTTGTCCCTAGGGTTTAAGCTTCACTAACTTCTGTGGCTGAACACAAAAGACAGAGAAAGGATCTCCAAGGGTGAATATACTCATTACTAGTGTCTTAGAATTTCACAAACCTCAGGGCTTCACCCTTGGAGGTTGAGAGTTTATGATCTGTCCCATTCCCTGATGTATGTGGTTGTGTACAACCTTTTGTTGGATTCATTACTAGTAACCAAGCAAAAATACATGCCATTCATTCCTTAAGCATCTCAAAGCCTCCCAACTCTATATTTGACTGCAAGTTCTTGAGCATACTGTTTTTCATGATTCTGCTTTGGGAGTGCTTAAAATATCAGCTCTTGCTTATCTCTGAAGGCTGTGATTAATGTGTGACTAGTTTGTTTTCTTGAGCAAATCAACTTGATGCAGTATACCCTACTTTTCATATTTGTAAAGGAGAAATGTCCCCACAGGGACAGAAGAGGATGAAATATATCAAGTCTGATTTTTTAAAAGAATCGTTTAATTTTATTTATTTATTTATTTATTTATTTTAATATGATCAGAGAGAGAGGGAGAGGGAGGGAAATTGTGAAAGCAGTTTTGATCTGGACTCAAACCGCAGTTAGCCTTATAGGAGTCTGGAGTTTTAACCATAATGCCACCTGCCAGCACTTCAGGTCTGATTTTTTTTTTTTTTTTGAGAAGTTTTCGCTATAGGGCGTGTATGCTCGCCAGACAGACAGAGAGAGACATAGAGACAGAAAGAGAGAAATCACCCCCCAGGGGGGATGGTTACGCCGCAATCCCTTCTCCTCCATTCTCTTCTCGGGATCTTGGGCACGCACGCACATGCGTCCGGCATGAGTTTTAAGCCACCGGGTCTGGGACGTGAACCATGGTCGACTACGTGGGAGTCCAGTGACATAGCCATTATGCTAACTGCTGGTTCCCTTGGTCTGATTTTTAAGTTACTGTCCAGGAGCTCATTATTTTATGAAGAGGAAATTGAGGCTGACATATGTTACTACATAACCTAGAAAAGCAATTCAGCAACCAAAAAGTATGGCATTAATATCAAGAAACTAGGGGCCAGCAGTTAGCGTGATGGCTATGTCGCTCGACTTCCATGTAGGCGACTGTGGTTCGAGTCCCGAACCCAGTGGCTTAAACTCATGCCAGGCGCATGTGCATGCGTACTGAAGATCCCAAGAGGAGGATGGAGGAGAAGGGATTACGGTGTGGCCATCCCTCCTGGGGGGGGATTTCTCCCTTTCTTTCTCTCTCTCTCTTTCTTTCTGGCAAGCACATTTGCCCTATAGCAAAAACCTCTCCAAAAAAAAAAAAAAAATTAGTTAAAAATAAATCAAGAAACTATATAAAGAAACTTCTTCGGGCAGTATTTTATGACTTTTAATTCTCATTAAAGGTTTTTTTGACTTTTAATTCTGATTAAAGATTTATTTCCTTCCTAGCAACTATATTGATTTTGTGTCTTTATTCAGCTAACATTGAGCACCTGCTGTCTTCTAGGTAGTATCCTAGTCAATGGGAATAGACCAGTAAAGACACAGGCAGGGTGCTGCCCTCATACCTTACAAGGAATTAGGGGAAGTAAATGCCTAGTTACTCCAACCACAGGATGTGTACTGGAGTGGGGAGAACAGGGCACTTTTAAAGAGCACTGACATTAGGAGCCAGACAGTGAAACAGCACTCTGTGAGACTGACCCACCTAGGATAATACCAAGTTCACTTGTGAAAACCTCTGTGAGTACAACTGGGCATGCGCATGCCGGTGATCCAGGGCCGGCTTGAGGCTGGGTGGGGGTGAATCATGGTGTTGAGACCCTGTTGGAGTTGTCTGTCTGTCCATGTCTCTCTCTCTCTGTGTGTCCCTTTCATAGAGGAAATAAATAAATAAACATTGGGTGGGCAGATGGCATGGTGGTTAAGGACTCCCACGTGGCTGACCGTGGTTCAAGTCCCTGACCTGGCAGCTTGCTTTCTTACTTTCCTCTGTCTCTCTCTAGCCAAATAAAAATAATAATAAAATAAAATAAAGTAATTATTTTAAAGATAAATAAATGAATAAATAAATAAACTTCAAATCAATAGCTTTAAATTTGGGGAAAACATACGGTATGCCATGGTTGTTTCAAACATGACCTCTGAAGAAAAACTGCCAGGTCTTGGGACCAGCTGTTAGCGTAATGGCCATGTCACTGGACTCCCATGTAGTCGACTGCGGTTCGAGTCCTGGACCTGGTGGCTTAAACTCACGCCAGGCACATGTGCGTGCGTGCCCAAGATCCCGAGAGGAGAATGGAGGAGAAGGGATTGTGGCGTGGCCATCCCCCCTGGGGGGGTGATTTCTCACTTTCTGTCTCTCTGTCTCTCTCTGTCTTTCTGGCAAGTGCACGCACCCTATAGCAAAAACCTCTTAAAAAAAAGGAAGAAAGAAAGAAAAACTGCCAGGTATTTTAATACCAGCTTCAACCATTAGTGTGTGATCTTGGATGAGCTAATTAACCTTCACTAATATATCTTAGTTTCTTCATCTCTCACATTTGAATTAAGTAATATATGTAGTGTTCTAGAATCAATTACTATAGTGAATGCTCAGTAAGTGTTAGTAGCTGGTGTTATCAATTGGATCAAGTTCCAGCTTTCAAAGAAGGCAGACTACACTTATCAAAGTTATTCCTGCACACTGTGATTGACTGTTGCATTGTAAGCAGATGAGGGCAAGGAGAACATCTGTAAACATGACTTGACATATTATAACAAATGATGCTTTCATTTGTTCTCTAACCTTTGCATGCCTCCCCATTCGTATTGATTTTTTAAAAAATAGATTTTTTTAAATTCTTCAGAACACTTTCATTGCAATGCTGAGTACATAGTTAATACTCTATAGGTCGTCAGGAAAGTCATGGCGTATTTTTCTGTGCAAAAATGTATCATGACTTTCCTAATAACCCAGTATTTATTGAATTAGAGTAATATATGTTGGAATTTTTAAAAGATCACTTTTTAAAATATGGATGATATAAAAATTCTAACAGCAATGCAGTGGACTTTGTGAGCTGAGAGTGGAGTGAGTGAATGGGAAACTGCAGAGACTGGAGGAAGGAGGGTCAAGACGGCTGTTAGCAACTGGTAGAAGGCCTCTGTCATTATGAAAGGCAGCAAAAACACTCACAGCCTAGGATGGTTGACTCAGAACAGTAGCTAAAAGTCAGTATCATCCAAGATGTCTCATGATTTTAGGGGCTTTGAAAAGAACAGGAAGGTGATTGCCAATACCCAATACCAGTGGAGTGTACTTTTAGGGACTCGGGGCTCTAGTTTCTAGGTCGTACCTCATTGACATTCCCCAGGGGTGGTGTGTTGTCTGTTCATTCTTTTCTTTTTTTAAGAATTATTTTTAATATTTTATTTTATTTGTTGTTGTTGTTATTATTTTAATTTGACCAGAGAGAGAGAGAAAGGGAAAGTGAGAAAGTGAGCCACCAGGTTCGGGTCTTGAACTGTGGTCGGCCATGTGGTAGTCCAGCACCTTAACCAGTGTGCAGCCTGTCAGGTTGTGTTCATATATTTTTGTTTGTTTTGTTTAATTGTTGCCAAACTTTTTATGTTTTTATTACTGTTATTATTATTTTTAATTTGACCAGAAATAGAGAAGGAAAGTGAGAAAGTAAGCCATCAGGTCCAGGATTCAAACCACAGTCGGCTATGTGGGAGTTCAGCACCTTAACCACCATGGCACCTGCCAACTCTGTTCATGCTTTTTCCTCCTAGTCTGGGAATCCTTTCAGTGTAGGGATAATACACTCATCCTTACAAATGTCCATGTGACTGTGTAGGGGCCAGATGGTTGGTAGTGCAGTGGTAAAATGCAGTGCTCTTCAAGGCAACCCCACATGGGAAGATTTCTGGTTCAATTGCAGACCTCCCTGAGTACACATGTGCCCATGATCAGAGTATGGCTGAAGCCCAGTGGCAGGTCACAGCATCGGGGTCATAATGGGGGTTCTGTCTCTCTCATTCATAGAAGAAATAAAATTAAAAAAAAAAAATGGCCTTGCATCAGGGCCAACAGGTGGCATGGTGGTTAAGGTGCTGGATTCCCACATGATTGACCACGATTCAAGTTCCGGACCCTGCTGCTTGCTTTCTCATTTTCTCTCTCTCTTTCTCTTTCTCAAGCATGCATGCCCTATTGCAAATTAAATAATAATAATAATGATAAATAATTCTTTTTAAAAAAGACCATGTGTATGATTTTTATTTTACCTGCCTTGTTTCTAAAAGCTCCATCTATTCAATAATTCAGATGCCACTAACCTTAAAGAATTTTTCCCAGTCACTCACATTAAGGACTTTTGGACTTTGTAGATATACCTCTATTTAGTACTTCATTTATAAAAACAAATGTACTCCAAACAAAGATTTAAAAAAACAAAAAAAGGAAAAGAAATACTACTCACGACTGGGAAGATATATTCATATGTTTATCTTTCATCCTCTGTATTCTTGAATTTTCTCTTATGCAATACTCATTTATGAAAAAAGTTCAGTGAATGAATCTGTAATAAAAATGAAAATACATGTAAAACTGGGGGAAAAGAGAGGATAGAAGTCACCCAATTTTTGTATATTTTTATGTTATTTCAGTAAATTAGTAATAAACATAGGAAGGACTCAATCAGGAAGATTTTAAAATGGCATGAGTGGGGCCAGCAGGTGGCATGGTGGCTATGAGTGCTGGACTCCCACGTAGCCAACCACGGTTTGAGTCCTGGACCTGGACCTGGTGGCACTCGCGCTCTCTCTCTGTCCCTCTCTGGTGAAATTTAAATATATATTTTTTTAAATGGCATGACTTACGTAGATTTGTATACAAGGCTGAAATATTTCTTTTTAAAACTGTTGCTTGATTTTCAGTGCTGCAATCATGACCTCTAGTGGACATCCAGAAACAAAACCAAAATCCCATACTATTTTACTGTATTCTCCATCACACTCCATTATTAGTCTTTCTTTAAAAAAAGAACTTACTTCTGAAGAGCTTACAATATGAGAGGATTAAGTAAATATCTATCAACCGGTCAATCTGAATATAGTAGGCCACAAATGAATGAACGTAATAATAATTGCTAGTATTTATCAAATACTTACCCAGTGCTCTCTTCATTTGATATACTGTTTAAATCCTTATTTAGAATTACCTTCTCCTGGGTTGGTATGTCCCTTTGGATGGGTCAGGAAGGATAGCACTCATTTCCTTCTAGCTTTTAATGTGGGTGCATTCCATTTACATTAACTAATTTTTTTTAAGACTTTGCCATAGTGTATGTGTGCTCACTGGAGAGAGACAAAGAGATACACAGAGAAAGGGAAAGTGAGAAATCACCCCCTCCAGGGGTGATGCCCACAGCATAGCCCCTTCTCATCCATTCTCCTCTTGGTATTTTTGGCATGCACCCACATGCTCCCGAGCATGTTCTTCAAGCTGCCATTTTCAGGATTCAAACCATGGAGCTGGTCACATGGGATCCAACATTCTAAGCCCCCTACCGCCTGCTGGCCCTCCCTTTGTCTTTTTAAGTTCACTCAGCTCTTCCGTAAAAGTGACGGGGAAAGAAAGACAAACACTGTCAACGGGATGTCATGCCATGACCCACCTCCATACCTCCCAGCCCTTCCAAGCAGGCAGGATCATGGGGTGGGCACCCAGTGTTTGCAGGTCACGTGGGGAACCGAGCCCACAGTCTTCTAATATGGGTCCAGCATCACTTGAGTTTGTGTCACCACTGTACCATTGAGGCAGCCACCTTGACCCTTTTTAATTTGTCATTACCTTGTTGGCAGGATTTCTATTTCCACGTATATTTGTTTCCCTTTTCTGATTCCTAAGGACCCAGGCACTGATGCACATTTGGCATTTTGACACTACCTTTTCTGCATTTGCCCTCAGTACTGTCAGCATGGTTTCTGACAGCTTCTCACACAATCTGTCAGCTCCTTGTAAGCCCACAATTGCCTGCTTGTAAGAGCACAGTGTTCAGCATCTTGCTTTGGTGAGGGTTCTTCTGTCAACCTTCACTGTATGGAGGATGGTGGGTGCTAAATTTTTGGCCTACCTAGGAACACTGTGATCTGCACTTTGGAGCAATTATTCAATTCGGGGCAATTACTTGTAGGTGTTCTTTAGAGAGAGGATGTTGCCAGGCTGACAGAATTTTGAAACAGCAGTATTCAAATCAGTTAAGGAACTGTTTTTCATGCATACAAGGCTGCTGTCAATCTGCTGTCACCAGAGGAAGGTGGTGACCCTTTCCTTCCATAGCAAGCTAGGTTTTAGCACCTCATATCCTGCAAGCAGACCGCTCCTTGTTGTGTGTTTTCAAAATAGAAACAAATAATAAAATTTGGTGTGGGTGGATATCATTTATTGTCTCCCTACTCTGCTTTCAAAATTTGCTTGCCTTTATATGCCAGGAACCCTTTAGGAATTATAGGACACATTAAATAGTACCCAGATGAAAGACTTATTCATGCGTTCTCTTCCATTGACCCTCTTCTCTAACGCAGTGGTTTAGAGTATGACTTTTAGAATTAAGCTGCTTAGTTTGTAATCCTAGATCTACACTTAGCTGTGTGACCTTAGGAAATGTACGTTGATTTCTTTCCATCTTAATTTTCTTGTATGTGAAATGGAATTTAGGGTTGCTGTGGAGTAAAAATAAGGGCATGATTTTTTTCGTTAAGGTTTTTGCTATAGGGCACATTCATACACCAGAGAGAGAAAGTGAAAAATCACCCTCTGGGGGGATGGCCACAGCTGCAATCTCTTCTCCTTCATTCTCCTTCTGGGATTTTGGGCAGGCACACATGTATGTGAGTTTCAAGCCACCAGGTCCAGGACTTGAGCTGTGGTTGCCCATGTGAGAGTCCAGTTCCTTAACCACTATACCACCTGCTGACCCCCAAAGCATGATTTTAATGTAATTAATTCAGATATTGACACAGAGAAGATACTCGGTAAATACTGGCTCTTATTAATTATTTTTGCACTTGAGAGACCTTGTACTATAAATAAGTGACTATAACAAAATATTTACTTGTTGTTTTTTACTGTTAGTAACTCTCCAGATTTTTTAGTCCTTTTAGCCCTGATACATACACTTGTTTAACCTTCAATAATAAATTGCTAGATATTACATTTTCCTGAAGAGGAGAGGCATCTTGAAAATATAGGACATTTTTCCCTTTTAGAAATGCATTTCAGAAACTATATATTTCAGCTTAATTGGTCAGAAGCTGGATCATTGAAAAGTAGATGGAAAATAAAGTATCAATAAAGCATTTAGTTAATGGTAGCTTAGAGGAGTGAGGAGTCATTTATTTAAAATTCATACCGTCAGGCCAGCCCATAGTCTGATGGTTGGGGAGGCTGGATCCCACATGGCTGACTGCGCAGGTCAAGTCTTGGACCCTGCAACTTGAGAAGCGCACTGGATATGTACGTGTGCCCAGAATCCTATGAGGAGGGAAAAATGGAGACGAGATTATGATTACCATTCCCCATGGGGGAGGGCTTTGATGGTGCTTTCTAGCTTTCCCTCTTTTTGTCTTTGTCTCTTTCTGGCAAGCACAAGTGCCCTCTGGCAAAAAAAAAAAAAAAAAGAAAAGAAAAGAAAAGAAAACATACCATCATTAGCTAGAATGCTATGCTGAGGACAAAACTTGTACTGATGTTAACAATTTAAAACCAGAAGCCTACTTGTAGTGCCACGCTTTTAAACTGACCAAAAGCGGATCTGTGGGATGTTCTAGTAATTTTATGAAACCTCTAATTACATTTCTAAATAAAGATTTGTTTTATTTAAAAGAAAAAAGAAATATTTAAAAATATCCAACTAAGATTGTGTTCTTTATGGTCCTCTTAGGATATCAGAATACATTTTTTTGGGAAATAAACAACTCTATAGAATATTAAGTTGTTTTTTTTTTTGTTTGTTTTTTTTCCCAAGATCTTAGAGATCTGAAAGTTTCCTAATTGTTTGAATGGTCAGGCCATTTTATTCTATTTTAGTTTAAGGTTTATTAAGTCTTTAATTTCTGGATTTTTATCATTATGGGTAATGTCTAGAGCTTCATATAAACAAGTGCAGTAATACTTTATTATTTTTAACTTGTCTGAAGAATTCACATGTATGAGCCAGCAAGTGGCATGGTGGTAAAGTTGCACTGGACTCTCACATGGTAAACTGAGGTTTGAGTTCTGGACCTGATGGCTCTCTCTCTCTCCCTGCCTCCCTCCCCTTCTCCTTCCCACTCTCCGTCTCTCACCTTCTCTGGTCAAATTAAAGAAAAGAAATAAAGCTGAATAAAATAATTCTAAAAAAAAAAAGAATTCACATATATAAAATTTTCTGGTAACTGAAAGTTACTTCTTTAGCCTCCTGAACTTAAAATGCATACCAACACTTTTTATTTAAGACACATAATGTGCAGGGCACAAGTGGTGACCTAGAGATAGCACAGTGCTCTTTAAGACTGATCCATATGTGCAGGTTCTGGATTCATCTCTAGAGACCTTCCTGAACTTGCTGGGCATACACTTGCCCATGGTCTGGGCCTAGCTGGGGCTGGGGCTGGGGCTGGGCTGAGGCTGGATCGTGGTGTAAGGACTCCAACGGGGTGCCTATTTCTCTGTTTCTGTCTCTCTCACTCATGGAAGAAGGAAATTTTTTCTAAATTAATTAAAACACACACACACATAGCTCCCTTCTGTTGTACAATATGCACAGTATTGTAACATAACATAAGCATTTATTCATGACTCTGGATTATAATTACTAATAATGATAATTAACAATAGTAATTAACAAATAACTATTGAAGGGATATTGACTCCCCAAAGAGACTCAGATAGCTATTCATTTTATAATTCTTATTTTAAATAACTTTTTTTTTCAAGTTCATGAGGGAGAAAGAGGTACCCCCATCAGAGTCCTTATGCCACAATTCACCCTAAACCCTCAACCAGTCCAGATTATGGGCACACACACGTGCTCTCAGAGTCCAGCAGATCAGAATGTTGCCACTGTGCCACTAGCTAGTTCCACATTTTATAGTTTTTTAAAATATCTGAGGCCTACTGGTGGCACAGCAAGAATGCAGCTGGACCCTCAGGGAAAGGTTCCTGGTGTAAATCCAGGACCTCCCTGAGCATGCCGAGTACGCAGATGTGTGCCAGTGATCGAGGCTAGCTGAGACGGGTGCATAGTGGCATGAATACCGTGTTGGGTGTTCTGTGTTTCTGTCTCGTGCAAGAAATAAACTAAAATACACAGATACATATATGCACATGGGTATCTTCTGTTTCTGTCAAATTTAATATTTTAATTCAGACAGCTGTCTTAATAGGCTGTTTCTAACTTTCTCTAATACATACTTTATCTTGTAGTTTGCTACTTCTAATATCTATAAACTCATATCACCAAGCTAACTAGAAGCATGTGTAAAATTAAGATTTGAACAGAGTCTTCTCTTGATGTTTTTGAGAGTTATTTTGGCTATTTAGAGATCTTTAATTTTTTTTAAATTTCTGACTTCTTGTGCTTTTCATACCTCATTTGTCTTAATAGTTTGCTTTTGAGATGCTTGAAGAAAAGGGGTTTTTACTGTAATTTAGTGATGATTCTATAAATTGATCTAATTGGGTCTGTAGGGGGGAAAGTCAACCTTTACTTAGTATAGTTCAATCATTTGGTTCCCAAATACACATATGCTCTGTACATTTCACGAGTATCATGTGAAAATGTATTAGACAGCAAGAGACTTGGAGAATATAATTCTAGCTTCCTACTAAAATATACGCTAACTTTGGACTGGTCACATCCATATTCCAGAAAATGAGAATCATAGTACAGGTTGTTATGAGAATCAATGAGATTTCACTATTCCTGTGAAAACTATGAAGTAAAAAATG
>NW_006159866.1:731979-734545 GCF_000334495.1 Tupaia belangeri chinensis | reverse complement strand
CTGTGGGTTTCGTGCTATTGGCATGTTGGTAAGCACTCAGGCTGCTTCCCAGCAGTGCGCTGTGGGGCTGGCCAGTATGGGGGCAGGGCTTCAGTTCTTTTTGATCTTGGACTACAACTTGTGGGTGAGAACCTAAATTTAGAATAGGACAGCAAATTTTGCTTAATTTTAACCAGAATTTCTTCCTTTTTTTCTAAGTTGGTAAATTGTGAACAAACCTAGTCTCTGATCACTGCTTGATAGAGCAATGAGTTCTGTCAGTTTTTGTCTCCTGGCCTGGTTATACTTCTTACACACTTGGTTTCTTAAAGAATTGATTAAGTAAATCCCAAACCCAAAATATTTAGTTGGTGTGTGTATGTGTGTGTGTGTGTGTGTGTGTGTATAGTTTGTTTGTTTTTAGTTTTCGCTATAGGACTCACCTGCTCACTGGAGAGAGCCAGGAAGAAGTGGGGGAAGGGGAGAATCACCCCTCAGAGGGTATGGCCACACCTCAGTCCCTTCTTTATTCTCTTGGGATTTGGGCACGCATGCACACCTGGTGTGTTTGTCAAGTCTCTGGGTCCAGCATTTGAACTGCATAGCTGGCCATGTGGGATCCAGTTCTTTTAACCACCATACCACAGGCTAGCCTGGTGGTTTGTTTTCACCAACCAAGTATTTTGTGTTTGTCATTCGTTCTCTTCACTATTATGTAATGTTTTCGGTGGCCAAATATGAAAACTTATGTCAGTAACTCAGAACATGAATGGACTGTTAAGTTTCTATCTATATACTCACTTCAGATTTTGGAGACAGAAAAAGCATGGTTTATTTGAAGTTCTTTGCATGATATATTTGGTACAGCTCCATATTCAGAAATGCAGCTGGATTATATTTATGACCAAGATGAAGAGGGAACATTGAATAGACCATGGACTCAAGAGAGATTCAACTCGTATTTGAAAGATCTTCCTTCTTACACATGATGACTTGCATGACAAGAAAGCAGCACATTTCATGACAACCTTATTCCTGATTTTGTTATCTTGAGTGTCTAAGAGATTTCTTGAATTTAAAAGCTCAACATCTCTCCAGTCAGTGACCTAGACTCAGAATTCAACAGCCAGCTCCAGTATGGCTTCTCAAGAAGCTATTTAATTTGTTTATTCTTAAAGAAATATTGCTCTTGTTTTCAGGAAAAAGAAAGAAAAGGAAGTCCGGAAGACAGCTTCTAGCTACCATATCTAGTTGTATAAGTAATGCTCGAAAGCAAGCACGAAAACTAACAACAAAGCAGAAGAATGGTAGAAATCCAGTGTGATATTTACAGCTCCCTTATACAGTCTGTCCTAGTCATAGCAACACTATTTGTCTTATCTTGTCTCATGTTATTTTGTCAGCCACCGAAAGTTTAACAGTAGGATTAGGAATTTCAATGAATAATCTTAGACTTCTGTATCAATCTGTCATCATGAGCAAGGAACTTGACTTTTGCAAGACTTAGATACATGCAAATAATCTAGAAATGAAGGAAAATATCTTATTGTAAAAACAGTAATTTTATATGAGCTTGAACAGCACCTAAAATTTGTAGTAAACCACTGAAAGAAGGAAAATGCCTTAAAAAAATACTCCATAGTTTAATTATTATTGTATGTGAGGATGAAAGCCATAAGGAATGTTATTAAAAATATATGGAAATTGGGACCAGCAGATGGAGTAATGGTTATGTCACTGGACTTCCATTTAGTCAAACACCATTCAAGCCCCAGACCTGGTGGTTTGAAACTCATGCCAGGCATGTGTGTTTACCTGCCCAAGATTCCAAGAAAAGACTGGAGGAGAAGGGATTGCTATATGGCCATCCCTTTTGGGGGATGATTTCTCACTTTCTGTCTCTCTGTCTCTCCAGTGAGTACATGCACCCTCTAGCAAAAATCTCTCTGAAAAAAAATGTATGGAAGTCTTGAGAAACTTAATATTATACAATAGTGATAGATGTGGGAGTGTTGATGTTTGCTTTCTGTTTTTATTTCAGGGTTTGAACATAATCTTTCATGTAGCCTTGGCTCTCCTAAAGGTAAGTCTTTTTTAACTTAAGTGACCAGAATATCTTAACTTCTTTGCCTTTGGGGCTAGAATAATTCAATTTATAGCTTTTCCCTTATTCTGGTTTCTCCTTGAAAAAAGATTTCTGTAATAAATTCTGATCCTCTGTTTTCCTCATTCTTTTTTGTTGTTTGTTTGGAGTGGATTTGCTTGTTTTCCTGTCATCCATTTAATCTTGCTACCTGTAGTGCTTTTCCCAGTAACACAAAAAGTGCTCCTACTCATATGAGTTGGATAAGAGAAAAAGTTAAAATCTGTTTTCTGTCAAAATGATACCACCTTTTTTCTTTCAAATTTATTACCATAATAACATCCCTGAAGACATCTAAACGTATAATTGAATTATTAAAGAGATTATAGGGACCAGCAGATGGGATATTTACGTTTCTGGACTCCCACTTAATTGCACATGGTTTGCGTCCTGGACCTAGAGGTGTAAAAATTCATGCTGAGTGTGTGTACATGTGTGCCCAAA
>NW_006159866.1:727736-729823 GCF_000334495.1 Tupaia belangeri chinensis | reverse complement strand
AAAAAAAAAGAAAAAGAGCTTCTATAATATACTGGCTAAAAATGAAACTGCTACATATCAATTTTCAGTTCTTTCCCTCATGGATAGAAATTTATAAGACATTATCAAATTCAATTATAATTACCTTATTGGGTTTTTATATCAACATATCATATCAACATATCAACACAGCTTTAACATGTAACTGCAAGACATTTGCTGCAGAGTAGTAAAAAATAACCCAGTTGGTTTCGTCTTTCAGTCAAAGAAGACATTCTGTTATTGAAGGTGATAATTACTTTGTTTATAAAAAGAGACAGGCTTGCCTTTTCCCCAGTATAACATAATAGTTAAAATTGCAGAAACTGAATACAGACAGGTTTGGTTCTAATTTTAGTCATACTATATTACCTTGGGCAAAGTAAGTGTTCAGAGCCTGAGTTTTGAGATCATAGAAATCAATTTATTAGATTGGTATAAGAACTAAATAAAATGGTACAGAATAGTTTTTAGTATAATGTTTAGAAAATTTTGCTGCCTAATAGATGTGAGCTGTCATTAAGTGTAAGGAAGTCCAACAAAGTTCTTAGCTTTCCTATCATATCTACCTTTTTGTTCTGTTTTGTTTTAGATTCTTGCCAGAGGGCACATGCACTCATTGGAGAGAGATAGAGAGACAGTGAAAGGGCAAGTGAGAAATCACCCACCATGGGGGAAGACCTTGCCACAATCAAATTTCCTTCTCCATTCTCCTCCTGGGATTTCAAACTTCCACTCAGACTTGCCTAGCTGCCAGGTCTGGGACTCAAACCTTGGTCGGCCATATGGAAGTCCAACACCTTAACCACCACGCCACCTGCTGGCCCTTCTGCTTGTTTTTAATTCTCAGATATTACATTCATCCCAAAATACCTCACCTGTCTTTTCGGTGACCCGTTATGGGTGCTCTCAGCATGTGCCTCATCTGTCTTTTGGGTAACCCGTGCCTACCGTTCAGAATATCTCTGTGTCAGCTCAATATTTCATATATTGGCTAATTATCTTCTGAATGGCATGTTGACTTGTTTGTATTATTTTTGGCCATGTTACCCAGACAAGGTTTGTGCAAAGGCCATCCTCTGGCCACTGGACAAAAAGGCCTTTTGAATATTTAGCAATACATGGGCACCCTTCTTTCTTCATCATGGATAATTTGACTCACTAGAGGAGATCCAAGGAAAGCCTTCTCATCTGCTACTAATATTATGTATGTCCTTGTATTAATCCTGGAACTGACCCCACATAGAGAACAGTGTATTTTATGTGGGCCTAGATTAAAGTGTACTTTATAGATCTGATTGCCCCTACCTTAAAAAAAAAAAAGGAGTATCCAAACACATTTGGCAGTAGGCACTTTGACTTTCAGTTTCTAATCTAGTATGCTAGATAAAAGAATATATATTTGTTTAGATAAAAATGAAAAAAAAAATCTTAAGAAAGTTCAGAGCACTTATTAACTGCCTAATTTCAGGATAGCTGCAGAGGGACTTGAGATACCTTGTGCTGTGCAGAGGCAGAAAGAGAGCTACCATTTCATGAGCATTTACTCTGGGCCAAGTGTTAGGTAGATTATCTCATTCATGTACTTTAAATGTCTAGGTGTTGTTTGTAGGAGAATAGTGATTTGTGTTAGCCAGAGGAAAGGCATCTAATTTTCTCTCACAGTTGATAGCTGAGCGAACCAAGTCCAAGATTTCCTAAAGTCTCATGCCTCAGTAATGGGAAAGCTGGATTTATAAATTTTTTGCACAGCATAGATATGGGAAATATGTTTCTGTTGCTCATTTTGGTTTAAAGACATTTACTTTCCAAATTGGACCTACTTTTGAATTGAAAATAGTGTACTAAGTAAGAAAGCTACCAAGTTAGAACAATGATTCACTGTAGTAGTCAGCAGCATCAAATCATTTAGGATGCTTATAGGTAGGGCAGATATATTCTCCCAAATATAATTGATTTATTACGTGAAACATTCAGTTGTCATAGCATAGTATATTTAATAAATTGGAGACGATCAGTCGATTCATTTTAGCTATTTCATGTTGGGCAGACATTATTTCTCATCAAAA
>NW_006159866.1:688556-727725 GCF_000334495.1 Tupaia belangeri chinensis | reverse complement strand
TCCTTTCTGATGTGATTAAAAGCAATCACAATATTTTTCTCCTCCTTTCTTTCAGGTATTATAAGCCCATTTTATGTCTTATGTGTGTACATACCATTACCAAGATAAAGCAGGCTGACTCATAATCCCATCCCCAGAGACAGCCATGATAAAAATTTGATAGAAAATCTCCCATTTGTGTTTTAGTCTATGAATAGGTAAGCATGTGTTACATATGTAGATACATTTGTATGCATCTACATGTTTAATGTGGGTTGAGGATTATAGATAAGAAGGGGAGGTAAGATAGAAATCCAAGAGAATAGCATACAGGAATGAACATACATTGATTTCCTTTTAAAAAAACAAATGCTGTATTTTGTTTGTTTGTTTTTTAAGGTTTTTGCCATAGGGCGTTTGCATTTGCCAGAGAGAGACAGAGGCAGAGGTACTGAGACAGAAAGTGAGAAATCATCCTCCGGTGGGGAAGGCCATGCCGCAGTCCCTTCTACATTCCCTTCTTGGGATTTTGAGCACACGCACACGCGTGCCCAGCGTGATTTTCAAACTTTCAGGCCTGGGACTTGAACTGTAGTCAATTATGTGGGAGTCCAGCACCTTAACCACCACGCCACCTGCTGGTCCCCTCAAAAATGCTGTTGAACAATTCTGTTTTCTTTTTTTAAAACGGTATATTTTATGTATTATTTTTTATTTTCTTTATTATCACTATTAATTTTTTGAGAGGTTTTTGCTATAGGGCATATGCATTCTCCAGAAAGACAGAGAGAGAGAGAAATCACCCCCCGGGGGGATGGCCACGCTGCAATCCCTTCTCCTCCACTCTCGTCTCGAGATCTTGGGCACACACGCACACGCGCCTGGTGTGAGTTTAAGCCACCTAGTCTGGGACTCGATCCACGGTCGACTACATGGGAGTCCAGCGACATAGCCTTTACGCTAACTGCTGGTCATTATTATTTTTAATTTGATCAGAGAGAGAGAGAGAGGGAAAGGGAGAAACCAAGCCACCAGGTCCAGGAGTCGAACTATGGTCAGCCATGTGGAAGTCCAGCTCCTCAACCACCACGCCACCTGCTAGCCCCCACCAGAGTACTGTTTTTAAAACAAGTTTTATTACTTATCACTCAACAGTATTTACTGAACACCTGTTCACATCCATATGTATTCATTGTGCCCATATAGATCAGTGAACTCAAGTAACAGATACTTGCCTTGGTGGAGCTTTCATCATACTCCAGCAGGCGTCCACTAGGAAGCAATAAATGCCATAAACATGTAGTTAGTATACTAGAGTTAATTGTGTCATGGGAAGAAGGAAAGGGACAGCAAGGAGTTACAACGAGTATGTTTCAGTGTTAAATAGGATAGCCAGGGTAGGCTCCGCCAGAAGCAGAAACGTGAAAGCAGGGAGGGGCAGTATGCTGGGGCTGGGACTGGATACTGAGAGATAGAGGAAGGCCAATAAGACTGGGCAGGTGACAGGAGTAATACAAGAGATGGGGTCAGACAAAACTTGTCCCCATACTTAGTTTCCTTCAGTCCCACCAGTGGCTCTTAAGATAATATTTTTTTCCTTTTTTTTTTTCTTTTTTACTTAGGGTCTCACTTAATAATCCTGCTGCCTCAACTGCTCATGTAGCTGGGGGCTTAGGTGCACACTGCCATGCTTTTTTTTTTTTGTGCGAGAGGTTTTTTTTTTGTTGTTTTTTGCTATAGGGCGTGTGCGCTCGCCACACAGACAGAGACATAGAGACAGAAAGCGAGAAGTCACCCCCCAGGGGGGATGGTCACGCTACAATCCCTTCTCCTCCATTCTCCTCCCGGGATCTTGGGCACGCACACACACGCGCCGCGCCCAGCATGAGTTCTAAGCCACCGGGTCCGGGACGCGAACCGTGGTCGACTACGTGGGAGTCCAGCGACATAGCCATTACGCTAACTGCTGGTTCCTGTGCCATGCTTGACTTTTGCAGTGGGCCAGGAATCAAATCCAGGCCTGCCAAGTAACAGTATCCAATATGTACTACTATGCTGGGCCCTAAAGTTCTCAATTTTTTACATAATCCACATGGTTTTTGTCATCTGGCCCAGTTTATCTCTCCATTCTCAGCTCCCTCTGCCCTCCCTCTCATTTGCACACTCTCACTTAAGTTCTAATGAATGACTTTCCCAACATGCCAGTCTCTCTTCCACTTAAGAACCATCACACTGCTGGTTTCCTCTGCCAGGAATGCTCCTTCTCCCTCTCCTCAATAGGCTAATTTCTACCTCATCCTTAGCATCACTCCCTTACTGTAACCCTAGGGCAAGAATTCTTTCCACATCAACTGCAGGGATTAAACTATGAAAATTCCAATTCCTCCACTTCTTTGCCCACACTTGTTATTGTCTACCACCCTCTAGTGGCTGTTAAGTGACATCTTGTTATGGTTTTGATTTTCATTTCACTGATGGCTGATGGTGTTGAGCATCTTTTATGTGTTTATTGGCCATTTGCATATCTTCTTTGGTTAAAAGACTGTTCAGATCCTTTGCTCGCTTTTTAATCAGGTTGTTGGTGGTCACTTTTTAATTGGGTTGTTGGTATTTTTGTTGAGTTTTAATGGTTTTTTAATATATTCTGGATATTTTTTCCCATTCTGCAGAGTTATCTTTTTGTTTCCTTGATAATATCCTTTGAAACACAATTTTTAATTTTGATGTTTATCTTTTTCTTTTGGTTTTACATCTAAGAAGCTGTTTTCCAATCCAGAGATTTCTTCTTCTTTGGAATATACAGTTATAGCTTTTACATTTTGGTCTTTGATGCATTTTCAGTTAATTTATTATAGTGGGTCATCAGAAAAGTCATGATGCATTTTTGCATAGAAAAATATGTCATAAGCTTTTCTGATGACCCAATATATAAGCTAGGACATTTTGGCTGAATTGTGCCCCTCTCCCCCAATTTGTGTGTTGAAATTTGAATCTTTAGTAGCTCTGTATATGACTATATTTGGAGATTAGGTCTTTATAGAGTTCAAAAGAGGTCATTACAGTGGCCCCTAATCCAGTGTAACTAGTGTCTTTGTAAGAAGAGATTAGGACACAGACATGTGTAGAGGGAAGACCGTGTGAAAACAGGGAAAAGATGACCATCTGTAAGCCAAGGAGAGAGAACTCAGAAGAAAACAGGCAAACTTTGCTGACACCTTGATCTCAGACCTTTAACCTTCAAAATGTAAGAAAATAAATTGCTATTGTTTAAACTGCCCAGTTTGATTCTTTTTTAAGGCAGCCCTAGCAAACTGATACACTTAGAATACAACTTCATTCTTTGGCATGTAGAATTATAGTTGTCCCTATACCATTTGTTGAAAAGAATGTTGGAATCCTTGTCAGTTGACTATTGATACATGGTTTCATTTTTTTTTTTTTAAGAATTATTTATTTGGGACTGGCAGATGGTATAATAGTTTTATGTTGTTGGATATCCACATGGCTGACTGTAGATTGTGTCCTGGACCTGGCAGCTTGAAATTCACACTGGCCACGTGTGCATGAGTGCCCAAAATCCTGAGAGGAGAATGGAGGAGAAAGGGTTGTGGTATGGCCACCCTCCTGGCGAGGGGGATGTGATCCCCCCCCCTTTCTGTCTGTCTCTCTCTCTCTCTTACCCCCCCTTTCTGTCTGTCTCTCTCTGTCTCTCTGGTGAGTACATGTGCCCTATAGCAAAATTCTCTCTTGAAATTAGGAAATAATTATTCATTTAATATTGATTTATTTTTAATTTGATATAGGGCTTCTGTGTTCACCAGAGAAAAAGAAAGAGAAAGAGAGAGAGAAAGTGAGTCTCCAGGTCCAGGACTTGAACTGTAGTCAGCTATATGAGAGTCTAACACCTCATCCATCATGCCACCTGCTGGCCCCTGTGGTTTTATTTCTGCAGTCTCTATTTCACTGATATATGTCTGTCATAATGCCAGTATCACACAGTCTTGGTAACTGTGGCTTCATATTAAATTTTGAGATGAGAAAGTATAAGTTCAGCTTTGTTCTTTTTCAAGATTGTTTTGACTATTCTGAGTCTCTTGCATTTCTGTATGAATGTTAGAATAACTTTGTCAATTTCTGCAAGAAAGACAGTAGAGTTTTTGTTTATTTTTTTAAGAGAGATTTTTGCTATGGGGTGTGTGCACTTGCTGGAGAGACAGAGAGACTGAAACTGAGAAATCACCCCCTAGTGGGGACGGCCACACTGCAGTTCCTTCTCCATTCACCTCTCAGGATCTTGGGCATGCACAAACACGTGCCTGGTGTGAGTTTTAAGCTGCTGGGTCCAGGACTTAAATTACGGTTGATTACATTGGAGTCCAGCAACGTAACCATTAGGCCATCTGCTGGTCCCCGCAATGGAGTTTTAATAGGAATTGTGTTGAATCTTTGGCTCAATTATGAAGTAATGCCATCTCAACGATATTGAATCTTCCAGCCCACAAACATGGATTTAGGTCTTTGTAATTTCTTTCAATGATGTTTTGTAGTTTTCAGCAAAAGACTTATACTTTTTTAATTAATTTCCAAGTATCTCAATTTGTTTGATGTTATTGTAAATAAAATTGTTTCATTTTTAATTTTTCATTACTAGTATCTAAAATTGTAAATGATTTTTCTATATTAATCTTATATTCTGCAACCTTGCTGAACTCATTTTTAGCTCTAATATTTACATATGTATGTATATCTCTCAAAATTTTCCATATATTACATATGTCATCCTGTAGAGATAGTTTTATTTCTTCCTATCCAATCTAAGTGCCTTTTATTTCTTTTTCTTACCTAATTGCCCTGGCTAGAACCTCCAGTACAACATTGAATAGAAGTAGAAAGAGCAAATACCTTTATTTTGTTCCTGATCTCATTTACCTTTTCTCAGAGAAGTTTTGTTCCTTAGAACTCCGTTTCTTTCTTTCTTTTTTTTTTTTTTTTGAGAGAGGTTTTTGCTATAGGGCATGTGTGCTCACCAGAAAGCAAGAAATCACTCCCCTGGGGGATGGCCATGCCACAATCCCTTCTCCTTCATTCTTCTCTCGGGATCTTGGGCACGCATGCACATGTGCCCAGTGTGAGTTTAAGTCACAGGGTCTGGGAGTCAAACTGCAGTTGACTATGCGGGAGTCCAGCAACATAGCCATTATGCCAACTGCCAATCTCCGAACTCCATTTCTTGACTACCACCATCACCATCCCCTTCTTGCTGCTGCAGTTGGTAATAGTTTGACCAGTATTGTTATTGCCCACCTTTTATTAGAGTCTTCTAGTGGGTGTAAAGATTAGCAAGATAAACAGAGTGTTATTTATAGAAAGTCTATGTTGCCAAGCATAAGAGTAGTGAAGACCTTTCCCTAGTGTGCTCCGTTGTACTCGTGGGTATGGTTTTTGAATCTGTCACCACCCTAATTCAGACAAAATTTAGAGGAAAACTCCAGTGCCCCATTACATTTAAAAGAAGAATCTTTGTTTGCATTCGGCTTATGGAAAACTTACTTCCTTCTGAAATTTTTCTCAAAGAGATTATTCATTTGTCCCTTCTTATTCCATTTACTTTGCTCTTCAGCTTTTAGGAAGAAAGGATTTCACAGTACATCAGACATAGGAGACATATTTGAATTACGGTACTAATTTGTTTATCTTTTTGTTCCTGTTGCTTTTGTAGCTCTGATTTGTATTTCAAATAGAATCTAGATGCTTAAGTGTAACAGCTGTTTCCTTAGTCACAGTTTGCTTACAGCAGAGCTTGCTAATGCAGGCCTGGTTTCTGTCTCCGAATCTTCCTTCAGGAGTCTGTCTGGAATGCCATAAAAGAGATGGCTTTTGGGGCTGGCAGCTGGTATGGTGGTTACCGCACTGGCCTCCCACGTGGGTGACCACAGTTTGAGGCCTGGACCTGGCGATTTGCTTTCTCTCTCTCTCTCTTTCTCTCTGTATCTCTCCCTGGTCAAACTAAAGAAATAATAATAATAAATAAATAAAACAAATTATTCTTTAAAAAAATGAAATGACTTTTTATAGTCGTCATTTTAGCCTCTATCCAAACTGTTCAGTTTACTGTGCTATTTCTGGATGACCTGTTAAAAGCCACACTCTGGGTGCCATCCTGCTGCTTCTGCTGCTGGTTCAACACCCCTTCTACAGCTTAATAAACCTCCCACCATTCATTTTTAGGACCTTCAGTTACCTTTCCTTTTCATAATCTTCCACTTGATATCCATAAGTTCACATGCCATTTCTTTTTTTTTTTTTTGGAGAGATTTTTTTTTTTTTTTGCTATAGGGCACGTGCCCTCACCAGACAGACAGAGAGAGACACAGAGACAGGAAGCGAGAAATCACCCCCCAGGGGGGATGGTCACACCGCAATCCCTTCTCCTCCATTCTCCTCTCGGGATCTTGGGCACGCACGCACACGCACCCGGTGTGAGTTTTAAGCCACCGGGTCCGGGACGCAAACCGCGGTCGACTACGTGGGAGTCCAGCGACATAGCCATTACGCTAACTGCTGGTTCCCCACATGCCATTCTAGGGTGCATGACATGTATTATATTTTAACATTACTTCATTTATTTGTTCAGATAGCAGATTACCTTGACTTTTGAGCACCAATTATGAGCCAGGCACTGTGTGAAATATTAGGAATACATTAGTAGAGTCTTTTTTGTTTGTTTGTTTAAAATAGTTTCTGGTAAGGGCTGGCAGGTGGCATGGTGGCTAAGGGCACTGGATTCCCACATGGCCGACCACAGTTCAAGTCCCAGACCTGGCAGCTTATAATCTCACTCTCTGGTCACATTTTAAAAATAAATAGATAAAGTTAAATAAAATAATTCATGGGAAAAAATAGTATCTGACAGTCCTCTTAATGCATATAAGCAAATAAAATATCTTCCTCTCATCTTTTTCATCACCTTTCTCCTCCATCGCCTCCAGAAAAACTACCCACCGGTCTATAAAGAGATTGTTCCAATTTATTTTAGTTGTATCACAATGTATATTTTCCTAAATACTATTCTTTTTTTAAAATTTTTCCATTCATCTCTTTACTTCTTTTTTTTTTTTTTTTTGAGAAAGAGATTTTTTTTTCTATAGGAAAAATGTGCCCCCCAGAACCAGAGAGACAGAAAGAGAGAAATCACCCTCCAAGGGGGATGGCCACACTGCAGTCCTGTCTCCTCCATTCTCCTCTTGGGATTTTGGGCATATGCATACACACACCCGGCATGAGTTTCAAACTGCACCTTCATCACTATGAGCAGTGCATTACCGCCGTGCCACACACCTGCTCCTTGTGTCACATTATAAATTTGTTTAATCTTATTTGTTATTATTTTTTAATTTGACCAAAGAGAGACAGAGAGAGGAAGAAAAGGAAAGTGAGGAAGCACGCTGCCAGGTCCAGAACTGGAACTGGGGTCGGCCATGTGGGAGTCTATCACCCTAACCACTATGCATGCCATTTTGGCCCCTCAAAATGACCCTAACATTTAATGTACTTAAATAATGTAAATCTCAAGGAGTTTGTTTAAAATGAACATTTCTCTGTACCTTCTTGCTCTCCCTCTTCCTAACCCTAGATTCTGATGCAAGCAGTTTCAAGACCAAAGAGATAGAAATGTTCCTGTGACTTAGAACAGGGATTCTCAGCCTTAACTGCATGTTAGAATCACCTTTAAAACTTATCTGATTGCTTGGGCCCGATGGTGGTAAGCTGGTTTGTGTCCAGAGACCTGAATACACCAGGCATGTGTGTGCCCATTATCCAGGGCTGGCTTTAGGTAGAGGTAGATTGTGGCCTCAGGACCTGTGTTTCTCTCTCTGTTTCCTTCTTTCTGTCTCTATTGCTCATAGGTGAAATAAACTTTAAAGATAGAATTTCTAATCCCTGACTCATACCTTTGATTGTTTATTTGACTATCGAGGTACAACCTAAGCATCATTGGTTTTTTGTTTTTGTTTTTTTAGAATTTTGTCATAGGGCACACGTACTCATTGGAAAGAGACAGAGGGAAAGTGAGAAATCACCACCCAGGAAGGATGGCCATGCCACAGTTCCTTCTCCATTCTCCTCCTGGGATTTTGGGCACTCATGCACATGTGCTTTGCATGATTTTCAAGCTGCTGGGTCCAGGACTTGAATCATCATCAGCCATGTGAGAGTCCAGCACCTTAACCACTATGCTACCTTTTGGTGCCAGCATCAGTATTTTTTATAAACTCCTCAGATAATCCTATTGTGCAGCTAAACATGTAGTATATTGTGATGAAACGTTCAGAATTAAATATCCAAACAATGTAGTGAGGGAAAGGGAGGGAAGGAAGAGAAAACATCTGCAGTTAGCGGAAGCATTTAGTCATGCTAAGAAAATAGATGGTCCTCGTTTTCATTGTTAGTGATAGCTAATTTGTCTATTTTGTGCTCCCACATCTTTATACTCAGTTTTAAGGATCATAGCAGCTGCTCAGTGGGGCCCGTGAGGATTATCTGTAGGTTCCTGAGAAGTCTTAGGGAGCTTTTGAAAAAGAAGATAAATGATGCACCTGGTTGGGGTGTGGATTCAGCTAATTCATGTTGGATTACCAAGTGTTGCTTGAACCATAAAACTTAATTTATAAGATATAACTCATCCACTGTTAATATCTTCAAATAAACAGATCAGAGGTGGAGGGAAAAACGGCTTAATAGAGAACAGCAACAATAACAAAATTACAGAATTAGGACATGCTTGAATGAGAAAATAGAAAACCAGGTCTGGTGCCAGCAGGTGGCATGGTGGTTAACGGTGCTGGACTCTCACATGGCTGATCATGGTTCGAGTCCCGGAATTGGCAGCTTGCTTTTTCACTTTCCCTCCCTCTCTTTTTCGCTCTGTCCCTCTCTGATAAAATTAAAATAAGTAAAAATAATTCTTTTAAAAACAAAACAAAACAGAAACCTGGTCTGGCCCCATAACCTAGTGATCAAAGAAACTGATCCCACATGGCTGACCATGGTTCAAATCCTGGGCCCACCAGCTTGGAAAACACATTGGGTACACGTGCATGTATGCCCAAGATCTTGATAAGTTGGAGAAATGAAAGAGTATGAATCAGGGCGTGACCATACCTCATGTATGGGGTACTTTCTCCTTCTCTGTCTCTCTCTTTCTCTCTGGCAAGTACATGCACCTCACAATTGCATTTTCAAATAAAAGCACTTGTTATTTACCACTATGCTGGTTAGTTAAGTATTCCTTTGATCTTTCAGGAAGTGGTTCTCTGTTTGCTGTCTTGGAAAGGACCAACTCCTATTCAGTAGACTCTCCCTTTGACTCTTCCTTCAGGGCCTTAATTGGGTACCATGTAGGGTTAAATGAAGAGAACAAAGAGGAGAACACCTTGAAATTAGAAAGTAGATTTCACTTCTCTCTAGCCTTTGATACATCAACTTGGGTTTAAAGTTCTCGTTTCAGGGCCAGGAAATGGCATGGTGGTTATAGCACTGGATCCCACATGGCCAACTCTGCACTTTGAGTCCCAGATTTAGCAAGTTGAAAAACACACAGGCGCATGTGCATTTGTGCCCCAAATCCTGAGAGGAGGCTAGAGAAGAAGGGATTATGGTGTGGCCATTCCCCCACCCCCCCCAAGAGGTGATTTCTCACTTTCTCTCTTTGTTTCTTTTCAGCACACATACTTATCCTATGGCAAAAATCTTAACAACAAACATACAAAAAATTCTCGTTTCTGTATTTTGAAGATAAGGAAGTACTTAAGTTTGTAATGGAGTTTCTACAGTTTAAACTCAGGTTACAAAATTAGAAGTATAAAGAACTGGGGAAAGAATTGAAACAATCTTTAAATATTCTTTTGAATTTACAATGGGTTTTGAACAGTTCTGTAATTTCAATGAAGGAATGGCTGGTGTCCTGTAGGTGGCGGTAAAACATCACTCCTTGATATGAACATGGACTATAAATGGCAGCACTTTGAATTCTGACATTGGTATTCTTTTATCTTGATTTCCTCTTCCATCATCATTTGTTGTTTGAATATTTTATTTGTTTTTGACATTTTTCTAATGTGTCTTTAGTTTGATGATAGCTTATTTTTTTTGTTTGTTTTTTAAAAGTTTTTGCCACAGGGCATGTGTGCATGCCAGAGAGACAGAAAGAGAGAGGTCAAGTACGAAATCACTCCCCGGGGAGAGAGCCATGCTGCAATCCCTTCCTTTGCTTTTTCTCCTGGGATTTTGGGTATACACAAACATGCACCTGGCATAATTTTCAAGCTGTAGGGTCCAGGACTTGGACTGTGTTTGGCCTTGTGTGAGTTCAACACCTTAATCACTACACCACCTGTTGGTCCCAAAGATAGCTTTTTAAATTTTTTTAATTATTATTTATTTATTTATTTATTTATTTATTTTTGGCTATAGGGCACGTGCGCTTTCCAGAAAGATGGAGAGAGACAGAGAGACAGAAAGTGAGAAATCACCCCCCAGTGGGGGATGGCCACTCCACAATCCCTTCTCTTTCATTTTCCTCTTCTTAGGATCTTGGACATGCATGCACACACGCCCAGCGTGAGTTTAAGCCACCAGATGTGGGACTTGAACCACAGTCTATTACATGGGAGTCCAGGAACATAGCCATTACACTAACTGCTGGTCCCATTTTATTTATTTATTTTTTAGAAAATATTGGCTTGCCTTTATTTTTCATGATGCTGAAAAATACCTTTTCGATTATTCCTTTGCATATTTATTTTTCTTTCTAGCTTTTGTCTTGTATGGCTACATTTCTCTCTTGCCATCCTTTTACCTTACTGCCTTTTTTTTTTTCCAGAGATATTTTTAAAATGTTTAGTTGATTTTATGTGTTGTTATTATTTTTAAATTTGCACTCACCAGAGAGAGATGAGAGAGAAAGTGAGAAAGCAAGCCACCAGGTCCAGAAATTGAATCATGTGGGAGTCCAGCACCTTCACCACCACACTACCTGCTGGCTCCAATAACTTAGTTTTAAGATACTGTTTAGTGGACCAGTCCATGGCCTGATGGTTATGTGAGCTGGATCCCACATAGTTGTCTACGCAATTCAAGTCCTGGACCCAGTGGCTTGAAAAATACACTGGGAAGTTGTACATGCATGCCCAAAATCCCAAAAGAAGAGAGAGATGGGGAGAAGGGATTATGGTGTGACCATTCCTCATCGTAGGGTGGTGCTTTATCACTTTCTCTCTCTCTCACCCCTCCACCCTCCACGATAAGTGTACCCACCTTCTGGTAATTTTTTTTTTTTTTTTAAGCTCTGACAAACACTGGGCTTCTAACTATCGTAGAATACTCACGGAATTTTAAATTTTAAAGTTTGTGATATATTGCATTTATGAAATAGGAACTATATCACACACACAAGAAATGTATATCATCATAAATACTGTGCGTGTATTACATTTTTGAAGCAATTTCTCATGTGATAGTCCAAAATGCCTAGATGTGAGGAGTTGGCTAATAGTATATTCCAAGTAGTCAGCCATTCATTTGAACCTAATATACCTCGTAAAATATGAAGTCAAGTGACAGAGACATGAACAATAAAATTTATTGTTCTTTGTCCACTTCTTATGTGCAAAATAAGTACTCAACATAAACTCATTCAGTCTTTCCTCTTTTTACTTAACATTTCTCGCCATCTTCTTCCTTTTGTACTTTGCCCCTGTCTTTAATGAAGATATATTTTGATTTTATTCCAAGGTCAACTTTCCCCATGTCCTTAATTTTATCTTTCCTGCTTCCCTTTAAAGAAGACTACTATGGCTGGTTAGTTCACTATTCATTTATTTTTAATGCTCGAGTATACGTGCACAAAAGATGGAGAGAAAGAAAGCATCCCAAATGGGCCTGGTCACTCCACAATTCTTTTCCCTTTAATTCTCCATTCCATCAGGATCACATACCAGGCATGATGCCAACAGTGCTGGAACTCAGACCTCAGTTGGCCATGTGACTTCCTCTGAGCATGGCCTAACTGCCTGGCTGCAGGGCTTGCCCTAGTTCACTTATTCAACAGACACTCAGTATTGACAGGCCCTGAATCAGGTGGTATGAGTGGGTACAGAGATAACATTCTGTGTTCTCAAGTTGTCTTGAGTTTAGTGGAGGAGGCAGACAAATAGACTGTTGTAATGCAGCGTGATTGGTCCTGGATTTTAAAAGGGAGCTTTGGGAACCCAAAGACAGGGTGCTAAATTGCTTCTGGGAGAACTAGAGAGATTCTCCCAAGGTAGCAACTAAACTGAAAATAGGATATTTTAGGCAGAGTGAACGATATGCAAAAGAGCCACAAGGAAGAATGGCCTAATGCTTTACTGTGGTGTATTTGAGCTGATGCACAAATCTGAAGGACTTTCTTTATAGTTCTGCCATCAATTTATAGTGAGATTTTAATAAAATCATCTAAGCTTTTTATATTAACACTGAATTTCCTTATTTATAAAAGAAGACAGGGAAATGTGCCTTTGAAGCCTCTTAATTTGTCTGTGCTTTTTATGTGTGTATACATGTATATATATGTATGTGTGTGTATGTGTATATGTGCCTTATACAACCATCTGAGTCCTTCAATGATTAGATAAAAGTATCATCTTGGGCCTCGATGCTATGGTACAGCATTAACACAAGTGCCCTGCAAGACTGGAAGCCACATGGCTACCGACGGTTTGGATCTCAGCATCCTGAAGAACTGGAGGGCTGGGAAAGAGAGTCATGGCATGAGGAGGCCCTAAAAAGGGTTTTCTTCCCACTCCTTCCCTCTCTTTCTCTTGTCTGTCTGCCCTGTCTCTCTCTCATGATATAAATAAATAAAACTTAAAATAATCCTCTTAAAATTAACAGTTATTTCAATGCTTGACTGAATTTATCTCTCTATTATAATAAAAACATTACTGAACAAAATCATAAAATTAGTAACAAAAATTCCATTTATTATACTTAACAATGAATATCAGCAAACTTTTCAATCCAACTTTAAAGTCCTTTTAGAATGTACTTGTACATAAACAACTTGTTTGTTCTAAATTAGTGAAAAGTTGTTAGGTATGTGTGTGAGAGACTGTGTCGAGAGCACACACCTCTTTATGATACTCACTCTATCAAGTATTTTCAGATACTGATGTAATATGTAGTAATATGTTGGCTCTATGTGAAGCATCTGGCAACTACCATCGATGATAATTATGGGGGCCAGCAGGTGGCATGGTGGTTGAGGCACTGGACTCCCACATGGCTGACCGTGGTTCAAGTCCTGGACCTGGCAGCTTGCTTTCTCACTTTCCCTCTCTCTGTCTCTTTCTCTTTCTCTCTGTCTCTGATAATCACATGCTCTCTCTCTTTCTCTCTCTGTCTCTGGTGAGTGCAGAGCAAGTTAAAAAAAATAAATAACGATGATAAATACAATTAAGTAAATTATTTTTTAAAATAATTATGTAATTATGCAGCATTTAGTCTGTGATATGCTCTCAAATGCATTTTTAATATTTAATAAATAAAATTAATTCATTTATTTAGCACTTAAAATGTAGCCCATCCTGTGCTAAGGATTTTTAAACTAATCTTCATGACCTCTAATATTTTTCTTTTTAAAAATTATAGTAGAATATAGACAACATAAAATCTACCATTTTAATCATTTTTAAGTGTGCAGTTTAGTGGCATTATGTACTTCCATATTGTTATGCAAGCATCACTATCATTCATTTCTGGAAACTTTCATCTTCCCACATAGAAATTCTGTACCATTAAAAAATTACATGCACTCTTCCTTCCTCCAAACTCTTCCCAACCACTGTTCTACTTCCTGTCTTTCTGAATTTGATTACTCTAGGTACCTCATATAAGTGGAACCATGTAGCATTTGTCCTTTAATGACTAGCTTATTTTCACTTAGCATAATGTATGACCTTTAATTGTAACATTAATCCTATTACTATTAATATTGTATTACTGTCTTATGAAATTGCATTACTGTTAATACTGAATTAACTTATTGGTATAAGTCAATATCAGATCTCTACAACTACCTAAAAAAGCAGTTTTTTTTGTTTTTTTGTTGTTGATTTGCTTTTTGTTTTTTAACTAAGGAACCTAGCGAATCCTAAGATCATCTCAGTGATCTATAAATTGAAAATTTTTTTAAAAGAATTATTTTAGCTTTATTTATTATTATCATTATTATTTTTCAGTTTGATCAAAGAGAGAGAGAGAGAGGAAGTGAGAAAGCAAGCCGCCAGGTCCGAGACTTAAACCGTGGTAGGCCATGTGGGAGTCCAGCACCTTTAACCACCATGCCACTTGCCGGCCCCTATAAATTGAAAATTTTAAGAGATCCATTAGAGGATTAGGTAGCCCATAGACTTTGCCAGCTGTATAATCACTGTAAGCTAGATCAGCTGGTTGATTGGACACATTTTTCTATCTTCCACACATATATGGGTGATAGTCTTGCTAAACTTTCTGCCACTGTTTAATAATTATTTAATTATATAGTTTTTCCTCACTTTCATTTAAGTGTTCACTGATAGTTTCCTCAAAGTTCAGCTGCTATGAATGATGTGTTCAAGGTTCTTTAGGTGTTTGCTAATATTACCCTCAAAGTTCACTGCCCTATTCCGAAGTAATGCTCACATTTTAAAACACATACACACAAATGTGTATGTGTTTTAAACCTTAAAGCTACTCTGTAAAGAAGAGGTTATTACCCTACTTGATATTCAAACCCAGTGGCTATCACTCAAAATCTTATACTTGTTCATATTATATAACAGGAGACCCTTAAACTGTAATGAAATCAACTTCTACAAATCTATATTGTATCATATTATGAATGAAGTCTTTTGTTCAAGTTGGTTAAAGACTACATGTTCAAAGATAGTTGTTCCAATTTAAAATATCACTGGCTGTACAAGACAGAAGCCAGATCCAAAGCAACAACTGGATATTTGTTGAATATTTAAACACTGATATTTTTAAGCCTAATTTTTTTTTTTTTTTAATCAGAGTCCTGGGCCTGATGGCTTACTTTCTCACTTTTCTTTCACCTTCTCTCTTACCATTGCTGCATCCACAAATAACTGAATTTAGGCTAATGAAAATGATCATGAAATTTATAGTCTCTGCTCTTGACTGGCTGGGATAATATTTGATTCCTAAATTCTACCTATCTACTTCTTTCATGAAGAATGAAGCGATTCTTGGGAACCAGCAGTTAGCGTAATGGCTATGTCGCTGGACTCCCATGTAGTTGACCGCGGTTCGCGTCCCGGACCTGGTGGCTTAAAACTCACACCGGGCGCGTGTGCGCGCGTGCCCAAGATCCCGAGAGGAGAATGGAGGAGAAGGGATTGCGGCGTGCCCATCCCCTCTGGGGGGTGATTTCTCACTTTCTGTCTCTATGTCTCTGTCTGTCTGTCTGTCTGGCGAGCGCATGTGCCCTATAGCGAAAACCTCTCAAAAAAAAAAAAAAAAAAAGAATGAAGCGATTCTTGAATGCTATTCAATGCCATAGTCAAATTCCAGTTCATTCTGACCAGTCCCTGTGTGTGAACTGACCATATGGAGATATCATCAGGAGACTTTAGTCAGAGGGTATCACTGCCCAATACATTCATTTGTATGACCATTTTTTTAAATCTATAAAAGATATTGCTTTTATTTGTAATACTTTTCAGCTTGAAATTGACTAATTTTGTTCATTAAAATGTTGGCAGGTAACTCACTGTGGGAATCAATTGATACTATCACAGTAGTGTAACCAGCTACAGGAAATCCAATTGAAGCATATTCAGATTTATTTGATATTTGGTTTATGCTAGTTGAGGAAAGGCTGAAATAGGCTCTTTTTACTGGAAATATAGTCACTGAAACACTAGCAGCCTTGCTCTTTTTTTCTCATTCATTGCTTTCTTTTGACTAAAGGAATTTGGTTTTGGCAAATCTAAGTGAATTTAGGGAAAAAATAATTCATTTGTGATGTACGTAACCTTGATTAATTAGTTTTTTTAAAAAATAAGTACACAAAAGAGAAACTATAAAAAGTGCAATGAGGAGCAGAGAGTAGGGGGGTAGTAGTCAGGGGTGGTGGGAGAAAGAGGAGGCAGCAAATCACCTACAAATGGTGCCAAAGCAGGATCTGAAGCCTACATTTCAAGAGAGTGAGAGAGTGCTCTGCTTTCATGGACTTTTTTATTTTTTGAGAGTTTTTTGCTATAGGGCACGTGCGCTTGCCAGACAGAGACAGAAAGACAGAAAGCGAGAAATCACCCCGCAGGGGGATGGCCACGCCACAATCCCTTCTCCTCCGTTCTCCCTCTCGGGATCTTGGGCACACATGCACACGCACCTGGCTTGAGTTTTAAGCCACCTGGTCCAGGATGTGAACCACAGTCAACTACATGGGAGTCCAGCGACATAGCCCTTATGCTAACTGCTGGTCCCTCATGGACCTCTTCTTTATGAACTGAAGTGTGTAAAAGTTGCTATAAAGGATAAGCAAGTGAAATATTTTATACATTACAGTGGTTGGAATAAAAATTGGGACAAATGGGTTCTAGAGAGCAGAGTACTCAAATACGTGGACAACAATCTGCAGAAATAGTGAGAACTTCAAAAAGCCAATCGGGAGCAAGGGTTTAAATAAGATAATTTATTTCTCACACTGTTACCAGCCCAGATTGAAGAAGACTGACCCCCCAAAAGCAGGTAGTGTTGTGAGATAGCTCAGGAACTCAAATTTCATATGTTTTGTTCTGCTGTCCTCTAGGACATTGTCTTCATGTACATGGTGAAAGCTAGAACTAGACAATGCCACATCCATGTTCCAAATCAGAGGAAGGGGGGAATTTCAAGCAAAAGTAGGGAGTGATTTCCTTTTAAGCAAGTGAGGAAATCGAATATAACCCCCTTTTTTTTTTCATATTTCATTGATAAAATTTTGTCCATGTCCACACTTAGCTGCAAGGGAACTAGAAAATACAGTCTGTAGCTTGCCAGCCATGTTCCCTAATAAAATTCTATCAGGGCCAGAAGGTGGCATGGCAGTTAAGGCACTGGATCCCACGTGGACAACTTTGTGGTTCAAGTTCCAGATCCAGAGACTTGAAAAACATGCTGGACGTGTGTGCGTGCATATCCAAAATCCCTAGGGGAGAAGGAATTGCAGTGTGGCCATCCCGCTGCGGGGTGACTTCTTTCTTTCCCTCTATCTCTCTCTGGCATGTGCACATGCCCTATAGGAAAAACAAAAGCAAAAACACTTTTATCTATCAGAAGAAGAGAAAACTTTTAAGAGGACAATTAG
Source organism: Tupaia belangeri chinensis (assembly GCF_000334495.1). Taxonomy (NCBI): domain Eukaryota; kingdom Metazoa; phylum Chordata; class Mammalia; order Scandentia; family Tupaiidae; genus Tupaia; species Tupaia belangeri. The sequence goes on along the minus strand of NW_006159866.1, from coordinate 710,354 downwards.
TAGGCTGTTACATTCCTACATATATCCATAGATCCTTCCTGCCTGCCAAGGGAGACTCACAGGGCTCCATTCAATTACTTCATCTGCTCAAAATCAGGAGTACTTGAGTAATGCACAGTCTACTCTTTCAGGTCCAAATTAACATTCCAGTGACAAGTTATCTGCTCATCTTACATCCAGTGTACAGAAGTGATAGAAAAAGTATAATTACAGTACAAGTTCCTATTCAGAGAAGAGAAGCGTGAGAAACATGTTACAGTCATTGGTCCACAAGAATTTCCAAGATTCCCTGATGTAGCAGTAGAAAAAGTATCCATTGGGGTGTTCCCTGTTCTGGTCTCAGGAGCTGCACCATAATCCCTTGTCCTCCATAGCCATAGCTAGGGACACTGTCAGAGAACACATTCTACTTCAGAATTGCATAGTTTTCTTTTTCTAAATTTAATTTTATTTTTTAAAAGAATTATTTATTTAATTTTATTTATTCATTCATTTATTTTAATTTGACCAAAGAGGGAGATACACACACACACACACGCGGGGAGGGGGAGTGAGAAAGCAAGTCACCAGGTCTGGTACTCAACCATGGTTGGCCATGTGAGAGTGTCCAGCACCTCAACCACCATGCCACCTGCTGGTCCCCAAGAACAGCACAGTTTTCAGAACTTGCTGCTTGTGGAGATTGGGAAGCCTGAGAGTTGTTTAAGTGATCAAACAAATACAGGCTTTTTTTTTAAGGCCAATATTTTTAATTAGTTTGGAAAATAATTCCCTCAGTACTTTTGTAAGCTTTTGGCCTTTTTTCTTCTGGTCAGTTTCTTCTCAGTAAACAGATCTAAAGGTTTCTTTTAGACTTTCTTCTTACATCTTATTTTGTTGTTTATGTATTTGTTTTTTTGTTTTTGTTTTTTGTTTGTTTGTTTTGGAGAGATTTTTGCTATAGGGTGTGTGCACTCGCCAGACAGACAGAGAGAGACATAGAGACAGAAAGCGAGAAATCACCGCCCAGGGGGGATGGTCACGCCGCAATCCCTTCTCCTCTATTCTCCTCTTGGGATCTTGGGCACACACACACATGCACCTGGTGTGAGTTTTAAGCCACCGGGTCTGGGACGCAAACTGCAGTTGACTACGTGGGAGTCCAGTGACATAGCCATTACGCTAATTGCTGGTTCCCTGTGTTTGTTTTCAGAGGCTTATTTCTCCTTCCCCCCATTTTAGTGGTGGTTACTCTGGAGCCAAATAAAAACATCAGCTTGTATAAGAAGACAACCTATAATTTGATCTTTCTCTCTTGGCTAACTCTATGTTTTGACCGAAAGGTCTTAATGAGAGATACGTATGAAATATAAAGAGCCTTTTTGTTTTTCTATTCTGGGACAAATAGTTGATTTTTCAAACTTGAAGACTCAAATTACTGCACTTACCAGTTTAGATTGTAGACCATTCTCTAACTACTTTCTCTACAGTGACAGGTATCATAGGTACATGATCTGCCTTTCGAATGATCAAAGGCAACCTTTTTACCAAATACTGTGATGTGATGTAAGAAGGATCATCCACTTTCTAGTTTACATTATTTCTTACCTTGTCTTTCACCCAGCCACAAAGCCAAGAAACATTTAACTTTTAAGTTGCTATTTTGACAGCACATTGATTCTGGGTGTAAAATTCTGTATTTCAATATAAGCTAATCTGTCATGACAAGTACATCCCATAATACAGTGGCTTAAATAAGAAAGGCATTTTGTTTTGTTTTGTTTCAAATGTGACAAGATTTGGAGATAGGATGTGTTCCAGGCATGTTATGCAACTCTTCTGCATGAGATTACCCCCAAATCTTCTTTCCTTTATTTCCATTGTTCCATAGCTGAGTTCCTCAGATTCCGCACTATCGTCATTTGGGGCCAGTTAATTCCTTCTTGTGGGTGATTATCCTGTGCATTATAAGAATCTTATTGGTATTCTTGATCTCTGTCTATGCATTGCCAGATGTCTCCTTGTGGGTAAAATCATGCATGGTTGAAAACCACTCCTTTGTAGTCTCTTAAAATCTCATCTTTGTCTTTGTAGGCAAAACAGATTTTTTAAAGAACTATTTATTTATTTAATTCCATTTGTTATGATGATTTTTTAAATTTGACCAGAGAGAGAGAGAGAGAGAGAGAAAGAGAAAGTGAGAAAGCAAGCTGCCAGGTTCAGGACTTGTGGCCATGTGGGAATTCAGTGCCTTCACCTGCGGACCCCGGCAAAGCAGATTTTGATCCATAATGAAGATAAAAATCAACCAGTTGCAATTAGCCCGGATATTCTAAGTAATAGATAAGGACATTAATACTGGCCTGTCCCTAGTACAGCAGTTGAGTGTTTTGCATGGGGAGCTAGATCCCATATGGAGACCACAGTTCAAGTCCTGGTCTTTTCAGAACATACCAGGGTTCTAACGGGATGGACAGGTGGAAACTGAAGGATAATGGCATGATTTTGTCCCATGTGGGTTATTCTCTCTCTCTGGTGAACATGTGGGTCCTCTGACAATTAAAATAAAAAGACATTGGGACCAGCAGATGGTGTAACGGTTACAACGCTGGACTCCCACATAGTCAACTGTGGTTCAAGCCTAGGACCCAGTGGCTTAGAACTCACACTAGGCATGTGTGCATGTGTGCCCAAAATCCTGAGAGGAGAATGAAGAAGGGATTTCAGAATAGCCATTACATCCCTGATGTCTTAATTTCTGTCTCTCTGGCCAGCACTTGCACCCTCTAGCAAAAATCTCTGTAACGACAACAACAACAAAAAAGACACCAGTACTATAATTATGAGATGCCTTCAGAAAGTTCATGAAAAATGCATAATAGGAAAAAAAACTGCATGAATTTTGAAATATTTTGCACCAAAATAAACTCGTACTTTAAATCCATTTCCATGAACTTTTGAAGTCCCCTCATATAACTTTATTCAAAAAGTTAAATAAAGAAATGGAAAATATTAAAAAAGAACCCAACTGAACTTCAAGAGATTAAAAAGTACAGTATCTGATAGAACTATGAAATACTGGGTTGTCAGAAAAGTTATTACATGTTTTTCTATGCAAAAATGCATCGTGACTTTTTTCGATGACCCAATATGCTGAATAGGATTAAAGGCAGATAACACATTGTGAAAGAAGGTTATTGAATTTGAAGACATAGTAATTGAAACTGCTCAAAATTAAATACAAAGAAACAAACCAATTTGGAAAAAGAGAGACTTGGTGAGCTGTGAGATGCATTAAAAGGCCTAATAAATGTGTGATTAGAGAACATGAAGAAGAAGCAAGGGGAAGGGAGAAGAAAATAATGGAAGAAATTATCCACTGAAAAGAAGTCTGTGGCATAATAAAGGAAATGAAAGTGGTTCGTGTTAGCCAGGGCTTAGGGTAAATTCCCCTGGATAACAGACTTTGGTTTACCAGATAAGCACTGATTAAAATGGTGATCAAGAAAACTGGTTTAGGGAACCAGCAGTTAGCGTAATGGCTATGTCGCTGGACTCCCACGTAGTCGACCGCGGTTCGTGTCCCGGACCCGGTGGCTTAAAACTCACGCCGGGCGCGTGTGCGTGCGTGCCCAAGATCCAGAGAGGAGAATGGAGGAGAAGGGATTGCGGCATGACCATCCCCCCGGGGGGTGATTTCTCGCTTTCTGTCTCTATGTCTCTGTCTGTCTGGCGAGCGCACACGCCCTACAGTGAAAATCTCTCAAAAAAAAAAAAAAGAAAACTGGTTTATATAACAAAGAGAAAGGCAAGAAAAGGGGAGGTTACAAGTTATCAAATGTTTTCATTGGTCTATTTAAAATAATGCACTAGGGGCCAGTTGGTGGCATGGTGGTTGAGGCACTGGATTCTCACATGGACAACTATGCTTCCAGTCCCGGACCCAGTGATTGTAAAATCACAGCAAATAGGGGCCAGCGTTGGCGTGATGGTTAAAGGCACTGGACTCCCACATGGCCGACCGTCATTCTAGTCCCAGACCTGGTGGCTCTCTTTTTCCCTTTCCCTTTCTCTCTCTCTCTGGTCACATTAAAACATAATAACAATGGGACCAGCAGGTGGCATGGTGGTTAGGGCGCTGGACACTCCCACATGGCCGACCAGGATTGAGTAATTTTTTGTTTTTTCATTGAAACAGTCACTTTATTGTTGGCTGATTGAATTTGTCAGTGCACAAGGTCCTGAAATTCTGGATGCTAGTCAGGAACCTTGTTAGAATGTATCAGTCCCTGGTGGCTAATTCACATGAAGATTTTATTTTACCTTTTGCCATTTTACCTGAGTCACTGATGATAGCTTTAGTTGATAGGTCTGTTGTATTCATATACAAAAAAGTTTGGAAAGTTGATTAAGGCATTTCATTAATTAAGCCTTAAAACCACTGAAACCAAATCTATGCCAAGGTTCCTGCTTGACACATGTTCCTCAAAAGGTATCATCTCTTTCAACATATATAAAGCTAAGAAAGGCACATTTACGGGACGGAATATCACCAACACAGTATTTCAGCTCTTCAACATGACAGAGAAAAGGCAAAGTTTCTTCATTTATAAATTGGGTCTCCTCCTCCCAGACTCTGCCAAAATATGTCAGTGTCTTGATACTTCGTTCATCATTTAAACCTCGCTAATAGAGATGAATAAATGCCCGTCACATGCATATAAACTAGCCCAATCTGATGAACCAGACAGGTTGCTTTAAACTGATTTACTGCAGACTAATACAGAGCTCAACCTTTTCCAGAAAAACTAGTGCTCTGTAATACTTCTAGAGTTTGCCATCATTGGGAAGGCACGATGCCATATAAGAAATGAACTGGTAAGCCCACAACGGCTGGCACAGTACTTGTGTTCATACCACTAACTGCCTTTTCTTTTTTAATTAGCTTCATATTCCTAGGCTTTCCTTTTATTTCTGCAGTGCTTCTTAGGAAAACTGAGGTAGAATCTGATAAGAAATTTCTAGTCAATTTAAAATATTTTAAATAAGAAAGTTTCTTGTCATTGGGTGAGCAAGTAAGTGATCAATCACAGAAACTGGACATTCAAGATGCCCTCTTCTCCTAAAAGAACAGTCCCACAATCCTACTACTTAGATTTAAAATCCCATAGAAGAGATTAGAAAAATAGGTCATATTTTCCAATATCCAAAATTGGCCAACCAGGTTTTGAGTCCTGGATCTGGTGGCTTGGTTTCTCACTTCCTCTCTCTCTTGCCTTCTGTCTCTCTGTGGCCAAATTTTAAAAATCAATGAAAGAATAAATAAAATAAAATAAATATTTAAAAATTTGAATTAAATAAATAATTTTTTAAATCACAGCAAATAAATAGATAAATAAATAAATGTTTAGGAGCCAGCAGATGGCATAGTGGTTATATTGCTGGACTCCCAGGTGGCTGACTATGACTGATCGCAGTCTGAGTCTCGGACACAGTGGCTTGAAACTCATGCTGGGTGCATGTGTGTGTGTGCCCAAAATCCCAGGAGGAGAATGGAGGAGAAGCTATTGCAGCATAGCCATTTCCGCTGGGGGAAGGGGGGGGATTTTTCACTTTACCTCTCAGTGTCTCTGTTTTGCCTCCCCCCCACAGCAGCACACAGGTGTTAAGGCAAAAACCTTTACTAAGTAAATAAATATGTTTTAAAAACAGTGCACCAGTTGATTGGCTGTACCTTATTCTTTACATTATGAACTCAAGAAAACTGGGAAGGAGAAAGGGTGGGGTCACACTTAAAATCTCTAATCCTTAGTGGCATCACAGTTTGTTTCCTACAAAATGAAACACGCCCTTTGGGCAGTAAGTCTGATACATGTGAGGCATAACCAAACTCTCAGGCTCTTGTTTACCCAGACCTTTAAAATATAAATGGACCTTGAATTCCAGAGACTACTCTGATGTGTTTGTCACAAAATAATGGCTGATTTTTTTTTTTTCTGGTTTAATGAAAACTATTAAGGCCACAGATTCAAGGAGTTCAGTGAATTCCAAGCAAAAGAAACATAAAGAAAACTACACCAAGGGATGTTGAGATCAAATTGCTAAAAACTGTGATACAGGTGGGACTGTAAGGAGGTCAAGAATTCTGTTCAAAGGCATCTCTGAGCCCACCGAGTAGGTACCATGAGCAAAGCTCACCCTCCCAAGGTGAAAAATTTATGGACAAGAAATCATTGAAATTAGATGGTGGCAGGGGCTAGCTTGTGGCGTGGTGGTTAAAGGCACTGGATTCCCACATGGCTTACCACGGTTCAAGTCCTAGACCTGGCTGCTTGCTTTCTCACTTTCCCTTGCTGTCTCTGTCTCTGTTTGGTCAATTTTAAAAATGATAAATAAATAAATATTTTAAAAAGGAAAGAAATTAGATGATGGCAGCTATGTCCAAGGAATATTGCGAGGATTTGATCCCTTTATGAATCTTGTGATAGATGACTGGAGATAGTGACTAGTGGGCAACAGAATGGTATTGGAATGTTGGTAAGATGAGGAAATAGTATCGTCATGTTCGAAGCTTTGGAACAAGTATAAATAATGGCTGTTTAACAGAAAAATCTGTGTCCCCTCTCCAAAGGGCCTGCGTTACTATGATGTAAAAATCAGGTCATGGGGACCAGCAGTTAGTGTAATGGCTATGTCGCTGGACTCTCACATAGTCGATCATGGTTTGAGTCCTGGACCCAGTGGCTTAAACTCACGCCGGTCATGTATGTGTGCGTGCCCAACATCGCGAGAGGAATGGAGGAGAAGGGATTGTGGCGTGTCCATCCCCCCCGGGGGGTGATTTCTCGCTTTCTGTCTCTCTCTGTCTGTCTGGCGACCGCATACGCCCTATAGCAAAAACCTCTCAAAAAAAAAATATATCAGGTCATGTACATTTTCATAATATACTTTTGTTAAATAAAACAAACGAACTCATGTGGCCGGCAGGTGGCGTGGCAATTAGGACACTGGACTCACACACGTCTAACCACAGTTTAAGTCCTGGCCTGGTGGCTTGAAAATCACTCTGGGTACATGTGCATACATGCCGAAAACCCCAAAGGGGAGCATAGGGGAGAAGGAATTGTGGTATGGCCATCTCCCCATGGGGGGAGATGTCTCACTTTCTCTCTTTTCTGTGTCTTTAACAAATGCATGCACGCACCCTAAAGTAAAAATCTCTCTAAAACAAAAACAAAAAATAAACACACAAACAAACAAAATGGTGATAAGGAGAAAATTAGAAAAGAACCTTAGAAAAAAGACACCATACAAAGGAACAAAGATATAACAGATTTATCCTTAGAAACAGTGCAAACCATAAGACAGTCGAACCACATGTTTAAAATACTAACCTAAAGAGAAAAGAATGTAAAAATGCCTTTCAAAACCTGAGGTAAAATACTTTTATAGATATACAGATATAAAGGAATTGGTCATTAGCATATCTCAGTTACTGAAAATGTTAAAGGGAGTTCTTCAATCAGAAGGCTTTGATATTTAACTGTAGATTAGCCTGTCTGACCAGGAAATAATAGAGAAGACAAAAATCATCAATATCAGGAATCTAAAATTTAACACTACAGATTCTATAAACAATAAAATGATTAATAAGAGAATATTATAAAAAAGAACTTCATGACCACTTCAGATGAAAGGCTCAAATCCCTTGAAAAACACAAATACTAAACTCACTCAAGAAGAAAAAGACCGCCTGAATAGATCTGTGTATATTTAAAGATACTCTTTTCACAATACATTTAATTTTGCAAGTTGAATTTTATTAATCAGAGGAAACAGAATCTTGAGTATATAGGTCCTCTTGGGTTATTGAGAAAAAGTCATGATGCATTTTTGCATAAATCAGAAAGATATGTCATGACTTTTCTGACAACCTAATACATTTCAGTTCCTGAGGAAAGTGGTATATTAATCTTATTTTTTAAGACATAGACGCTGCCGAGAAAAACAGCATAAGGTTAAATATAAGAACAGAAGCTTTCATAGTTTGCCTCCCACCTAGTCATAGCCCTTGATTAGACTGGTGGGTGGAGGGAGTGTTCTGCATGTGGCACCATTATGTTCTGTAGTTCTGTACTTGCGATCTTTGTTCGTCCCTTTTGTGGGTTTCCCTTTCTCCATAGCTCTCAACAATAGGTAAGTCTTTGGGCCTTCTGCATTTTTACATTGTATTATCATCTTGGAAGAAGTCATGAATTCACTTTCCAAAGAAAGTAATTTCTATTTTTTTTTTTCTTTTTAGAAAGTTTCTTTTAAAAGAGAGATTTTTGCTATAGGATGCATGCACAGAGAGACAGACAGAAAGTGAGAAATCACCCCACAAGGGGGATGGCCACACCGCAGTCCCTTTCCCTTCAGTCTCTTCCTGGGATCCTGGGCATGCATGCACACATGCCTGGTGTGAGTTTCAAGTCTCTGCGTCCAGGACTTGAACTGCAGTCCTCCATGTGGAAGTCCCAGAAACGTAACCATTATGCCATCTACTCATCCCCCTAATTTTTGTCCTAATCTAAGTATCAGTATTTTTTTGAAATTCATTTCCATGAATGAGAAGGAGAGGGAGACAGAGAGATAGCACTACCAACAGTCTTTTTTTTTTGAGAGAGAGATTTTTTGCTGTACTGCTCATGCACTCACTGAAGAGACAGAGAGAGACAGAAAGCAAGAGATCCTATCCCCCACCTGGACAGATAGCCACTCCAGTCCCTTCTCCATTCTCCTCTAGGAATTTTGGGCACACGTGCCCAGCGTGAGTTTCCAGCTGCCGGGTCTGTATCAATATTTTCCCTTCCTTCTTTTAGAAATCCATAAGCGTCATACTTGCTGTCTTTTGGCCTTTCTTTTTACTAACTTGTGAAAGAGATTCACACTTCTCCCCTAGCTTCATACATGTCTTTTTAAGAATTAAGCTCATATTTTATTTTATTTACATCTAACTTCTTCATTTGAGCATCATTTGATCCTCCTTTGACTTACGCAGTGCATTTAAATAGTGTGCAATCATATTGACTAGGAACTGGGCATGCCAAGATGAATATGTTGTGGTTGCTCTCTGGGTTCTCTGCTGGGAAGTAGGAGAGACAGACAAATAATTGCCATGGGAGAGATGGGAGGTAATAACAGGTGAAAGAGAAAGAGACATTTGATTGTTGAAAGATTAGCAAAGAGAGGGGAGGATGTTTTAAATAACAATAGTACATGCAAATAATAGACATGTTTGAGAATTGGTAAGAAATTCATAGTAACATTGGGCATGAGGGGTCAAGGTGACAGTATGATCGGAAAGGTGGAGTAGGTCGAGATGGTCTGAAGGGTGCCTTGTGGTTAGGGTATATATTAACCTTAAAGGATGCCTTCAGACAATTAAATGGTCAGTTACGTTTTAGGAGGATAATTTTTGGAGACATTGAGAAAGACAGACTGAAATGTAAAGAAACTGGTAGTAAGTAGGGAGACCGATTAGAAGGCTGTTAAAATAGTCCAGGGGAGAAATGATGAAGGCTTTTGAAAACCGTATCTGTGACAGGGATGGAAAGAGGCAAGCTGAGCAGCATTTCCCAAGCACTGCTGGGACATGGGAACAGTCGCATGTGTAGGATGGTGAATACCGGGGTCACTGTTACTATCTTCCAATTCTCTTTCTTTCAGTAAGCCTCTTATAAACTTCCCTTTTATATTCTTTCTTCAATTCTTTTATTTGTTTTTAAAAATTTTTTATAGGGACCAGCAAATGGCATAATGGTTACCTTGCTGGACTCCCACATGGCCGACTGCGGTTTGAGTCTTGGACTCAACAACTAGAAACTCATGCTGGGCATATGTGCATTCATCCCCAAAATGAATATACTTCCTGAGAGTATAGAGGAGAAAGTTATTTCTCACTTTCTGTCTCTGTCTCTATTTCTCCAGCGAGGAGTGCACAGGTCCTATAGCAAAAACCTCTCTCTCAAAAAAAAAAAAAAATTGCTGCAGGACTCATGCACTCACTAAAGAGAGACAAACAGAGAGAGAAAGTGAGAATAAGCCAACCAGGAGGGATGAGTTCATTGCAGTCCCTTCTCCTCCATTCCTGTCAGAATTTTGGGCAAATATGCTCATGTGCCTGGCATGTTTTTCTTTCTTTCTTTTTTTCTTTTTCTCTTTTTGAAAAGCTTTTTTCTATAGGATGCACGCACTTGCCAGAGAGACAGAAAGTGAAAAATCCCCCCAGGGGGGATAGCCTCCATTCTTCTCTCAGGATCTTAGGTACACACACATACACACACACACACACACACGCATGCCTTGCATGAGTTTAAGCCACCAGGTCTGGGACTCAAACTTTGGTCGACTACATGGGAGTCCAGCGTAGCCATTATGCCATCTGCTGGTCCCTGGTCTCCTCTTCTCTTAAGCTAACCTGCCCTCTGTTACCTGATTCATCTTTCTAAAAAATTATCTTGAGAGCATTACTCATCTGTGCTGTCAGTATAAGCTGCGTCCTTCTGGCCTTCTGTTTTCATTATAATCTGGCTTCAGATGTACCTGCTGGGCACGTTACTGTGCACTGTCATGTGGATCGCCTAATTGACCCAGTCTAGTTTTTTCTCTATCATAAAGTCTATGATGCCGTTCAGGGTAGAGGACACATTGTTATAGTCTAATCTGCAAAAAAAAAAAAAAAAAAAAAAAAAGGACATCCAGACATAGCCAAATTTATTGGAGTTTTATTGATTAATAGGTCAGCAACTGTGGAAGGACTCATGTCTCTCAAAAACCCCACAGCCCTGAGTGAAAAGAGAGGGGTGCTTATTAGAGGCAAATATTATAATCAATTTTGGGTTGACATGGTGATTACATTGGAAAATGAGGAGGGGGTGGAGAGGAAAGGAAGTGGGTTCCTATGTGAAAGCAGTTACAAAAGATGAATCAGGCACGTTAATAACTTCTAAGGGCACTCTCCATTGTGTAATGGTCCCCATGACTCTGGGCCGTGGTCTGGTAGTTGGTAATTACAGTGCTAAGGAACATTTAAACAAAAAGGTTTCGGGCTAGGGACCAGCAGTTAGCGTAATGGCTATGTCGGTGGACTCCCACGTAGTTGACCGCGGTTTGAGTCCCGGACCTGGTGGCTTAAACTCACGCCGGGTGCATGTGCGTGCGTGCCCAAGATCCCGAGAGGAGAATGGAGGAGAAGGGATTGTGGCGTGGCCATCCCCCCTGGGGGGTGATTTCTCACTTTCTATCTCTCTGTCTGTCTCTGTCTGTCTGGTGAGCGCACGCTCCCTATAGCAAAAACCTCTTCAAAAAAAAAAAAGGTTTCAGGCTAGTTAGCAAAGACACTAAGACCATTAATCATTCTATTTACTCTGGGCAAAAGGAGGAAGGAAGTATAACGTAAAGTTCAAAGATGGAGGTGCTTCTGCTTCAATGTTAGGTGCTGGTTTTACATTCCATCTCCCCCTGAGCACAGGGATACGTGGAGCATTGACTATTTCCTCGTTTACCCTTTGCCCCTAGGTTCGTTTATTCTTCTCTATCTTTACTTGGTCTAAACACTATTTCAAAAGGTTTTGTGTTGTTAATTCCCTTTTCCTTCCTAAAGTAGTTGGCAGTTATGTAGCATGCTCACAGGATACTTTACACACCAATAATATGATTTCTTTATTTTGAAATATAGACATCTCTCTCCTTTTTACCAAAACCACAGTGACTTAGCTACTTGCATGTCTAAAATGGGCTGTGCATTTTTCTTTTTCTTTGGCTAGACTTTGTGATGGTTATAGATCGATAATATCCTTTTTGGGAACATAGTATTTGTTACTAATTATGGCATTTTAAAGGAGTCACTGCAGTTAACCAGGTAGACCAATTTAGTTAAGACTACTGTCTGTTTCTTTAGTGTGTATAAATAAGGAATTAAGGGAAAGAATAACAACATTCATGAAGAATATAGTCTGATAGCTTCTTAAATTAATGAATTAAAACCACTATATATAGTGTTTTTTTTTCTTAGTTCTTTCATTTGTAAAATGAGATAAAATAACTGTCCTGACATAAGAATGTATCGTGCGCCAGCGGATGGTGAGGAGGCTGGATTCCATGTGGCTTGCTGCACAGTTCAAGTCTTCTATCCAATAGCTTGAAGAATACCCCTGGCATGTGTGCATGTGTGTCCCAAATCCCAAGAGGATAATACAGGAGAAGAGATTGTCACATGGCCATTCCCCCAGGGATGCTTTCTCACTTTCCCTCTCTCTCTGTCTTGAGTTCATGTTCCCTAAAACAAATAAACAAAAAGTAACTGAAAAAGACAAAAACTATAAACTAAGCCTTACTTACCTTCCCCTACCAGGAGTACCTTAGTCCTTTCCTCAGCAAACCCACAAGTGGCTATATTGTAGCCCTATGGGATTTCTCAGGGAGAGCAGAAGCAATAAATATTAAATCTGTAAATGTCGAAGGATCACTTTGTTAAATCTTAGTTGCTAAAAGAAAGAGAAATTCAAAGGTCCATAATCTTTTTTTTTTTTTTAATTGTTAGAAGTTAGCATACACTTCCCATAGAGAAGGAGAAAACACCACTCCAAGGGGCATGGTCACACTGCAATCCCTTCTACTCTCTTTCTTCATCATGATGAGATTTGGGGCATGCTTACATACCCAGCATGTTTTTCAAGTCACTGGGGCAGAGATTCCAGTTATGGTTGGCCACGTGGATCTAGTTCCTTTACCTACTAGGCTATGGGGTTGGCCCCAAAGTGATCATCCTTTTTTTTTAGATATTTTTATTCAACTTTATTTATTATTTTTTAAAATTTATTTTAATTTGACCCAAAAGGGACAGAGAGAGGGAGAGAGAGAAAGTGAGAAAGCAAGCTGTCAGGTCTAGGACTTGAACCATGGTGAGTCATGTGGGAGTGTCCAGCACCTTAACCACCATGTCACCTGCTGGTTCCTTCAGCTTGAGTTTTAAGCTCCCAGGTCCGGGACCTGAATCATGGCTGACTACATGGGAGTCCAGTGACGTAGCCATTACGCTATGTGTTGGTGCCTGGACAATGACTTTTATCTGAAATAATGCACTGGTTTCTTTTTCTAATTCTATTTTCTTTTCCTAATTTTCTAATTCTTCAACCAGTTAGCGTAATGGCTATGTCGGTGGACTCCCACGTAGTTGACCGCGGTTTGAGTCCCGGACCTGGTGGCTTAAACTCACGCCGGGTGCATGTGCGTGCGTGCCCAAGATCCCGAGAGGAGAATGGAGGAGAAGGGATTGTGGCGTGGCCATCCCCCCTGGGGGGTGATTTCTCACTTTCTATCTCTCTGTCTGTCTCTGTCTGTCTGGTGAGCGCACGCTCCCTATAGCAAAAACCTCTTCAAAAAAAAAAAAGGTTTCAGGCTAGTTAGCAAAGACACTAAGACCATTAATCATTCTATTTACTCTGGGCAAAAGGAGGAAGGAAGTATAACGTAAAGTTCAAAGATGGAGGTGCTTCTGCTTCAATGTTAGGTGCTGGTTTTACATTCCATCTCCCCCTGAGCACAGGGATACGTGGAGCATTGACTATTTCCTCGTTTACCCTTTGCCCCTAGGTTCGTTTATTCTTCTCTATCTTTACTTGGTCTAAACACTATTTCAAAAGGTTTTGTGTTGTTAATTCCCTTTTCCTTCCTAAAGTAGTTGGCAGTTATGTAGCATGCTCACAGGATACTTTACACACCAATAATATGATTTCTTTATTTTGAAATATAGACATCTCTCTCCTTTTTACCAAAACCACAGTGACTTAGCTACTTGCATGTCTAAAATGGGCTGTGCATTTTTCTTTTTCTTTGGCTAGACTTTGTGATGGTTATAGATCGATAATATCCTTTTTGGGAACATAGTATTTGTTACTAATTATGGCATTTTAAAGGAGTCACTGCAGTTAACCAGGTAGACCAATTTAGTTAAGACTACTGTCTGTTTCTTTAGTGTGTATAAATAAGGAATTAAGGGAAAGAATAACAACATTCATGAAGAATATAGTCTGATAGCTTCTTAAATTAATGAATTAAAACCACTATATATAGTGTTTTTTTTTCTTAGTTCTTTCATTTGTAAAATGAGATAAAATAACTGTCCTGACATAAGAATGTATCGTGCGCCAGCGGATGGTGAGGAGGCTGGATTCCATGTGGCTTGCTGCACAGTTCAAGTCTTCTATCCAATAGCTTGAAGAATACCCCTGGCATGTGTGCATGTGTGTCCCAAATCCCAAGAGGATAATACAGGAGAAGAGATTGTCACATGGCCATTCCCCCAGGGATGCTTTCTCACTTTCCCTCTCTCTCTGTCTTGAGTTCATGTTCCCTAAAACAAATAAACAAAAAGTAACTGAAAAAGACAAAAACTATAAACTAAGCCTTACTTACCTTCCCCTACCAGGAGTACCTTAGTCCTTTCCTCAGCAAACCCACAAGTGGCTATATTGTAGCCCTATGGGATTTCTCAGGGAGAGCAGAAGCAATAAATATTAAATCTGTAAATGTCGAAGGATCACTTTGTTAAATCTTAGTTGCTAAAAGAAAGAGAAATTCAAAGGTCCATAATCTTTTTTTTTTTTTTAATTGTTAGAAGTTAGCATACACTTCCCATAGAGAAGGAGAAAACACCACTCCAAGGGGCATGGTCACACTGCAATCCCTTCTACTCTCTTTCTTCATCATGATGAGATTTGGGGCATGCTTACATACCCAGCATGTTTTTCAAGTCACTGGGGCAGAGATTCCAGTTATGGTTGGCCACGTGGATCTAGTTCCTTTACCTACTAGGCTATGGGGTTGGCCCCAAAGTGATCATCCTTTTTTTTTAGATATTTTTATTCAACTTTATTTATTATTTTTTAAAATTTATTTTAATTTGACCCAAAAGGGACAGAGAGAGAGGAGGGGAAAGTGAGAAAGCAAGTCACCAGGTCTGGGACTCAAACCATGGTTGGCCATGTGGGAGTCCAGGGTCTTTAACCACCATGTCACCTGCCAGCCCCAAGTGATAATGTTTTAAAATAAAAATAAATAAAATAAGCTGAGATGAGACTCTTTCTTTGTATTTGTTTTCCTCTAGTATTCTTGCCAATAAAGACTTTTTTAAAAGCTCTCAGTCCTTTCCACTATGAGCCTACCCTGATATTTTCTAGTTAGATAAAGAAATGATCACAAGATGGGACCAGCAGGGGGACCAGCTGTTAGCGTAATGGCTATGTCGCTGTACTCCCACGTATTCGACCACGGTTTGCGTCCCGGACCCGGTGGCTTAAAACTCACGCCCGGCGCGTGTGCATGTGTGCCCAAGATCCTGAGAGGAGAATGGAGGAGAAGGGATTGCAGCATGGCCATCCCCCCGGGGGATGATTTCTCGCCTTCTGTCTCTCAGGCTCTCTCTGTCTGTCTGGTGAGCGCACGCGCCCTATGGCAAAAACCTTTCCAAAAAAAAGATGGGACCAGCAGGTGCCGTAGTGGTTAAGGGTGCTCGACTGCCGCATGGCTGACTATAGTTTGAGTCCCAGACCTGGTGGCTTGCTTTCTCGCTCACTCGCTCGCTCTCTCTCTCTCTGTCCCTTTCTGGTCAAATTAAATAAATAAAGTTAAATAGAATAATTCTTCAAAAAAATAATACCACGAAAAAATTAAGCAAGCTATTTCAAGTAGTGGTAAATGTCATGAAAGATATATATTTAAATATATAAAATATATTTTTAAAATAATATATATAATATATATATATATATATAATGTAAGACCTGCATGGAGGCATTTTTAAAGACAGAACTTTATCTGGGCAAGGGTCCCAGATAAGTGATCAGTTTAATGATTGATTGAAGAGGACAGATCATCTTGTGGGCTTTTTTTTTTTCTCGTGATTTTGCCATAGGGCCACAGGGCGCGCCCACCCCCCCCCCCCAGAGAGAAACAGTGAGAGGGAAAGTGAGAAATTATCCCCTGAGAAATCATCCCCACACCCTGCACTCCCTTTTCCTTCATTCTCCTCTTGGGATTTTTGGACATGCATACTCACATGCCTGGCATAATTTTCAAGGTACTGGGACTGGGACTCAAACTGTGATCAGCCGTGTAGGAATCCATTGTCTTAACCACTATGCCACCTGCTGGTTCCCTTCTGGACTTTTCTTGATACTTGGCATCTTAAGTAATCAATTTCTATTTTTAGAGGGGAAAATTATCAGGTTTTTGGTGCCATTAAGTCATTTCTCTGGGCTCTTTATTAGGAATTCTCATCTGTATGCTCCCTATATTGCAAAACATGGTAAGAATTTGAGTTAAATTTTTGTTTTTTCCATTCAGGGGGGATTTGGGAACCTGTGACTTAGACTCATGGTCTTTGTTCCTTAATTATCATAACTATTCCTTAATTGCTAGCATCAACAATGATTTAAAATTGACTCCTACTCCTTAAAATTTAACTGTCATTAGCTGGAGTTGGGGGAGAATTTCTATTTCTTCTCTCAACAGAAAAGAACTAGGCCTTTTTCAAGTCTCCATTAGGTTTCATAGTTGCTGTGCTAGTGAAAGAAGCAAATGTAATGCCTAATGCAGGGAAGACAAAACAGCCTTTCTGAGTTCTTCGTTGGGGCCCCTATTACAAAAGACAGATTAACAAGAGAACAGCAAACAAGCATTTATTAACATTTTACACTTCATGCACTCATGTATAAAAGGGAGATAACCAGAGAAATGAGTATATCTCAAAGAGATGGCTAAAAATTTAGGCTTGGGGGACAGCAGGTAGCATGGAAGTGAAGGTGTTAGATCCCACATGGCTGACTGCACAGTTCGAGCCCTGGACCTGGTGGCTTGAAAATCATGCTGGGCACGTGTGAGTGTGTGTGTGTGTGTGTGTGTGTGTGTGTGTGTGTGTGTATACCTAAAATCCCAAGAGGAGACTGGAGGAGAAGGGATTGCAGCCTGGCCGTCCCTCTTGGGAGGTGATTTCTTGCTTTCCCTCTGTCTGTCTATCTGTCTGTCTGTCTGTCTCTCTCTCTCTCTCACTGGTAAGTACATGCACCTTAGAGCCAAAAAATAACTGTAGGCTTAAATACAGACTTGCGCTGATACAAAGAAGAGTATGGGTGCTATAGTTTGCATATGGTTTGTCCTCCAAACGTTTATGTACTGGAAACTTGGTCGCAGGTGTAATGGTATTGAGATGTGGTGGGGCCTAGTGGGTGGTGTTTGGATCATGAGGGCACGGCCCTTATGAATGGATGAATGCTGCCAAGTAAAAGGGAGAACGTTCTCTCTCTCCGTGAAATGGGTTAGTTCCTGTGACAAGGTGTTAGAAAGGTAAGACGACTGCCTGAAGGTCTCTTTACACACACCTGCCTTCCTCCCCTCTTCCATTGGGTGTGTTGTGATTTAGCACCAGAGGTCAGTCAAATGCCAGCATCATACTCTTGCACTTTCCAGCCACATAATCATGAGCCAAATAAATTTCTGTTCTTTATAAATCACCCAGTCTCAGGTATTTCTGCTTAGCAACATAAAGTTGCTTCTTTCCTCCTGGTGTAGAGAGAGCATCTCTCACATGAGAGTTTTATGACCTGCTTCAGGGGAGTAAGATCAGAGAACATCCTTCCTGATATTTCTCAAATTCCTTTAGCTTAAAATATTCAATATGCCAAGATGTTAAATTTTGAAGTAATGTGTCTTGAATGCCATCACTAGCTACATGACCTTGGGGCAAGTCACTTAACTTTTCTAAGCTCAGGTGCCTCCTATGTAAAATGGGCATGGTTAGTTATTAAGATTAAATGCAATAATGAATACTAGAGGGTTGATATATTGGGTTGTCAGAAAAGTCATGACACATTTTTGCATAGAAAAATAAGCAAAATGACTTTTCCAACCACCTAATTGTTCATGGCCCTTATAAACATGGAAAAAAGGTAACTATTATTTATACTTTTAGCTGTTTACATATCGTTCTGTTTTGTTTTGTTTGTTTATTTGTTTTTGCCAGAGCATAAGTATGCTAGCCAGAGAGAGAAAGCACCCCACAATGGGCATAGTCACACTGCAATCCCTTTTTCTCCTCCCGTCAGGATTTGGAGCATGCATACATGCACATGTGCCTGGTATGTTTTTCAAGCCACTTGGGGCTGGGATTTAAACTGCGGTCATCCATGTGGGATCTTGCTCTGTATGTACTGTACCTAACTGCTGTGCTCCTAGACCAGCCCCTAGTCACGTACATGTTTTTCAAGAGTCTGTGATGCGCAAGTTGGTCTGTTAAGCCCTGCTTGGAACAAATGTAAGCAGAGATAAGTAAAGGAGCCCACTGAGCAGAGACTTGTACATACTTTAGCAGCTGTTATTGTCATCCTGCGAGATAGACTGTAGCAACACTGAGTGTGGACAAGTGCTAGGTTCACGGGGAAAGGGAAGGAAGAGCAGGTCACCTTCAGAAAAAGTGGAACAAAAATCACGTCTACTCTTACCGAATGGCATCTTTGCAACTCTTCTGAATCTATCTGAAGCTGTGAGTGAGTGAGTGAGTGAGCATGTTTGTGGGGAATAGGATGAGATGGGGCATACAAACTATTACCACCTTTGTTTCAGAACATGGCCTTGTTGTTGAGAAAAATGAATAGCCCCATCTCGACATATTCATTATATAGAAACAAATTCACTTGCTAATACATGAGTTGACCCATATAACTCCTCCACTGAAAATCTTATTTTTCACAGTGACAGCTGTTAAACTATGCCTACTATCCTATGAAATATGAAAATACCAGAGATAGAAAATTTAATAGAGAATTGGAGATAGACCATAGGAAGAAGGTAGAAGCAATTCACAACTCATCAAGAGTACAACACCCCATTCTATTTTTTAAAAATGGCAATACAGACACACAAAGATATCAAATAAAATGCTGGGCTAATCCATAGGACAACAGTTCAGCCCTATGCCTGGGGAGCCAGATCTCACATCATTGACCGCACCTTGAGTCCTGACCTAGGTGGCTTGAAAAATAGCCTGCACACATGTGTGTGCATGCTCAGAATCCTGAAGGGATGGAGAAATGGAAGAAAAAAGATTGTGGTATGACCATACCCAGTAGGATGTCTCTCACCATTTCTCTCTCATATGAGCACACACTCTTCTGGCAATCAATTAATCAAATTATGTAAAGAATAGAAAGATAAAATGCTCTAGCTTAAGATTAGGGAATAATGTAGATTCTGTATATCATAATTTTAATTTGACCAATTTAAAATTTTAAAATAGGCCTCTGCCAACATGTGTTTATGCCTTCTGCATAAGCTTGAAAACAAATATGAGCTTTGTGCACACTGCCGAGGGAAGGGGACAGCATTCTACATTCAATCCTGTGCTAACATGGCTTCAAAAAAGCAGCTCTTATTGTACATACTGAATTGCCAAGTGTGTAGCTCCTTGAACTGTTGAGTTGATAAAGAGAGTACTTATCAGTTAAAAATTGAGAAGGCAGATGTCTTTTATTATCACAAGTGTATGCTGAGACGTGACTATTCTCAAGGCAGGCTTGTGGATACCACCACCTCCCCCACCCCCAAATCTAAGAATCTTAGATTCTTTCATAGCAGATGGCAGGCACAGGCTCCAGACCAATTCCATATGGAATAAATGGTGAAGCAAAGATTTCCTAATAAGATAGTTTCTTTATGAGCTACATTAATTGAAAGATAGCAAATTATACTGCAGGAAATGCCAAGTTCTC
This sequence comes from Tupaia belangeri chinensis, assembly GCF_000334495.1. NCBI lineage: Eukaryota > Metazoa > Chordata > Mammalia > Scandentia > Tupaiidae > Tupaia > Tupaia belangeri. The sequence continues at coordinate 690,570 of NW_006159866.1, read as the reverse complement.
TGTTGTACATCTGCACTCTGGGGATCTTGGCTTCCTGGCTCTGCCTCCTACAAATTTTATGATTTCAAGTGGTCACTTCTCTGCTACCTCAGTCTCTTCATCAATAACATGTTAAGTCTTGATTATTTTCTAAGCTATAACACAATTTCATTATTTTATTATCATGTCTAGAATATCTTTTTCCATCATTATGCTGAGAGACATTGTCCAAACAAATATGTCCATGGGGGCACGGGCAGGGTTTTGAACAGCCTAGAATGGTCCAGCTTATAGCAGATCAGTTAGCAGCAGGGCTGACTAGCCTAGAGAAAAGAAAACTAAGGTTGTCTTTAAATATTTAATTAATGTCACCTGGAAAAAAGAAGTAAGATCTTTTCTGTGTTGTCATAAAATATAAAACTGAGGTAGACTTTATTGAGTACCCTAGCCCCAAGGGGATATGAAAAAGTTTTTTGTGATTATGGATACGTTTATGATATTGATAGTTATGATTGTTTTATGAGTATATATATTTATATCCAAACACATCAAGTTGTATACATTAAAGATCTACCACTTTTTATATGTCAATGATTCCTCAATAAAGTGGTTAAAAATACTTACATATAACTGAGCCCAGTGACTAGAAGTTTCTGATTTCTGGCTTATTATACCTAGTTCTTTTCCTTTTTTTTTTTTTTAACCATGAATAAAATTTCCACACAAGGGGAAGTTTATTGATTTCTTTATTCCCTCACAAAAAGACCAGCTGTAATCAAGTGAGGCAAGCATTCACTTCAATTTTATTGTCTTCATCATAAAACAAAAGATGAAGCTTGAAGTTGAAGCTTGGAACAGGATCACTTGACCCTTTCTCTTATCTCCTCCCAATTCAAAATGCTTGCATCTTTTTTTTTTTTTTTTTTTTTTTTTTTTTTTTTGGAGAGAGTTTTTTTTTTTTTTTTTGAGAGAGAGATTCTTGCCATAGGGTATGTGTGTTCACCAGACAGAGACAGAGACAGAAAGTGAGAAATCACCCATTAGAGGGATGGCAACACCACAGTCCTTTCTCCTCTATTGTCTTCTCGGGATTTTGGGCACGCACATACAGGTGTCCAGCATGAGTTTTAAGCCACCAGGTTTGGGACTCGAACTGTGGTCGACTATGTGGGAGTCCAGCAGTGTAACCATTACACCATCTGCTGGTCTGGCGCTTATATCTTTTAATAGCCAGCATCCTCTTAGATCTGCAGGTGGGCTCACCACATTCAAGCCTAGCACAGTCTTCTTTGTAGTTACGGCCTTTGGTGGAGAATGGACTTAGCCTGTTCACCACAGCCACTCTGCTTCCTGACATAATGCCACTTTCCCTGAGCATACAAAGAAACCTTGCCCTTTTTGTATTGTGTCACTTTGTGAGCTGGGTGCTTGCCACACTTCTTACAGAAAGTCCGTCGAGTTTTAGGGACGTTTACCATGTTTGCCGGCATGCTATCTGCACAGAAAACCAAGTCATTTTCTAACAAATATAGATATCCAGTAATAAATAGGCAGCCTGGGGCTGGCAGGTAGCATGGTGGGTAAAGACTCTAGACTCTCACATGGCTGACCACAGTTCTCAGACCTGGCAGCTTGCTTTCTCACTTTCTCTGTCTCTTTCTCTTTGTCCTTCTCTGGTCAAATTAAAACTAATTATAATAATAATAAAGTTAAATAAAATAATTCTTTTATAAATAAATAAATAGGCAGGCTCACTCTTCAGCTACCTGTCAGTGAAGATATGGAAACAGAGGCAAAATGACCAACTTTGAAAGGGTTTACCTTAATAAAGGCATTATACTAGAATTTGATCACAAAGCTAGGTCATACAGTTATTAGTGTCACTACCAACTGTATTCAGAATGTTACTCAAGTGCTTTGGGTGGGGAAAGTTCTCTTTTCTTTTCTTTTCTTTTTTTTTTTTTTGAGAGTTTTCTTTGCTATAGGGTGCGTGCACTCGCCAGACAGACAGAGAGAGACATAGAGACAGAAAGTG
>NW_006159866.1:688148-688447 GCF_000334495.1 Tupaia belangeri chinensis | reverse complement strand
GGGCGGCAGGCGAACCGCGGTTGACTAGGTGGGAGTCCAGCAACATAGCCATTACGCTAACTGCTGGTCCCAGAAAGTTCTCTTTTCTATTTGATAGAAAAGTCCAGACACATTTTTGTATAGAAAAATAGAAAAAAAAAATTGACAACCCAATAAAAACAAATAGAAAACTTTCTTTAATAATTATACAAGTGATATTTTTACAAGTGATCTGGGCTTTCCTTAAAAAATAGGTAAGTCTGTGATATTTTATAGGAATCTTTTTTTTTTTTTTTTTTTTTTGGGGAGGTTTTTCACTA
>NW_006159866.1:679765-687973 GCF_000334495.1 Tupaia belangeri chinensis | reverse complement strand
GAACCGCGGTCGACTACGTGGGAGTCCAGCGACATAGCCATTACGCTAACTGCTGGTTCCCTATAGGAATCTTTTTTTAAGAATTATTTAATTTTATTTATTCATTCATTTATTTAATTTGACCAGAGAAAGAGAGAGAGAAAGTGAGGGAGCAAACCATCAGGTCCAGGACTCAGACCGTGGTTCGTAATGTGGGAGTGTCTAGCACCTTAACCACTATGCCATCTGCTGGCCTCTAGGAATCATTTTTTAATTCCTATAAGATTTGTAACCTCAACCACCCACCATAGTTTCAGTTAATTATGTATTACCTTTTATTTTGTATTCTTAATTCTTCAATGTCTGAGCTCCAACTGTAAAAGGATTAAGATTCATTTCCCTTGGCTTAACAGTCTCATTACATTTTATTTTAGCCTTCTTGAAAGTAGCTTTAATAATCTATAAAGCCAGAAACAGTATTTGATACATTTTTCTACATCTCCAGAAGCATGTAGCACACAGTTGAGCAGAATCAAAACTAGAATGGTGGAGAGTGTGTGTCAGTGATGAAGTGTCTTACAGCACCTAGATGCCAGGGCGACAGACCAGGTCATCTTTTTTTTTTTTTTTTTTTTGGGGGGGGGGGGGGGGGGGGGTTTTGTTTTTCTTTTTTTTTTTTTTTTTCTTTTTTCTTTCGGTGGGGAGAGGTTTTTGCTATGGGGCGTGTGTGCTCACCAGACAGACAGAGAGAGAGACAGAGAGACAGAAAGCAAGAAATTACCCCCCAGGAGAGATGGCCACGTCGCAATCCCTTCTCCTCCATTCTCCTCTCGGGATCTTGGGCAAGCACGCACACACGCTCGGTGTGAGTTTTAAGCCACTGGGTCCGGCTTGAACCGCGGTCGACTACATGGGAGTCCAGCGACATAGCCATTACACTAACTGCTGGTCCCTGACCAGGTCATCTTTGTCTGAACCATTTGCTGGATATATTGAACTTGCCAAATTATTGAGGGCTCAACTTTTTAAAAGTAGTCTAAAAGATGAACGGAAAAAAATAATGAAAGAATGAAGTTTTTGCAATTTCACCTCTACTACTCAAGAAAAGCAGATCCTCTGCATCTTACCCACGAACGTGTCGGTGTATTAAGAGTGAGCTGAAGAGGTGGGTGGCTCACAGGAACAACTGTTACCAATGTTTGGCTGTCTCTTCCTATTGTTATTGTATTCAGAGTCCTTTTCATCTTTCTAAGCCCTAATCTTGATGAACATAATACATTTTACATACATTCTTATCGTCTACATGATTCCTGGAAAATAATGAAGAAACCTGCTAGTTAGCAAGCATCCATCGTGTGCTAGGTACTATGGGAGATTCCTTTATGTGTCTTAAATGATCACATTTTCATAGCCACGGGACCAGGTAGGTGATGCTGACATTTTATGGTGGTTCAAAAGGATAATGCTCTATTTTGCTCTTTCAGATATGTTTGAATCTCAGTACCCTTGGATCTGGATCTAGCCCAGTTCCACTCATCTAAACCCATTTCTTACTGCATCTATCTACTGAGGACAGCAAAGATTTGCCTACATCATAGTACACAGTGTGTTTCTCCTGTTATAGTGTCTGTCACATTCTTTTTTTATCTTTATGATTGCTTTTAAGCTCCTGGAGGTTGAAAAGATTTTCCTTTTCAGCCTTTTTTTTTCTTTTCCTTCCTTCCTTCCTTCCTTCCCTCCCTCCCTCCTCCCCTCTCCTCCCTCTCTCTTTCTCTCCTCTTTCTCTCTCTCTTTCATGATAGAGGCTATGCGCTCATGCATATAAAAAAAAGAAGAAAAGGAAAAGTACATTCAACAGGGTCTTATCACACCATGACCTGCCCCTTCCCAGCCATTCAGCTCCTTGGGTTCCTGGGTGCATGTGTCATGCCTCATATTTTTTCAGGCTGATCCAGGGATACAAACCTGCAGTTGGCCATATGGCTTCTATCCTTACAGGGTACCTGTGCTACTGCTGTACCCCTTTTTCGTCTTTGCAACCTCTGGAGTTTCCACCTAGCATCTTCTGTTGCACTCAGTGTTTTTAATTATAGACCCATGAATTAAGTCAGGTGTACTTTTCATTTTACAGTGGAAATCCATGTATGCCCTGAACATGTCTGTCAACAGGACGACATGGAGTGGCTCAGGAAGGGTACTCTCAAGTGCAAAACTCTCATCACCAACCACCTTCTTCCAGCACTCCAGAAAATAACTCTATTTAGACCATGGCTTTGGGGCCTTTACCTGGACCTTTCCCTTACTCTCTTTCATTGGGTTTGAAGGGGCTCAGAATATGCCTCCCCCAAACATAGCACTCTGGCATACGGATTAAATTAAAGACAATTAAATTAATTAAATTAAATTAAATTAAAGGCAAATAAGAAAAAGCAGAAAACTAGCTCTCTGCTATCCCCTACATCTACCTGAAAGTAGAACATAAATTCCTTGTAAAGGTATCCCCCAAAACTTATTATACTAGGAAGTGGTAACATCCTTATCACTGGAGATGAGCTAGCACCGAGAAAGAATCTACACATAGAGTCTACACAGACAGACATTTTTAGCCAATGTTTATTTACCATTACTTTCCCCACATATAATATATGCCTTTCTGCAGTTCATCAGCCTGGAAGCTCAGGGTTCTTTTCCTTTGTCTTGTCACTTCTCTACAAAATTATTCTTTGTTAACATGGTACATAAGCCTCAAGTTCTAACTACCCCTTTTATTGGCTCATTATTGGGTGTCTACTATGTGTATGCACACTTCATACATTGATAACTTCTGTTTGCTTTTCTCTTATTTACTTGTCTTCTGTCAGATTTGTAGGGCCTTAAGCAGAGACCTTGGAAAACAGAGGGAAAAAGTTTTTCATCTCCTATAGGTGATTCATCCAAATTTTTCACATTATCTTTATCTTTCTGTTGAACTTACTTTTTTTGAAAAGAGAATTATTTTATTTAACTTTATTTATTTAGTTAGTTAGTTAGTTAGTTCATTTTTAATTTGACCAGAGTGAGAGAGAGAGAATGAGGGAAAATGAGAAAGCAAGCTGCCAGTTCAAGGACTCGAACTGTGGTCGGCCAAATGGGAGTCCAGTGCCCTTAATCATCACACCACTTGATGGCCCCTGAACTTTTAAAAATTATTTTTAAAAGTTTCCTTTATGGTAGTTTAAGGAAATTTGAGAAGCCATGTATTATTTGTTAATGGGTTATTTCAAAAGAGTTTCTTTCCTACTGCATTTTCCAGATTACTTTGTAGCTCACACATTTTTTCTCAGAAATGTTCTATGATTCATGATTGAATCTCATCAGTGATAAGTAGATTATGTGGGGTTTGGAGAGGAAGAGAAGGAAATGTGCACTGAGCTGAATGACTCTTCTAGGGCCTTAAAGATCCCTGCAGTCCATTCATCCATTTCACCAAATGATGTTCTAGAAAAGTTGTTTTACTTTATATTGATTGACATCCTGTTCTAAAAGCACAACCTGAAAAGATGACCAGGGCTGAAAACCTATGCACATTTTAGAAGTAAGGATTATGGGTTTTTGAGAGGAGGTGGGATAGAGAGAGTGAGGAGACTGATATCTTTTGCTACTTGTAGTGCCTTTGGCTTAACATTGTGTTAAATGTACCTAAGTGTAGATATAACTTGGTATGCTCATTAAGATATTTTATTTTAATTGTTAAATTTAATATTTAATACATAAATTTTAAAGTTCTTTTGTGGGCATTAGAGTCAAGCCATGAAGTTCCAAAATATTTTATTAATTTTTACTTATTTGTACTGAAATCCTTTGGGGCACAAAATTCTTTGTGTCTGGACCAGCAGATGGCATGGCAGATCCCACGTGGCTAACAGTGTGGTTTGAGTCCTGGACTTGGTGGCTTGAAAAACACACTGGGGAGACCAGCAGATGGAGTAATGTTTATGTTGCTGGACTCACACATTGCTGACCGTGATTTGAATCTCGAACCTGGCAGTTTGAAACTCTCTCCAGGTGCATGTGGATGTGTGCCCAAAATTCTTTTTTTTCAGAGGTTTTTGCTATAGAGCGTGTGAGCTTGCCAGACAGACAGAGAGAATTTAGTTAGTTAGTTAGTTAGTTCATTTTTAATTTGACCAGAGTGAGAGAGAGAGAATGAGGGAAAATGAGAAAGCAAGCTGCCAGTTCAAGGACTCGAACTGTGGTCGGCCAAATGGGAGTCCAGTGCCCTTAATCATCACACCACTTGATGGCCCCTGAACTTTTAAAAATTATTTTTAAAAGTTTCCTTTATGGTAGTTTAAGGAAATTTGAGAAGCCATGTATTATTTGTTAATGGGTTATTTCAAAAGAGTTTCTTTCCTACTGCATTTTCCAGATTACTTTGTAGCTCACACATTTTTTCTCAGAAATGTTCTATGATTCATGATTGAATCTCATCAGTGATAAGTAGATTATGTGGGGTTTGGAGAGGAAGAGAAGGAAATGTGCACTGAGCTGAATGACTCTTCTAGGGCCTTAAAGATCCCTGCAGTCCATTCATCCATTTCACCAAATGATGTTCTAGAAAAGTTGTTTTACTTTATATTGATTGACATCCTGTTCTAAAAGCACAACCTGAAAAGATGACCAGGGCTGAAAACCTATGCACATTTTAGAAGTAAGGATTATGGGTTTTTGAGAGGAGGTGGGATAGAGAGAGTGAGGAGACTGATATCTTTTGCTACTTGTAGTGCCTTTGGCTTAACATTGTGTTAAATGTACCTAAGTGTAGATATAACTTGGTATGCTCATTAAGATATTTTATTTTAATTGTTAAATTTAATATTTAATACATAAATTTTAAAGTTCTTTTGTGGGCATTAGAGTCAAGCCATGAAGTTCCAAAATATTTTATTAATTTTTACTTATTTGTACTGAAATCCTTTGGGGCACAAAATTCTTTGTGTCTGGACCAGCAGATGGCATGGCAGATCCCACGTGGCTAACAGTGTGGTTTGAGTCCTGGACTTGGTGGCTTGAAAAACACACTGGGGAGACCAGCAGATGGAGTAATGTTTATGTTGCTGGACTCACACATTGCTGACCGTGATTTGAATCTCGAACCTGGCAGTTTGAAACTCTCTCCAGGTGCATGTGGATGTGTGCCCAAAATTCTTTTTTTTCAGAGGTTTTTGCTATAGAGCGTGTGAGCTTGCCAGACAGACAGAGAGAGACAGAGAGACAGAAAGTGAGAAATCACCCCCGCGGGGGTGATGGCCATGCCACAATCCCTTCTCCTCCATTCTCCTCTCGGGATCTTGGGCACGCACGCACACGCACCCGGTGTGAGTTTTAAGCCACCGGGGCTGGGATGCGAACCGCGGTAGACTACGTGGGAGTCCAGTGACATAGCCATTACGCTAACTGCGTCCCTGTGCCCAAAATTCTGAGAGGAGAACGGAGGAGAAGGGATTGTGGCATGGCCATTCCAATCTCTTGGGGGTGATTTTCTTACTTCCTCTCTCTCTCTCTCTGGCTCTTTCTCTCTGGCTCTCTCTCTCTCTCTCTCTCTCTGGTGAGCACATGTACCCTATAGCAAAAATCTCTCTAAAAAGAAAAACACATTGGGCATGTGTGCATGTGTACCTCAAATCCCGAGAGAAGCATGGAGGAGAAGGGATTGATGCATGGCCATTTGCCCTGGAGAGTGGTTTCTCACTTTCTCTTGCTCATCTCTCTCCAGTGAGCACACATACCCTATAGCAAACACACAAACAAAAAAAGAATAGAAAAATCTTTGTTTCTGATTTATATTAGGAAAAATAAATGCTGGGCTACCAGGTGGTGTGTGGTTAAGGTGCTGGACTCCCACATGACCAACTGTAGTTTGAGTCCAGACTTGGTGGCTTGCTTTCTCACTTTCTTTCTCTCTTCATCTCTCTTTGGTGAGTGAATATGCCCTGTAACAAATTTTAAAAATTTTTAAATAATAATAATAATGATGATGACAATGATAAATAAAATTGAATAAATAATTATTTTTTTAAAAAAGAAATATTTCTGCTAGTGTTCTTTGAGACCACGTCAGTTGACTGGAAACATCTCCTCTACTCTTTAAAAATCCTATAAACCAGGAGTCACTGAATTCTTCCTGCTATTAAAGTTAGTGCTCTCTTGTCAAGTGTGAAGTGTGTGGGCAGTGCTTTTCACCCTCATGCAGCAGTAGCACAGTCCTTCAACAAAATTTCATGCACAATAGCAGTATGGAGAAAGGTAAAATGGAGCTGGGGCGTGTGTGTGTGTGTGTGTGTAGAGATAGAGAATAAAAGGCCCAGAACCTCTTCCCTCCTCCTCAGTTTCCCCATTACAGCTAAATCTACCCCTATCCTACACAGCACATTATACATTTCTTCCAAAATCTTAGAGAACTAAAATTTATGTTCATATATGTATTATATACTTGTGTATAACATATATGTGTGTATGTATAGTATTCTAATGCTTTCAATCATTTTATATGAAAAAGTTTAATTAATTAATTATTTATTTAGTTTTTACTGTAGGACAAGTGTGCTCACCGGAGTGAGACTAAGAGGAAAAGTGAGAAATTTTCCCCTTCTCCTGGGAACAATGGCCACACAATAATCCCTTCTCCTCCATTTTCCTCTTAGGATTTTGGGCACATGCACACATGTACCTGGAGTGATTTTTCAAGCCACCAGGTCCAGGATGTGAACCAGAGAGTCAGTCATGTGGGGATCCAGCACCTTAACTTCCATGCCATCTGCTGGCCCCACTTTATGTATATATTTTTTAAGAAATTATCTTTGGAAGAAATAAAAGGCTCAAATGTAATATATAAACATCTTAAGACATTCACTAAGTAATACTTCAGATGTTTAGTTTCTAAAAATTATATTTTCCTGAGATTTTTGAGAAAAGAAACCAAAGAATATTTTGTTAACAGAGGTACTATCTCCCTTCCTATTCTTTCCCTTTAACCCCAGTTCCACAGTTAATCTTTTTTTAAAAACTAGGATTACAGAGATATTGACTAGATATGTTTCTATTTTGTTACTTGTAGATCTGTAATTCTTATTCTTTGGAGTAGGAAACAAGAGTCAGAAAACAATTATTCTGGCTCCCTTAGCCCCATTTCTTTGTGCATGCTGTACCTTGTAATGAGAAACAGGTCTAGTGTTTACTAACCAACTGCAGAACTAGAGCACAGCAGAGCCATGATGCTGAATATGGATTAATTATTAGGATAAAGTTAGGAGATTGTCCCTAGAGGTGATTTTGCCCTTTTGCCTTCTTTTGGGTATTCACATCTAGGAAATTAATACAGCACTTTAGCAGTAGGATTGTAAAATATTAAACTGTGGGTAATTCTCCATTTTATTGTTACTAGAAAAGAATTCATTTGACCAGATGAGATTATAAAAACAGTGTTTCCAACTATTTATTTGTCAAGATCTGTGGCATAAGAAAATCATTTTTGCTTTGAGAATCTCAACTTCAGTAGTTCCTTAAATATATAACTGATATTTTATTATAGGTTTTTATGTGTTACTGTACTACCTGTTTATAAAAAAATCTTTCTTTTAATTGTGGCCAACCTCCCCCACATGCTGAACTGCTTCTGCACATCCTGGCAGTCATTATTATTGCATAAACACTTCAACTTGAGGGTGTGTCATTTCTTGGATGCTTGGTTCTTGCTCTTCTGTTCATGATTTATCATTTTACCCTAACACCTCTCTTCCATAGAGCTTTCAGTATCTAACAAGAATTGGAGCATCCTGCTTTAAATACACAGTGTAAGATCAGACTTGTATCCGTTCTTGTTATTAGAAAGCAAGAGTGAATAAAGGTCAGCCTTTTAGATGGCTGGCTGGCTGATTTTTCTGGGAGGGTCACATGTTAGAAGGAGCTAGTTCATCTGTCTGTGGGTTTAGGATTCAACAGCATAAGCTGTCAGACTAACACTGATTGAAGGTGGACTGGGAGGGGAAGCGCATCTGTCCAAAGGCTCGCCATTGGCTTCTTATTACAGCATTCTCCCCTGAGACACACTCTGCATGCTCATTCACCTACCTCCTCCTTTTCCCTCCCCTTCCTTCCCTGCCCCTTCATTACTGATTCACAGCGAGAGGTGGCAGCAGCAGCAGCAGCAGCAGTAGCTGCCTCAGGAGCCCACGGCTGCAAAATCACACC
>NW_006159866.1:642220-679254 GCF_000334495.1 Tupaia belangeri chinensis | reverse complement strand
TCCCAGACCCGGTGGCTTAAACTCACGCCAGGCACGTGTGTGTGCGTGCCCAAGATCCCAAGGGGAGAATGGAGGAGAAGGGATTGCAGCGTGGCCATCCCCCCTGGGGGGTGATTTATCTCTTTCTATCTCTCTGTCTCTCTCTGTCTGTCTGGTAAGCACACGCGCCCTGTAGCAAAATCCTCTTCAAAAAAAAAAGAAAAAAAAAAATATATATAAAAGAAAAAGAAGAAGAAGAAGAAGAAGAAGAAGAAGAAGAAGAAGAAGAAGAAGAAGAAGCAGCAGCAGCAGCAGCAGCAGCAATAGCAGCACTAGCAGCAGCAGCGCTGCTTGTCACGAATCAAGGATTGCAATGAGCTCATCCTATTCTTGCAGCTTCACAACTGCCCTGACTTCCTGGCTACTGCTGCTGCTGTCTGCTCACACACACACACGCACGACAGAGACACACACATATGCACACTCACTCTCACATGCTAGACCCTTCTAATCAGCTGATCTGTTTTTACACATGTATCTGAACTCTCCTGCAGCATTCTTGGCCGTTTTCTTGCATTTGATTGCTTTTGCCGTTTTTTATTTAGATCAGTATTTGATTTCATTTTCATTTTCCAGTCTACTTTGGGGCTCCGGCATAGTGCATAATTTTGCCAAAATGTTTTTCCTCCGGAGACGCTAACTGACAATTCCCACCAAAGGCTGGCTTGTGCGTCCTCCTGGGGAGACCTAAGCTGGCCTCCCTCTCACCGCAGTTCTTAACATTGTGGATAAGAGACCCAGCTTTCTCATTCTGGATACCTACGTACTGCTCATGGAAGAAGGGGTGCCCTGCCCAGCCCCAGCTGCTAAGCTCACCCCTCCTGTCAAAAAGTCCCAGGACATGCACGACGAGAGGAGCAAGCTGGTGAATGAGTATGCGTGTCGCGTGCTGGAACTTCTGGGGATGGGGCATCGTCTGTTTGTGCCTCGGCTTCTGGCGGTGAGACTGCTTTTCATTGAACTTCATTTGTAGGGAATCTGCTACCCTCTGTGAGAATTCCTTGTATTCCTGGAAGAGGCTGTGGTCTCTGGTTTTCCTCTCGTTCTCCCCCTTCTACCAAGAAGGAAGTGCTGAGTGGCCACTGCTGTGCTGCTCTTTTGGAGCCTGGTCCACGCCACTCCTTAATTGGCTCGAGGAGATCATGGCTCTTTTCTCAGGGCCCAGGGTCACATTAGTGGCATTATCCCTGTGGCAGCAAAGGAATGATTTTCTGGCTGGCGAGGCAGAATGCCCAAGTGCTTGGTGTCAGCATTCTGTTATGTGTGTCTCCGAAGGGTTAAATTCCCCAACAGACAGCCACTTATCCAGACTACTGTGTTTGCTTTTTAACCTCCCCATTAGGTTACCAATTTGATTGGGGGGAGGGAAGGAAGGGAATTTTACCAAAATTCCTTGGGTACAAAATGCAGGTTTCTCACCTAGAATGATTGAACTGTTTATCTGTGAAGCAGCTTCAAGCTGCTGAGTCTGTGCTGTGAATCTGGGCATTCTGGTTTGCTTGTTATTTGATTTCCTGAACAAGAGAAAAATCACCCTTCCTCATTTCCTACCAAGGGTTAAAATTAAACACCCACAGTTGCTGTTGCAGGATTTCTTTTAGTGGTTTAAGAACTATACCTAGCAACTATTCTATAATGTAATTGACCTACAGAAGTCTTTAACATTATTTGGTAATTGAACAAGAATAATTTAGCTTTGTCTGTTTTATAGAATGGAGTTTAGTACCAGACTCTTTCCTTCTTAAGGCTCTCTCGTATTTGAGTCTTTTTCTGGATATTATTTACTTGGCTGAATTTAACTCTTTTCTTTCACATATCTCCCACAGTATGGTTAATCTCTGTTTAGACTTATCTTTACAATTATAAATTTAGTCTTCATGTATTTATATGCAAAAAGATAGTTTCTTCTGTATAATCATAACAGACATATTAGGTAACCATGTACATAGGGAATATCCCACCCTGAAAAAAAGTCTGTTTATTATTGCAAGAAGTTAGATATAATGACCAGCATGTAGGGGCATTATTTTTGAGAAAAATAGTTCCTTTGTCATTTATGGAAGAAATGGAAAGAGCATAGTACATAGTTTTAAAATGCCTGGGTGAGGTCATTGTTTTCCTGAATCACATTTTTTGTTTGTTTGTTTGTTTTTCCGTAATAGAGAAGAAAACTAAAGATTCATGATATATTAGGAGATTTTTAAAAATTTTTGATGAAATAAGGATTTTATTTCAGGAGTTTGGATACTAAGAAATGCCAAAATAAATGTCAACAAGTTCTCTGTATCTCTGAGGAACCAGGTTTGGTCTTATATATTTCTGTATCTTGAAGCCTACTCAACTTTGTGACTCAGGGACTTGTACTGGTAACTTCCCAGTAACCCAGTGCTGCCTCGCTTTGACATTTACATTTTCAGTATTTTGAAGATTAACATAAATGGATAACTAAGAGTGACTCATATACTCAAATCAACATTGAGGATAAATTTGAACTGCCTTTAGTTTTAAAAAAAAATTCATCTGTAATAAAAAAGCCACAGGGAGGTGGGTTCACGTGCTTGAGGTCTTTAGAAGATCATAGATATCTATACATTGCCATTGTACAGTGTCTGTCTCTACCAAATTAGGGACCTACCTAAGCACATGCCTCAGGTGGTTTTGAGCTTTAACATTCAGAGCCTAAGCAATAGTACCTCTGCATTACATGGGAAAAGCATATGCTGAGCTTCGTCTGTAGCCATTTGGAAATCTCTGGCTTTGTTATTGACAGTAGCACTCGAATGATTATTGGTAGAACTGGAGTACTCTACATTTTGGGAAGTCACATGCCCTTTAGCAATATAGCTGTGAGTTGAATGTGCTATCCAGTGAGTTACTGCTCCAAGTTTAGTGTGTGTACCAGAGGGAGGTGCAGTTGTTCAGCTTTGTGTTATTGGACTGGTTAATGATGCAAGATCGATGGCTAATCTGCACAGGGTGGTCCTAAGAGGAATCCTGCCACATACAGTGTTGCAGTCTTTCCATTTCCAGTCAAAAGGGCTAGCACTGAAGTTTTAGTGTCTCTGTGCCTCTTTAGGTATGTTTAAATGTGAATACATGTGGGTTAGACATATATAAATATCTTGTTTTTTACTTTAAAGACTCCAGAATTTTTTTCATTATAAAATAATTTTTTTAAGGAAAGGTCAAATAAATGGAGATTTGCCAAGACAGTGTGGTATTTTTGGACCCTGAACCTTGTTTGTTGTTCTTTCATTCACAGAGGGACCATCAGATTACTAGAACATGATTCTACAATTCTTAGTTGAAAGAGGTTACTGATTGACTAGAAGGTGTACATTTGGAAATTTTGATTATTATTTTTCAAAGGTACCGCCAGTTATGAACAATCTCCTTTTTCTAAAAAAAGATTTATTTATTTATTTATTTATTTATTTATTTATTATCATCATTTTTCGGTTTGACCAGAAACAGAGTGAGAAAGTGAGAAAGCAAGATGCCAAGTCCGGAACTTAAACTGTGGTAGGCCAGGTGGAAGTTCAGCACCTTTAACCACCATGCCACCTGCTGGCCCCAATTTCCTTTTTTTTTTTTTTTTTTAAGAGGTTTTTGCCTTAGTGTGCGTGTGCTTGCCAGAGAGAAGGAGACAGACTGAGACTGTGAGAGGGAAAGTGAGAAATCACCCCCTTCTGGGTACCATGATTACCAAGCTGTAATCCCTTCTCCTCCATTCTCCTCCTAGGATCTTGGACATACATGCACACACACCTGGCGTGAATTTCAAGTCATCAGGTCTGAGATTCAAACCACGTTCAGTCATGTGGGAGTCCAGTGACAGGAACTACGCCATCTGCTGGCCCCCTAATTTCCTTTTAATAAGTCAAGCACAAGTACTGAATTTCAGGTGTTACTCACAAGGCATGAGTTCTCTGTGTGGACTCATCAAGCATGTATTTCTTTTTTTTTTTTGGAGAGATTTTCACTGTAGGGCGCGTGCGCTCACCAGACAGACAGAGAGAGACATAGAGACAGAAAGCGAGAAATCACCCCCCAGGGGGGATGGTCACGCCACAGTTCCTTCTTCTCCATTCTCCTCTTGGGATCTTGGGCACGCACACACATGCGCCCGGCGTGAGTTTTAAGCCACCGGGTCCGGGACACGAACCGCGGTCGACTACGTGGGAGTCCAGCGACATAGCCATTACGCTAACTGCTGGTTCCCAAGCACGTATTTCTTTAGTGAAATTGTAATATCAAAACAGGAGATACAAATGTCCTAAGCAGCAGCTAAACAGTGTTTCCCTCTCTTAAAGCCTCCAGATGATTCTCAGGCCTCCAATGATATTTTTCAGCTGAATAGAAATCCTGCAAAACACCAAAACTGAAGGAACACAATGGTGTAGATGAAAAAGAGAATAAGTTCATTTTTTTCCTTCAAATAATTTCTTAAAAGAATCATATCTAGAATTTGCTGTTTATTAGAGGCCCTAAAAGAGAGACATATCATCCAGAAATACTGAGAAGTTTGAAATAGAAGCATCTGGAGCTAACACTGAGATGTTATAACTGTTTCCACCCACCCTTTCTCTTTAAAATACACGCATGCGCACGCACACATACTTTAATGTGATACTCTTGCACTGAATTTTTCAGTGGGAAAAAACACATTCAAAATGGCATCAGCAGTGGCACGTGACCAGAGCCCCTTGTTTGTAAGTGCGAAATTTGGAGAAAGAGGAACAATTTACTCAGCTCATGTTCATTATCACTGTTTTGACCTCTGGATTTTTTTCCTATTGGTTATAAAAATGTGAGTTTTTATTGTATCATATTTTTAAAGAATTGTTTTGTACTTAATTTTATTTATTCATTTATTTAAATTTGACCAGAGAGAGGCAGAGAGAGAGAGAGGGTCAAAGTGTGAAAGCAAACCACCAGGTGTGGGACTCAAACCTCGGTCAGCCATGTGGGAGTTCAATGTCCTTAACCACCATGCCACCTGTTGGCCCCAATTATATCATTTTTTTTTTTAAACTCAATGTTGGCTTTAGCTACAATACTCTGGGCACTGTCCACAGTGAATCTAAAGGACACCCAGGCCAAGATATGTAGGTGCTTTAACTTTCCCTTTAGTAGTCATTTTAAGCTTTCATTTTGAACAGATTTCTTATACTGTCCACTTGCATCCTAATTTTTTTTTAATTTATGCACTTTCTTAGAACATTAATATTAAGTAGGGTTGAAAGAAAATAGGTAAGAGTATGCTCCCATTTTTTTTTTTACTTCTGTTGCTAACAACCTGCAAAGGTTGCTCTTTGAATAGAGATTATAACTTTTGAAAGCTTAAAGAACTGCACGTAGTAGTTGCCATGTATACTTCTGATGTTCCCAAAATCTAAAAATCAACTTTCATATCATAATAAGCCTTAAATCTTCTCCCTCCTTTGCACATATAATTCTATTCAAATGAAGGAAGAAGTAACACCATCTTTGAAGATTTCATTAGTAAATATATATCATATAATGATTTAACAGGATTTTTAAGAGGCCAGATCTGTAGTGCAGTGGTTAAGGGAGCCAGATCCCACATGGCCAGCTATGGTTTGAGTCCTGGCTCCCCAGTGGCTTGAAAAACATGCTATGTACATGTGCTTTGAATTCTGAGGAGAGAGAGAAATGGAGGAAACAATTTTGTGGCATGACTATGCCCCGCTGGGGGGATCTACTGGGATCTACTTTCTCACATGTACACAAGCACATGCACCCCCTAGCAATTAAAAACAAGCGTTTGTTGGAAGTTCTGGCAAGCAAAACATGGATGTTAGAGCCACTGATTTGTAGAAGTTATCCTTCATTAGTTCTTATTTAAAAACTGATAAAGTTATTTATTTTATAAGGTCAAGAAACATGCTATTTTTAATTCAGAGTTCCCTAATTTTTATCTGTATTATCTTCTGACTAACATTGCTTATTAACAAATAATGTTGGGAAGGTAATTATATTTTCATTGTTTTATTCTCTTGCCATTGTTCCAAAGGCAATGCAGGAAAAATCTGAAAATTTCCCAGTTGAGGAATAGCCTTTCCAGTTTTAATAAAATCTTCTAGCCTGATGGGATTCTGTGTAGTAAGCACAGATGTATAATGATAATCTAGAAGCCAGCACAACCTCTTTTGTATATTTGATTTGGTTCTTGAAGAGTTAGTCTGCCTTTTAGGAGTATGTTTCTAATGCTTTGGTCCTATCAGTACAAGATCATATACTAAGCCTCTCTGTATTGTCAGAATGTAGAAAATTAGTAGTCATACAACTTAATTATAACCATTAATTAAGTTATCTTCTCCATAGCCAGCTCACTAATAATTAGGTTTTATGAAAACTGGTCCTGTAGCCCTGGTTGAAGCCATGGTTTATTTTCATAGAAAACTCTGTTATTTATATTTTGAACTAATAATCTTATGTTAATGCTTGACATTTGTGAAGTATATATATTTAACAAAATAATATATATAGTATGATTGAAATTTTATTTTATTTTATTTATTATTTTTTTGTAGAGGTTTTCACCATAGGGCGTGTGCGCTCACCAGACAGAGACAGAGAGACAGAAAGCGAGAAATCACCCCCCAGGGGGGATGGCCATGCCACAATCCCTTCTCCTCCATGCTCCTCTCGGGATCTTGGGCACGCATGCACAGGCGCCTGGCATGAGTTTTAAGCCACTGGGTCCGGGACGCGAACCACGGTTGACTACGTGGGAGTCCAGCGACATAGCCATTATGCTAACTGCTGGTTCCCGATTAAAATTTTATTAAATACAGTGTTAAGATGCCTGTATAATGATTGAGAAGAAAGGGCTATAAGTAATATAACAAAATGTTAAAAATTGTGTTTATCTGTAGGTAGTAGGACCTTCTGTTAGGCCTTTAAAAAAAGATTTTCCTAAGGTCTGGTATGCCAAAAGGTATCACAGAGGTGCAGTCAAAGTGTGAACAAGGGAGTTGTTAACACTCTGGCTAAAAATAGACACCTTTTCTTTTTCTGAGTTTTTTTTTTTTTTTCTTTTTTTAAAGAAATTGTACAAATGTCTTTATTCACAGTCAATATAATTGGGGTATAAAAATGTTTAAAGAACCTAAAAGAGTACTACTATAAAAATAGGTAAATTAACAATTTTCTAATATCCAAAGTAAATATGCAAAAATTAATTTTATATTAGTAAATCACAGTTGAAATATAAAATTAAAAACTTTTAATAGCATACACTAACATAAAATACTTAGGGAGATATATATATATATATATAATATGTGGAATATCTCCAAGCTAAAGCTATACTCATTTAGAGAAAATAAAGAAAATTTATATAAATGGGAAGATGCCCCAAATTGATGGATCAAAGGATGCAGTATTAGATAGATGTCAGTTCACTCCCAAATTGAGCTATAGCTTTAATATGATCATAATGAAAATCACAATATATTTGCTTATAGAATTTGACAAAACATTTCTTAAATGCATATGAATGTAAGGTAGTGAAAAATACTGAAATTTTAAAAAATGTAGTTGGCATACTAAAAAATAAATAATTAAAAATTTAAGAAACAAAGATTTCCCAGGTTGCAGCAGTGGCACTGTGGCCATGTAATGCAGTATGATGAACCCACACAGGTAGGCCCTGGTCCATGTTCTGAGGTCTCTGAATGTACCACACAT
Organism: Tupaia belangeri chinensis; assembly: GCF_000334495.1. Lineage (NCBI taxonomy): Eukaryota > Metazoa > Chordata > Mammalia > Scandentia > Tupaiidae > Tupaia > Tupaia belangeri. Next base: position 671,499 of record NW_006159866.1, on the reverse strand, counting down.
ACCCATGATCTGGGCCGGCTGAGGCTGGGATAGATCAGGCATAAACACCCTGTTGGGAGTTTCCCCTTTCTACCTCTGGCTCTTAGCCCTCTCTGTTTTTTAGTCTCATGGAATAAATAAGTTGTTGTTTTTGGAGAGATTTTTACTATGGTGCATGCACTCCTGGAGAGACAGAGAGAAAGCAATAAATCACCCCCCAGGGGGTAGCCATGCCACAGTCCCTTCTCCTCTTCTCCCCTCCTGGATTTTGGGCACACACACACATGCACCCGGCATGAGTTTTAAGCCAGCAGGTCCTGGACTCAAACTACAGTAGACTACATGGGAGTCCAGCAATGTAATCATTATGTTATCTGCTGGTCCCAAGTAAGTATACTTTAGAAAGAAAATATATCTCCTTTTCTGGGGACTTTGAATATATAATCAGGAAAAAGATGGTGTAAATTCCCTACCACCACCTCCACCGTGTAGACACACAAACTCACATATTATGGTCAGAAAGAAAGTATTCTTGCAAACACACACACACATACACACACACACACACACACACACACAACACAACTTTTTTGTTAAATTCTTAGTGAGGTACCTACATTTTTGCAGAGTAAAATGTGGCTGTCCCTCGATTGTAGAGGGGAAAAACCACTTAGATACAGTTGTCAGAAAATGGAGAGTTATCCCTATAAGCTTATAATCTGCTTATGGCATTACAAAGGCATTTGAGGTGATTCTTAATGATTATGGAAGTCTCTGAAAGATAGAAAACTGGAGGGAAAAGTCCATCAGAATCAAAGTAGGACTGCAGGTTATCTTCTGGAATACTGGCAAGCAAGGGTTTTTATTTATGTGTTTGTTCCTTAAGGAAAAAAAAAAATTGTTTCATTCACAAAGAAATTAGGTGCATTGAAATCCATGAGAAGAATATAAATTCTTACAACTTAAACTGCCAGCTTCATGGAATTAAAAGTGTCAGCAAGAACAGGGTACAGTTTTTAGCCACTGAAATATCAGTATCAACATATTTGAGCAGTACAGAGATGACTTACAAAACTGTCTTCTCTTATATTTATTTTGGAGTTTAGAGAGTCTACTCATATGCCTTAACTCACTTTATTCCCAAACACCAGAGATCAAAGATATTACCATTTTTAAAATGGACTTAATGAATACAATTAGTTATCCTGGGTCGGACTTAGGATGATTTGACTGGATGATTGATTCCATCCTTTACAACCTTGCTTAAGTACCTTTAAAAATGCCACCAGTATTTTCTAGAGGCTGATGTTAGAGAATTGAATAAGATGCAGTTCCTACTCCTTAGTCCACTAGGGCCTCTCAGACTCAACTTCCTGTCTGAGATGGGCAACCACATGATCTAGGGCACTGGTACCATCTTGGAATGCTCAACCACGGGGTTTGCAGACTGCTGGCCTCAGGGACTCTGCCTAAGTGGGGCTGGCCCCTCCCTGGTGGAGAGTCTTTTGTCCCAGTTCCCCTGAGAACAGAGCCTTCTCCAAACTGGTCTTTGCCTGCACAGAGAGCTTGTGTGGGAGGTTATAGGATTCCTGATCTATGATACCAATCTTTTCGCTTTTGTATGAGCTCAAAGTCTGCATTTGAAATTAAGCTGTGGGCAGTATTAGAAAATTAGGTAACTGCTATTGCCTGCAGGCAGGAGTTTGCCCCTCACCATTTTGGGGCATCTCATTCTAAGTAACTGGAGGTTAGTTACACTGAAAATAGAATAGATGCCTTCAGAGACTTTGAGTACTGAGGAATGGCATATCCTATCTTCATATAAGCTCTATAAGCAGCTGGTCTTGACTTTTCCAAACCATTAATAGAAAGCTAACGATTAGAACTGGTATTACGTAATTTGGAAAAGGGAAGATTAGGAATGTGGTATGTGCAGTGGGGCAGTAGGACTGGTGCACAGGAGCCAAAAGAAGTTATGTGGAGGTTAAGGTGGATCTCACAAGGCCGACTGAGCAGTTTATGCTCCAGACCAGATGGTTTGAAAATCATGCCAGGCACATGTGTGTGCATGCCCAAAATCCTGAGAGGAGAATGGAGGAGAAGGGATTGCAGTGTGACCATCTCTGTGGGGGGTGTTTCTTACTTTCTCTCTCTCTCTCTTATTCATTCGTTCTTTTTCCTTCCTTCCTTCCCTCCTTCCCTCCTTCCTTCCTTCCTTCCTTTCTTTCCTTTCTCCCTCTTCCCCTCCTTCCCTCTTTCTCACTCTGTCTGTCTCTCCAGTGAGTACACATGCCCCATAGCAAATTTAAAGAAAAATAAAAGAAAAAAGAGAATTTACCAGAGACAAAATGCAAGTGGAAGTTAGGTTTATTAGCATTTTGGTGAGAGTGCCTGGGCAAGACCTGAGCAGGTTCATGACTCATGGCAGAGGGGATCTCTTTTTATGGTCTCTTTCAATTGTAGGGGGAGAGCAAGGATAACCTTGCAAGCTAGGGTCCAGATTGGAATTGGGTTTCTCAGTAATGTAGGCCTATCAGGTAAGCCAGGTGGTGCCAGAGGGAGACCCAGAATGTGTTTCCCTTGTTGTAAAAGATTAAAGGGGGCTTTATCTTGGACCCTTTATTTTTTAAAATAATTATTTTATTTAACTTCATTTATAATGTTATTATTATTATTGTTTAATTTGGCCAGAGAGAAAGAGGGAAGGTGAGAAAGCAAGCCACCAGGTCTGAGACTCGAACTGTGGTCAGCCATGTGAGAGTCAGCATCTTTAACCACCATGCCACCTGCTGGCCCCTCTTCCTTCCTTCCTTCCTTCCTTCCTTCCTTCCTTCCTTCCTTCCTTCCTTCCTTTCTTTTTTTTTTAGATTTTTTGTATAGGGTGCTCACCAGATAGAGAAAGAGACAGAGACAGGCAGAGGAAAAGAGAGAAGTTACATCCTGGGGGATGGCCACACCATTCTCCTCTTGGCATTTTGCATACACATGCACACATGCACAGCATGATTTTCAGGCCACTGAGTTCAGATTTGATTGCGGCTGGCCATGTAGGAGTCCATTGCCTTGACTACTACGTTACCTGATGGTCCCAATCTTGGGCCCTTTCATTAGTTCCTTAGGTTACTTCTTTAAGTAAGGCTCGTCTTGTGCCCTTTATTAACCCATGTAAACGTATTTCATTATGAACTCTCCTCAGGATGTCTGGTAGGAGGCTTCCAAATAATTGTGCAGTTGATATTTTAGAGGAAGAGGCTCTATTTCAGGCTGAAGTTGTTCCACGAACTGCCTTTTCTAACTGAAGGTGAATTGATAGCATGTTAAACATTCAGTCCATCACTTATTGCCATCACATCTAAGTATTTATGGGGGAGGAAATGAATCTAAGAGGTACTAGAGTGATTTTTTTTCTTTTTTTCTTTCTTTTTTTTTTTTTTTTCTGCCACTGTTAGCTTGTCTTCTGATTACTAGTTTAGAGACCTTAAAATCTGGGCCAGCTTGGACCCTGTGATACTGCCTAGCATGTTAATTAACTAACATATGTTTTCTTTTACATATCTCTGTTTAAAAGGCAGGGGAGAAGAAAAGAAAAAATATATATAGTGGAAGAGAGACCAAAGTGGAATTCTGCAATAAGTTTTAATTGGGTACCTCCAGTATTCTGGGCATTGTTCCTGTTGCTGTAGATACAGCAGTGCACAAGATGGATGAGGAGTTGACGGAAGGAGGGGAAACAGAACAGATGAACTGTGTTGCTGTGAACACAGCAGGGGAAGAAGAGAAAGTTCTTTTAGAATGCAAAGTAGGGAACACACATAAACTGGAAAGTGACTTGGTTAGGGATGGGAAGGGGGAAAGAATTTAAGTCCTCAGAAAAGACATCACTTAGATTTTACATTTGACCCAAAATCTAGATGCACAAAGTTACTGTCCTTGTAAAAAGCTGGGAGAAAGTTCCAGGCAGAGGAAATAGCCATGGCAGTAACCTTCAGTTAGGAATGAACTTGGTGTGTACAAAAACCAGAAAGAAGGCATGTATGCCTGGAACTTTAGAAGAGACAAGTGGTTCAAGATGAAGTGGGTGGGGAAGGAAGGGGACTCAGGTCGTGAAAGGCCCTAAGGGCATTGGTGAAGATTTGGTTTTTATTTCTGAACACAGGGGAATTCGTTGGAGGGCTTTACATAGGGATAGCAATGCGATCTGAAAAGTATAAGGACAGTAGATTGTGGGGAGCACAAGCAAAAGGAGGGAGACCAGGTTGGAAGTACTGCAGAGGCTCACCTGAGAGACGACGGTGTCTTGGACCAGCATGATGGTGATAAGAGCTCAGGTCCTGTTGTGAGCAAGATTCTCTGACTTCCTAAATCCTTTTTTTTTTTTTTTTTTTTTTTTGCCAGAGGGCACATGCGCTCATCAGAGTCAGAAAGAGGAGATAGGAGAAAGCACCCCCAGTGGCACTTGGTCATAGCACAATCCCCTCTCCATTTCTCCATCCTGTCAGGATGTGGGGCATGTATGCACACACAGTTGGCATAATTTTCAAGCTCTGTGGGAGTGGGATTTGAACTGCTGTCAGCCATATAGGATCTGGCTCCTTTAATCAATAGGCTATCAGATAGACTCTCTGTATACTTATTTTAAAATTTATTTATTTTAATTTACATTTTATCACATCTTTACAGTACACATTTTTTTTCCAACACAAATACTATGCATTTCAGTCAAGACAAGGATATTACTATCTACGTTGTCATCAGCAAATAACTTCTCATTTTTTTGTCAATTAAGTATACTTTGACCTATTTTTTTCCCTTCCCCTTTCCCCTCCCTCCCTTCTATACTAAACTTTTTTTTTCACATTGTATTGATTCACAAAAGATCTTAAAGTATGAACAGTGCTTAAATCTAGTGACAAGTGCACTGTAATTTTCTTCTGAAACACTTTTTTCTCTCCATTCCCCCTTTTACTAAAGAGATGTATAAACTAACTTATTTGAAAAAAAAAAAAAGTTATGTTAATCTTAATTTGGCCTGTTATGCACAAAGCCCCATAAGAATTCAATTTCTGATGCAAGGCAATAGATACTATTGTATTATTGAATTTATGCAAATAACCATTCTGCCACAAAGTAAGAATGCTCACACATATTTTCCAATTGTAAAGGGATCAGGAAGGGAGAAAAGTTTATGTTTCAATTAAAAAAAAATTCTTGAACAAATTGCTGAACCCAACAGCTCAAAAGAATTCCTTGAATCTGGAAGACAAAGCTTAGAAGAAAATCAGTAATATTTTAGAAAAAAGTCATAGAATTCTATTTCACCAGTTCAGTCTCGGATAATCTCTCTTCTGTTGAATTTTCAGTGTTACTATGATCTGACCTTTCTGTTAACATTCAACTTTATTACTGATATTTCAGAATTTGTCTCTACCATTAAATTAGATTTTTTCTTCGTCATTTTTTGTTCTTATTTGTCGGTCTGTCTTTACCTACTTTCTGTATATTTATTCAGTGCAGTCTTTATTTAATCACCTTTACAGTTAAATAAAGTAACACTTTGAACTAGCATATAGTTCTATGATTTCCAGGGCCATTTTTCTTTTATTACTGAAATTTTTGACAGGTGCTGACTCTAAAACATCTGGTTTCTTTTTTCTTACTCATGTGTACCCAGTCTACCTAAATCTATAATGTGTTATTTGCCAAAGACTATTTATAGTTATTTATTAAAGTATGCTTTGTCTATCTTACTACAAAAGCATTACCACCAAAACTAAGACACAATATAAAGAAAAACAAACAAATATGATTCCACTGTCCAGGTAAACATTTTAGTTCAGCCTTTTTTTTTTGTTTTTTTTTTTTTCCCTCTGCACTGGCCTATTTATTTCCAACTGGCATTTTTTAAAGAAATAAAGTTTACAAACAGTATTCATAGAAGTCAGTGGCTGAATGGCTTACTTCATTTAATTTTCATAACTTTTTTTTTGGTGAGATATTTTGCTAGAGTGCATGTGTACTTGCCCGAGAGACAGAGACAAAAGTCGATCATAGCTTTCTTTAGAGGATAGAATCACTTTCTTATTTTCTTCACTTGAGCCACTGTTGTCATGAGGTGAAAAGCAATCTTCCCTTTAGGTGTTAATTATGTAACTTCAGTGTGCTTGGATTCTGTCTTCAGCCAACTTTGTAATATAATTATATCCTTAAAATACCTATGAAGCCTAAGTCATAGATAAGTATTAGAGTTGAGTTTTTTCTCTGTTTTGGCCTTGCTGTCTTATTAAAATTTTGGTAAGCTTTGGCGAAACTTGATAAGCTTTGTCAGGGCTTATCAAGCATTATAAATTAAATATTTTAGAGTTTGTTAATTAACTTTTAGATTGCTTCCATGGTTTCTGGTGATTTATTTTAGCTTATAGCAATAACTTCTAAATATTAAAAATGTTAGCGATATCTTCTGTGGTATTTTAGAGCTTACTTAGATTTTAGCTCTAAAAGTATATTCAGAAAAATAGAAATCCTTTTTGTAGGACCAGCAGTTGGCATAATGGCTATGTTGCTGGATTCCATGTACCCGACTGCGGTTTGAATCCAGGACTTGGTAGCTTAAACTCATGCCGGGTGCCTGTGTGTGCATGCCCAAGATCCTGAGAGAAAAATGGAGGAGAAGGGATTGCAGTGTGACCATCCCCCCGGGGAGTGATTTCTCACTTTCTGTCTCTCTCTCTTTCTGGCAAGCACACACACCCTGTAGCAAAAACCTCTCCAAAAAAAAAAAAAAAAAAGAAAAGAAAAGAAAAATTCTTTTTGTAATGTGTTTTTAATTATTTGTCAATATGATTATTTATTTATTTATTTAATTTGCCATAGGCCTCATATGCTCCCTAGAGAGAAATGGGTGAGGAAGGGGTTGAGAAACCAAGCCTTGAGCTCCGGGCTTCGAACTCTGGTCAGCCACTTAAGAGCCCAGCACCTTAACCACCATGCTACTTGCTGGACCCAGTAATGTGTTTTTTTGTTTTGTTTTGTTTTTATTTTAATTTTTTTATATCATACTTAATTACATATATCTTTACTATGTATAACATTTCTTTTTCTAGCACGATTACCATGCATATCAGTCAAGACAAAGACATTACTATATACATCATCAGCAGCAAATACCTTTTCAATTTTTTTGTCAATTAAGCATACTTTTTTTTTTTTTTCATTTTCTTCCCCTGTTCTCCCCTCTCCCTCCATTACCCACCCCCATATTACCTATCTCTAGTATCTACCAGTAATGTGTTTTCAATACAGGCTTAAATATAATGATGATTCTTGGTGATTTTTTTTTTTCAGACCTCAAAGGAAGATCTTCTGCAGGCTGATTTTGAAGGTGCTCTGAAGTTCTTCAGAGTTCAGCTTCCAAAGAGATATAGGGCAGAGGAAAATGCAAGAAGATTGATGGAGCAAGCTTGTAATATTAAGGTAAAATACATGAATTCGTCTGTGTGTATGAAATGCAGAATTACATGGTGAATTATGTAAAACTTTTTCTGTATGTTGCTGGGTTTTGACTGCGTTTAAGGTGGTATTATGTATGAACTAATCTCTCCCAGGTTTTTTAGCAGGCATGTATATGTTATGTAGTAGCTGTACCTTCTAGTAGAACATAGAATGAATGTCAGCAAGTCAGGATTCTGACAATAGGAAGGCAAGCGTTATCTTATAGGTGGGGTTCTAGAATAGACTGCTGTGATAGTGGTTTCCATGGCAGCAGTCTTAGTATTTAGCTTTTGCCATCTGTTTTAGGATTATTTCGGACAAAGCAAGAAAAGTTGGCTTTGGCAATCTTTGCTTTTCCCTAAGGGGCTTGGAAAGTTTGACTCTTGGTCTGCCCATTCCCATCCACAACTGCCAAATATCTATGGATACATTGGTTCATATCATGTGTTTGGTGAAACTAAACAAATTTTATAAGTTAATTTGAAATTGAAATTGTGATGAGGTGAGAGAGCACACTTAAAAGATTTGGAACCAACTTACCGATGTTAATTCTTTGTACTGCTGGGGTATACTAGGGGATCTTACCTAATGATGACATAAATGTGTTTGATTCCTTAACAAAGATCCCAGGTCTTATGGACCTTGCATTCTTAGAGGAGGAAACAGACAATAAACATTAACATAATAAAGAACTTAATATATTAGAAGGTGATAAAGTAACTATGAAAGTAAAATAACACTTAGGGAAAGATGAGGTGGATTAATGAGGGGAGGAAAGGTTGTGATGTTAGATAGTAAGGGTAGACCTCATGGAGAAGATGAAAGACACCAGGGGTAAATCATGAAACCGTCTAGGGGACCAGGCAGAGGCAGAGCCCTGAAGTTCAAAAGCCCTGAAGCTGGCTCATACTTGGTGAGTTTGAGGCACAGCATGGCCAGTGTAGCTGGAGTACAGTGAATGAAATGAGAGCAGTAGAAAGAAAGTTAAGGTGTTCATAAGGAGCCAGAAAATGTTGGTCATCGTAAGAATGTAGGCTTTACTTTGAGTGAAGTGGGGAACCTTTGTAGGGTTTTGAGTAAAGAAATGATATGATCTGACTGAGGTTTTTAGAGGATCACAGTGTTATTTTGTTAAGAAGTGATCACAGGAAGGTAAAAGGAGTAGGGAGGCCAGACAGGAGTAATCCTGTTGACAAGCGGTGATAGATTGAACTAGGGTGATAACAGTAGAAATGGAGATGGATTGGAAATGAAAATAGTTAGAACAGGATATTTTAGAAGAGAGAGATAAGGTTTCATGATATGTTAAATGTGGGAGTGAGAGGAAAAGAGTCAGTATGACCCTGCAGATTGTGAATTGAGTAGTTCGAGGAGGAGAGTTGCCATCACCTTATTAAGTTAATTATTTAAAGTGTCCTTCCACACAGACTTCTTCTATTTTTGTTTTTTTTCTTTTAAGAGGTTTTTGCTATAGGGTGCGTGCACTCGCCAGACAGACAGAGAGAGACAGAGAGACAGAAAGTGAGAAATCACCCGCCAGGGGGGATGGCCACACCGCAATCCCTTCTCCTCCATTCTCTTCTCGGGATCTTGGGCATGCACGCACACACACCCGGCGTGAGTTTAAGCCATCGGGTCCGGGACCAAACCACGGTTGACTACGTGGGAGTCCAGCGACATAGCCATTATGCTAACTGCTGGTCCCACATACAGACTTCTTTTAAAATTCTTATCCACTGATCCCTTTTTTTGGTATAGTATTTTTGCTTTTCACTTTAACCTATTTCTAAATGTTAGAAAGTACAATTCAGTAACAAGAGTAAATAACTGAGCAGAAAAAAAATTATATTGATTTTCAAATGAACTCTATATTGAAAAAGATCATTTTGCAAAGATATCAAGAAATATGGGCCTCTGAAGTCTTCCTCCTGAAATGCAAACTCTTTAAGCCTTAAAGACTGATGATTTTATTTTTCTGGTCCAAATGACTAAACCTAAGACACATTTGTCTGTAGACTTTTTTTTTTAAAGAATTATTTTATTAAACTTTATTTATATATTTATTTTTAATTTGACTAGAGAGGGACTGAGTGAGAGAGAGAAAAAAAGAGAGAATGAGAGAAAGTGAGAAAGCAAGCCGCTGGGTCTCGGACTCAAACTGTGGTCCGCTATGTGGGAGTCCAGCACCCTTAGCCACCACACTACCTGCCAGCCCCTGTCTGTAGACTTTGTTTTTTTTGTTTGTTTGTTTTCTTTTTTTTTTCTGTCTGTAGACTTTGAAAATGCAGATGCTTCTTGGTTTATGATGGGGTTATGTCCCAATAAACCTACTGAAATATGAAAATATCGTAAGTCATAAATGCATTGAATGCGCCTAATCTCATGAATGTCCTAGTGTGGCCTAGGTACCTTGAACATACTCAGGAGTCTCACATTAGCCTAGAGTTGGGCAAAATCACCTACCACAAAGTCTATTTGTTGTCTACTGGGTTGTCAGAAAAGTCAATGATGCATTTTTGTATAGAAAAACAAAAATATGTCTGACTTTTCTGACAACCCAATATAATAAAGTGTGGAATGCTGTACACAGGTGTTTTGCAGAAATGATGGGGTGCAAAAACGCAAAGCACAGTATCAAATGATGCTGGCAATACAGTACTCTGGCGTATCTATTGTTTACCCTCACGACAGTGTGGCTGGCCGTGATCTGGTGCTTACTGCCTCTGCCCAGTGTCAGAGAGATCATCGTGGGAATATGTTGAACCTTATTTCTGTAGCCCAGGAAAAGATCCAAACCCAAAATTTGAAGTACAGTTTCTATTTAATACAGACTGCTTTTGTACCTATTATAAAGTCAAAAAATTGTAATCTGAATTACTGTAAATTCTAGGAGAACATTTGTCTATTCCATTAGGGGTGTGCCTGATTGAATGTGGTAGCTGGTGCATTTGAATGGTAGACTTTAGCCAGATGATTGTTCTAGAGATGCCAGAGAAGACTGTGAACTGGGGGAATGGTATAGGAATTCATAAAATAAATCCTTCATTTGTAAAAAATAAAAGGGTAGAGAATTAAAAAGTATAAGTTAGGTAGAAAGTTAAATGCTTTAGGAACCAGCAGTTAGCGTAATGGCTATGTCGCTGGACTCCCATGTAGTCGTCCGTGATTTGTGTCCTGGACCCGGTGGCTTAAAACTCACGCCAGGCGCATGTGCGTGCGTGCCCAAGATCCCGAGAGGAGAATGGAGGAGAAGGGATTGTGGCGTGACCATCCCCCCTGGGGAGTGAGATTGCTCGCTTTCTGTCTCTATGTCTCTCTCTGTCTGTCTGGCAAGCACACGAGCCCTATAGTGAAAACTTCTCCAAAAAAAAAAAAAAATTATCATTAAGAATATATTTATCAAGGTACTTTATTAAATTAAAAATTAAAGTGCTTTCTTAAATTATGTTTTAAATACATAGATATTGTATTTTTCTGAAAAATATCAGATAACTTGTGGTTTATTGCTATTTTCACTTCAAGAAGGATCTGTATCTATAATGTCTTGGTTTTCCCATATGTGGTTCTTTCTGTCTCATGAGTGTGCATATATCAATAGATAATACTTGTTCACAGATGGATCCCCCAATGTAATTTATGAAGTTCCTCAAAGAATAGAGGGTAGTCAATAATTATCAACCCAGAAACATGGGATCTGAGAGATAAAGAAATGAAATATTAGAAAACAGGTTCAAACTGTGCTTTGAATGAACTGTGCTAGAATGAGAGGGCTATGTGCAACCAGAATGATTTATATGGAGATGAACAAATACGTACAAGTATTTTTTAAAAGGTTTTAGTAATGTTTTAATAATTTAAAAAATTTAATAACTTTAATCTTTCAAAGTCTTAATAGTTTCCTTGCTTTTTTATTTTTTGCATTATCCAAGGAGAGTGCCTTTTCCTTAGATATGTTAAACGGTATCCACAGGACAGTATTTTTATTTATAACACAGGAGTGTGGAGTGGGTGACGCTGAGGCAGATTTGAGGTGAAACTGAAAGAAGGAAGGGTTAAGTAGCATTTTATTCAGAAATTGACTAGATTGGAACACAGCTCTCGGAACCATTTGAACCTAGGCCTACACTTTGAAATTTTTTTCATATCAATACCTTGACCATACACGTATACATATATACTGACATATATATCTGAATACCCTTACAATGAATGTATGAGGCATTCTGTTATTTTCTATTCTGTTATATTGAATTCTACTTCATTTTGCTCTTCTTTCCTCCACCCCCTCAAAATCCCCAAACCAAAAGCCAGTCAAAACCAATTAACCAGTTTCCTAATAGTTTGCAGTTTAGAAAAACCAGTAAAGTCTGTCTCACTGTTCTACCAACCATCCCTTCCCCATTCTCATCTTCTGTAATCAGTGAGAGGCTGTGGACACTCAGGTGTTTTAGTGAATAAATGGGAGTGCAAGTGTGGGAGGGATGTGAGTCAGCATGCACCGTACAGCAATGTTTGCAGTAACTAGAAATTCTAGGACATGATGGCCTTATAGGCTGAGGCTCTGTTAGACAAAGCTTTCGTGGACAGAGGCAACGGAATACAGGCACGGAAAGGGCAGATATCTTGAACTCACAATTTCTTATTCACAGGTTGTTTAAAATTAAGTCTAGAATTTCTGTAAAAAGTAATAAATTCTTTAAAAATTTTAATGCTCATCAAGGTTAGTATTTGTGTATAATAATAAATTACAATAATATATTCAAATTAAATTTGAATACATTCAATACCAATAAATGAATCACTTCCTCTAAGGACCGGAGTGACCAGTAATTTTAGCAAACTGCCTGGTTTTAAGACAGATTTAGCCGTCACAGGTTACAATTAAAAAAAAGAAATTACTTGTATTAGCGGGGGCTAGCATGTGGTGTGTTGGTCAAGGCATTGGATTCTACATTGCAACTAATGTGGTTTAAGTCCCGGACCCTGCACCTTGAAAAAAACACCAAATGTGTGTGCATGTATGCCCAAAATTCCAAGAGGAGAAGGGACTGTGGCATTGCCAGCCCCGCTGAGGGATGATTTCTCAATTTCCCTTTCTTTCTGTCTCTCTCCAGTGAGTGCACACACCCTCTGGCAAATCTGGAAAACAAACAAAAAAAAACACTTGTTGGACTTGGTAGTTCTGAGTGTGGTGTATTTCTGTGAGTGTACTAACAAGGTTTACTAAGAAAGCACATTAGATTGGATAAATAACTTCATTCTTCTAAAACCTGCATGGCATTAACTATCAGGAACATTTTTTGGTAGGTCCTAAACTGCTAATTTAACTAATGTGATTTTAAATTATTCCATTATCTTCCTGCTGCTGTTTCAACCAGACTAAAATCAGAAAATATGTTGAATCATCAGACTTTAATTTGAATAGTCATTTGGTTTGCTTAATATTGAAATTGAGACCGAAATGAAAGATGTTTAAAGTGCTTAATGTGAATATCCTATACTTTCCCAGGGAGTCCATTTTTGCTGAATATCATTACTTGGTTTTTACCTTTGAGTTAAAAATTCTACTATTAACAGAGCTTCTTAAATCTGGGTTTTGCCTTCAGAGACGGAATTATCAGAAATTTTAATTTCTTTGTGTGAGCATATAAGCATTTTGTTTTTCCTGGTAAGAAAATATATCATTTTTATTGACTTTTTAAAATAAATTCATTGACTCATAAAAAGTCTCTGTTCTATGAGACAGTCTGCTAAATTTGTTATTAAAACTGAAATTTTTATTGAACATTGGAAGTGATGGATGAGATACCTCTACGAGGGGAAAGATTTTAGAAAGCTTGGGGGAAATGAGTATTATGAAAAACATATGCATGGGTTCAAAATTCCTTGTACCAAAATAAGCTCATAAAATTAATTCAATTTTTCCACCAATTTTTTGAAGTCCCTTTGTATATATTCAAGCATATGTACACAGAACCTTCATAATTGTTAATCTGATTGCCATTTTTCTATACTGTTTTATTTGATAGCATTTATATTAAGTTGAATTGATTTAATTACTTTTTTATTTGACTTTATTTAAGATAGAGTCCCACCATGTTGAGCACCTCCTGCCTTAGCCTCCCAGCTGAGATTCTGGGCACATACCACCATGCTTGGCTCTATTTTAGACAGGCTTTTACTGTTTCCCAGGCCGATCTCAAGCTTGTGATGCTTTGCCTTAACCTCTCCATCACTGAGATTATAGGCACATGCCACTGCAAAATTACTAATCTTAATTAAAAATAATAATTGTCAAGTATTATATGTTGTATATTATTTAATTCAGTATTTTATCTTCTGTATAGTTCAAATAGGCACTGTGTATATGGATGATGAAATTTTAAAAATCTGAGTCTTTCAAACATTAGAATTTATTTCACTGATGTTTCACTGATAAAAAGATGGACTAAAATAATAAAAACATCTATAGATGATATCTATGGGGTCGTCAGAAAAGTCATGATACATTTTTGCATAGAAAAACAAAGAAAAATGCACCATGACTTTTCTGATGACCCATAGATATATTAATATTATATGTGTGTTAGTTCCATGGCCATGTAGGCCCTTCTGAGAATTACTCTCTAAAAGCTGAAAGACAAGTTTTGATTTGTTTTATTTCTAAGTTTTTATTCAGAATGGTGTTGCGAGTGCCACATTTACGATAGACTGCAAAGTTTGTAATCATATCATTCAAAATATTCTTCTGGCAGATCTTCATAATAGAGTGTTTTAAAATAGAAATTAGCCTATTTCATTCGTACTTTACTAGTAAAAATAATTAGAGCAAATATAAACTGTAGATTCTGATATAAACCTAACAGAAAAGAATTAAGAAAGAAAGGTCATTTATTGAGAGCCTGTGGTGTACCAGAGGAAGTAAGAGCTAAGACGAGATCTGAATCATTAGCAGAAGTTAAGAGGTGTATACAGTCAGGGGGAAGGATGTCTCATGCAGAAAACATGCAGTAGCCCATAGGTAATAAAATGGGGAATTGTCCAAGACCTCTATGTAGATCATGACTGAAGAGTAGGATGTGAGGTAGGAGAAGGGGTGAGAGGAGTACGTAGAGAGATGACTGGAGAGGCAAGCAGGAACCAGGGGGTGTGTGCAGAGCTTTCTAAGCATTTTGAGTTTTATCTGGAGGGGAGTGGTAACTATGGAGGGGTTTTAAATAGGAAACAGAAATGATTGATATTTAAGGAAACACATTCTGGCTTCTGTTGAAGATTGGCTTGAAAAAGGGTAAGATTAGGTGCAGAAGTCTATGTGAGAAAGGACTAGAGTATTATTGACTAGAGAAATGTTGGTGGATTACAGAGATATTCAAGAGATTGAACTGACAAATCTTGGTAGTTAAATGACAGCATTAGGGCAGCGGAAGAGAGCTAGTGGTAACACTTGGGATTCTAACTTGGGTAACCTGATCATAATTGTACCAAGTAGAGAAACAAAACCAGACAAAACAAAGATGAAAGATAAGGAGTTAATTTGGGGGGATGTTAAGTTTGTCAGACATATCCACAAACTCATATCCAAATAAATAGAAATATCTAGTAGACAGGTAGATATTGAAGTAATACCTGAGCTAAAAGTGGACATTTGGAAGCAATCAGCATTAAAACCATGCAATGGGAATTCTCAGAGAAAAGTATATAAAGTAAGCACAGAGAGAAGAACAGATGATAGGTACCTTAAGATAGAAAAATAGGCAGAGGAATAGAAGCTGGTAAGACTAAGAGGCAGGAGGAAATTCAGAAGAGTGTGAAATGCAGAAGGGAAAAGGTGGAACAAGTGTCAGTGGTGACTAGAGGTGTGGTATTTAATGATATAGAGGTCCTTGCTGGCCGTAATGAGAGCAGTTCCTAGTGGAATGATGAATAAGAGGCAGTGGCTCAAAGAGTAGGGATGAGTAAATAGGGAGATGAACAAGGTTAGTGCTGGGAGAGGATGGGAAATGGAAGAGATAGCCAGCAAGCCAGGGAGTAAGTACGAAGAGGAAATGAGGTTAAGATGGATTTTTGGAGGATAGGAAAAATGAGTCTTTAAATGCTAAAAAAAACCTTAATGAATTTTAATTTATTCATTGAGCACCTCCTGTATACCAGGTACTAAGCTAGACCCAGGGAATATGAGGTTAAGCAAAATCTGACTTGCTCCTTGAATTCATGGAGTTTCCAATGTTGTGAGGAAGTGGTTAATTAGATAATCACCTGAATAAATGTTCATTTACAAAATGAAATAAATGCTTTAGATGGAATATGAGAAGTATTTATAACAACAAAGAAGAAATCATTGAGTAATGGTTTGGGAAAAGTTTCTTTTTAATTTTTTAAGTGTATTTGTTTATTTCTTTAATGAGACAGAGAGAGAGTAAAACAAAGACAGCACCCCCCAATAGTCTTTTGACACCACAGTTCACCCACAGCCTCAGCCAGCCCTGATCATGATCCGTGTGCATGCACATGCTCTGTCTCCCAGTCCGAGCTTGGAACTTCCCCACGTGGGTCAGCTTTGGAGAGGTGTCACGTTTTACCATTCCAGCACCACTTGGCTTCTAGGGGTATGTTCATGAATTGAGAGTACAAGGCATTCCAGACTGAAGGATTGTATGTTCAAAGCCTGTGAGGAGGGAGCAAGAATACAAGTTTTAGAAACTAGGAGACCAGAGCTGGGCCTTGTAATGCAGTGGTTTAATGCTGTGCACTGGGAGTTGGATTCCGTATGGCCAGCTGAGGATTGAATTCTGGCCCTAAAGGGCTCTAAAAACATACCAAGCACATGTGCATATGTGCCCCAGGATGGAGAAATTGAGGAAAAAGGATTATGGTATGAGCATTCCAGAGAGCACTTTCTTTTCTTTTTCTTTTCTTCTCTCTCTTTCTGGTGAATGCATATGCCCTCAGAAGGAAAAGGAAAGAAAGAAACTAAGAAAGAGGCCAACCTGACTGTAGTTAAGAGAGTGATGATATTCAGTGGCCAGACCACTCCATCTGCCAATACCAAAGGTCCAAAGGAGGAAAGGTTGAAGACTCATTAAAGAAACCGTAATTCAGCCCTCTTACCTGTGGTTTTATTTTTTGTAGTTTCAGTTGCCTGTGGTACAGTACAATTTTGACAGAGAAAGATATAATATTCTTATAACTTTTATCACAGTTTAATTCTATAATTTCTCTATTTATTATTAATTATTCTTGTTACTCTGTTATTATGCCTAATTTATTTTTAAGTACTTAATTTTATTTATTATTATTATTTTTTTAAAATTTGACCAGAGAGAGAGAGAAAGAGCTGGAAAATGAGAAAGCAGATTGTGAACCATGGTCAGCCATGTGGGAATCCAGCACCCTCATCACCATGCCACTTGCCAGTCCCACTATGCCTAATTTGTAAGTTAAACTTTATCATAGATATATATGTACAGGAAAAACAGTATATCTAGAGTTTGGTACTATGCAGGGTCTTAAGACTGGAGGTCTTAGATCATATCCCCATAGTTAAGGGGAGACTATTCTGTATCAAGAGAAAGAGCCCTCCAAATAAGTAAGCGGTTATTCTCAAAAGTACAGGCCTTTCTTCCATTAGATCAGGGTGGGATAAGCAAGGTATGGACTGGGATGAAGATGAATGTATGGTTTGTTGAGGAAATTGAAGATACTCCATTTGCAGTTTTTTGTTATCTCCATTTAAGCAAGATCTAGGATGAAAGGAATATAGTGAAGTGAGAGGTTTGAAAACATGGGAAATCTTTTAGATAGGCATTGTACTGAGCAAAAGAACTGCCTGGAAAAACACAAAAGAATTGTTTCACTATCTCATTGGAGACCATGAATTCACAGAGGCAAAAATGTGCAATGTTTTGTGAGTTTCTCTAGAAACATTCGACAGCATAAATGAAGAAAGCAGACTGTGGTTTTAACCCTAGTGGAAGTTTGCCAGCATGAGGCAGAGGTAGGACAGTGGGGACCAGAGGGATGTTGTCCTAGAAAACTGTGTCTTAAGTTGGAGGTATGAGAAAGAAGAGTGAAAAAACCATCCCTGATTTGTGGCTTTCACTAATTCCCATGGTGCAAATACTCCCACCATGGCCAGTTTCATGCTACACCACCTCACGCACTGACTCTAGCTCACCACAGAGTCATTGTGAAGCCAGAAGAGTGGTTGACATAGTAGATGATGGTGTCTAATGGAAAAGGAAGTGATGACAGATGGGGATGAGAGACTGCAAGGAAAGGAGGTGAACAAAGAACTGTTGAGCTCCATGAACAGAAGGAATGGTGGAGGGGATTAAATGACTTCTTGATAGTTACCTAAGAAAAGTGTCTTTTGTTCAAACATTCTTACATTTTAAAGACAGTTTTATGACATTAGAAGGTAATACTCACCTTTTCTCAAAAATTTCAGGTGTCAGTACAAGTTAATTAGTATCTGTAAAGCCTGTCAATTGCTATTTTGGCATTGATGGCCAACTGCTATTATTTTTGTCCTATTAACAATGCCACCATCACTATCATTTTAGTCTGATCACATGACCAAGGTTTGAAATGCACAGTAGGGGGGAGTAAACAATATGGCAGGGATAACAAGAGCAAGGGAATAAGGAGAGCCCATAGTGGCTAAAAGCAGGATCCTGACTTGACATCTTCCTCTCACCACACTGTCTTTCTACTCTTGCTGGAAAAGTAGCTACCAGTGACAAGATGTTACCATAGTAACTACTTGCCTCAGAAAATTCTAAGCCCTGCTTCAGCTCAATTACTTACAGACAGTGCTGGACAATTTTCCAGTCTCCCAGAGTGGATGAATACAATTTGATCTTGCCCCTCACAAATCGTGTTTTTAATGGGAGAGTGGTGAGTTCCTTTATTTAGAATTTAATATTTTTTCTCTTTAAGACCTTCATATGTATAATCATGGACTTGAATTCATTTGAAAATAACTTGCATACTAGAACAAAACTGTTAAGAATATGTATACTCAAAGCAATCTACCTTCATATTGTTTGCTATTTATTTCTGCCTCTGTATTAAACAAGAATGTACTCTCCCAAATAGAAGCTTTCTTGAACTAGTAGTGAGGCCACACAGAAGCTTTTGTCAATCCCATGGGTGTAGAATGTGTACTTTTATATGCACCCTTAGAAAGTTTATTTTTAATGTAACCACTTCTGTGTTCCTTTCTTGTAAAGAGCTCTGTACGTTGACAACCATAATTGGGATATTTGGTTTAAAGTTCCATAAGCTTCTGTTGGAGAAACGTTTGTTAGGTTATAGGATACGAAATGTGATAATTAACAATTTGATATGATGATGAAGTAGTTCCTATATTAAAATTCCCCCCACCCCCATTTGAGGCTTCTATTAGCATTCGTAATCCTTACTGCACTTTGAATTAGGGATATCATTTTGCTTCTTTCCCAGATGAGCAGGGAACGTGGAAATGTTGGATATGCTCTGAAGCAGTTGACAGCAGGTGGAGAAAACAGTCCCTAGCTCCAGATGCCCAGACATCGGGCATCTTACCCATTTAGAAGACACAGTTTTGGGGAACCAGCAGTTAGAGAAATGGCTATGTCACTGTACTCCCACGTAGTCGTCCGCGGTTCGCGTCCCAGACCCGGTGGCTTAAAACTCACGCCGGGCACGTGTGCATGCGTGCCCAGGATCCCAAGAGGAGAATGGAGGAGAAGGGATTGCGGCGTGACCATCCCCCTGGGGAGTGATTTCTCGCTTTCTGTCTCTATATCGCTGTCTGTCTGGCGAGCACACGCGCCCTATAGTGAAAAACTCTCCAGAAAAAAAAAAAAAATGAAGACACAGTTTTAGGCTGTTAATCAGCTAGAGTGTATTTGTCTCTTTAATGGACTTCAGCCATTTTATTTCTACTCTTAATACCTACTTCTGCCAGTCTTTTTTGTCACATCATTAAAAAGAAAGTCATATAGACATTTTAAAATAACTTGATGAGTGAACAAAATATTGTCTATTTAAGATATTAAATTTTTGAGGGATCAGCAGTTAGTGTAATGGCTATGTTGCTGGACTCCCATGTAGTCGACCGTGGTTCGAGTCCTGGACCCGGTAGCTTAAACTCAAGCCAGGCACATGTGCATGTGTGCCCAGGATCCCGAGAGGAGAATGGAGGAGAAGGGATTGCGGCATGGCCATCCCCCCTGGGGGGGTGATTTCTTGCTTTCTGTCTCTCTGTCTCTCTCTGTCTGTCTGGCAAGCACATGCGCCCTCTAGCAAAAGCCTCTCCTAAAAAAAATAAAAAAGATATTAAATTTTTCTGCTCCAAACAAAAAGATAAATGGATATACAATTTTATTTATGAAAGAGTGCTTCTTTTATTACAAAAAGAAATAGTAAGCCACGGGAATCAAGCAGAACACCCTTATGTATATTCCAAAATTGGTACTGTGTACTTTCCGCATACAATTAATAACCAAAAAGAACAAAAGAATCACTGTCTCAACTAGTAGCTTTCTGTCTTCAGAAACGTTTTTTTAAAGAATTATTTTATTTAACTTTATTTAGTTAGTTTAGTTTAACCAGAGAGTGACAAAGTGAGAGTCAGAAAGTGAAAGTGAGAGTGAGAGAGAGAGAGGAAAAGTGAGAAAGCAAACCACCAGGTCAGGATTCGAACAGTAGACAACCATGTAGGAGTCCAGTGCCCTTAACCATCATGCCACCTGCCAGCCCCTCCCCAACATTTTTTAAGTATTCATTTTTCCTCTGCATTTAATTCACTCTTGGCAGTCTTCTAAAGACTTAATAAGACTAATGATTATGCTCTCAAATGGGAGTTTTCATTATTTCATGTATCTTCCTGCAGTGTTTTGCCAGTTACCATTTATCCAGTTGTTATGATTTATATTTATCAGTGGAAAATAAATTGGAACTCATCTTCACTGTTGGAAATAGCAGTAATGAATAATTTTTTTCCCCAACTACTTAACAACAACATACCCATTTCTTTGTTGTTGTTTTTCTTTTTTTTTTCCAGAGAGATTTTTGCTATAGGGCACCTGAGTTCACCAGAGAGACAGGAAATAAGAAATCACCCCTGAAGGGGGATGGCCATGCCACAATTCCTTTCTTCCATTCTCCCCTTGTGATTTTGGGCACATACTCACATACACTCAGCGTGAGTTTTAAGCTGCCAGGTCTGGAACTTGAACCATGGTCGACTACATGGAAGTCCAGCTGGTCCCTGTTTCTCTTTGAATTTATATTAAGATTGTATTTGGGGCCAACAGGTGGCGTGGTAGTTAAGGGCTCTGGATTTCCACATGGTCAACCATGATTCTCTCTCTCTCTCTCTCTCTCTCTCACTCTCGCTCTCTCGCTCACTCTGTCCCTCTCTGGCCAAGTTAAAACAAACAAACGAATAAATAAAGTTAAATAAAATAATTCTTTTAAAACAAAGATTATACTTAAAATGTGCTTCATGATCGTGTTTGGGGCTCTGATTTTGACAAGAAAATAGATGTGTTCCTCAGCGTCCTATTGCTGCTCACTGGAAATAATTTTATTTAGTTCTTTTGGGTAGCAGTATGATAAATTCAAATGGCTTAGGTGTTTAGAATATATTAGGATAGGAAGGCTGGGCCATTGGATCCTGAGGATTTAGTATTCCAAACACATAATTCCAACCAACTTTCCGGCATCTGTGCCTCTACTCAGGGGAATATAAAGTGTAATTATATTATATTTACTTAGTTATCATTCATATTTTTCATTTCTCTATCTCTTGGACCCAATTAGCATTTAGCTGGCAAATAACCGAATCTACTTAGACTTCAGAGAAGTTACTTGTTTTTCTATTATGTCTTATTCGTTCCTCTCTCACCCCTGAGATGGGGGGGCTCTTTTTTTGAAATGGAGGAAACAGCGTGTAAATGAGCATACCAACCTAAAAGAAGAGAGTGAAAAATTTAAGTGTTACTTATCTCCAACTGTTGTTTGTCAAGCTTTCTGAAGTTCCACTTAAAGGTAAACGAACTATTGTTGGAAAAATTCTGTTCCTTGCTATAGTTAATCAGTGTAACCCAATAGGCAGTCTTTTTCTCATTGCAGTCTTCTGGCTTGTGGACTTTCTGTCACTGACACGTGTGGGAGGAGGGGGATATTTCTTTCATCTAAAATGTTAGCCTATTTGCCCTTTTTCTTTTTTTCTGCCTCAGTCACTAATTAGTCATAATTTTTAACACAGTTTTAACACCGTCTCTTTCAAATATTTGTTTTTTTTGTTTATTTGATTATCACAATGTGAGAGAATTCTGGAGCACAAACCAGGTGTAGTGGTGGTAAAGGCTGTTCTGATCCTTAGGTTTGTCTGGGGAAGATGCCTCAGGTTCTTTCTGGTGCAGGTTCGGTGTATACTGTGTTTCAGGGACTGCATCATCCTCCTTTATCCCTCTCCTTTAGGGCTTCTGTATTTCCTACTCTTGCTTCTGTTATCATGAAAATTTCAGCTGAAGTTTCTCACAAACTTCAGCTTGGTTCTTGAAGAGGCAGTACGGTTATTTTTGTTTTTTTGTGTCTGTCCCCAGTTTTGTGTCTGTGTTGGCTGCTATAACAAAGAACAGTAGCACAGACTACTTGGTATAAACAGCAGACATTTATTGTCTCACAGTTCTGGAGACTGGAAGTCCAAGATCAAGGTGTCATCCTTCTTCCTGTACTGTCTATGTCCTAATCTCTTTTCATAAGAACGGCAGTTCTGTGGAATTAGAGCACACCCTAATGACAACCTCATTTTAACTTAATTATGTCCTTAGAGGTTTTATCTCTAACTACAGTTACATTCTGAAGGACTATGGGGCTAAGGCTTCAACATATACATTTGAGAGATAAACCCAATTCAGCCCTTAACACAGTGTTCTTTTATTTTGTTTATTTATTTTTTGGTGAGAGAGATTTTTGCTATAGTGCATGAGTGCTTGCTGCAGAGGCAGACAGAATGCAAGAAGTCTCCTTTCCAGGTAGGATGGCCATACTGCAATCCCTTCTTCTCCATTCTCCTCTTGAGACTTTGGGCATACATGCACACATGC
Organism: Tupaia belangeri chinensis; assembly: GCF_000334495.1. Classification (NCBI taxonomy): domain Eukaryota; kingdom Metazoa; phylum Chordata; class Mammalia; order Scandentia; family Tupaiidae; genus Tupaia; species Tupaia belangeri. The sequence continues at coordinate 648,931 of NW_006159866.1, read as the reverse complement.
CTGGCTTGAGTTTCAAGCCACTGGGTCCAGGATTTGAACTCTGGTCAACCTTGTGGGAGTCTAGTGCCTTAACCACTATGCCGCCTGCTGGCCACAGTACAGTGTTCTTCTTAAAATCAACTGAATGCATTTTTTTCTGAGTTTCTCTAAAAAACATTCTCTTCGAGCCAGCCAGTGGTATGGTTAAGGCTGCTGGATCCCACATGACCAACCATATATTTTGAGTCCCAGACCCACAGCTTAAAAACACACCAGCCATGTATGTGTGCCTGTCCAAAAATCTCAAAAGGAGAATGGAGGCGAAAGGATTGAGATGTGCTCATCCCTCTGAGAAGTGCTTTCTTGCCCCTCTCTCTGTCTTTTTTTCCTGTGAGTACACATTTCCTCTAGCAAATTAAAAATAATTTTTTAAAACTGTTTTTGTAAATATGAATCTTACTTGGCAGCTTTGCGCTGTACCTCCACTATCTGATAACACGTGACAATTTCCTAATTTTGTCAGCATAACCAAGTTCTCTAATTTTCTCTTAAACTCTCAGATTATCTAAAAGAGTCTCAATTTTTTTTTGTTGTTGTTGTTGTTGTTCCTTTTCACAGCTGCACCGTTTCTATCAGCCCACTTGGTTGGCAAAGAATTTCTTTAGGCATGTATGCTAGCTTGTTAATTTTCTAATTTGCTGTATATACTGTGTCCTGGTATGGTCTTGTTGTATTAACTGCATTATAGTCCTATCTTTATATCATATCATAATTTATACAAATCACAACTTCCCTCATTCTTCTCTTCTCCTAAAAGAGGACCAGTGAATTGTTTAAGTAAAGTAAGTTACGTCTTAGCATAATGTCCAGTGGGAGAGGAAAGTCTGTACTGTATTCTAATAAAATGACTAATGTAAGCAGTATATAGCAAATAGGAACTTAGTTTATTTTCTCAAATCATTTACATAAAACCTTTTATCCCAAAATATTTTAGGATGGCCATTGCTTTAGAAGCCAGATGGCAGACATTGACCTTGTGAAGGAAAACATATTGAAGAAGGTTGTTTGACATAGTAGGATGTTCTTGGAGCCTTCAGAATCCATAGCTTCAGGCTGCTAGCACTACTTGTCTGACTGTTGTAACAGCCTAATATCTGGGCGCTTGGCTTTAGTTTCTGTCTTGTCTAGTTTCCTCCTCATGCTACTGCCTGAGTATTCTGTGTGGAAAGCCGGCCTCACCTTCCCACACCTGAGTTCAGACACTGCAGTTCCCTGTTCCCTGTACATAAAGCCCCATGCCCCTCAGACCAGCTCACTCTGCTCTTTCACACCAGGATGCTGTGTTGTCCCAGCCTGTCTCCTCCATCTAGAATGCTTTCCCCTTTCCTTTGTAGAGTACCTGGAAAAGGAAAATGTAGGGTTGGGAGGCAGATAAGTGTAGGTTTGAATTACGGCTCCAGTTCTTACTTACCCCAAATCATCCCAAGAAAGTTACTTAATTTCTTTGAGTATGAGTTTCCTTATCATGAAATGAGGCTAATGCCTACTGTACAGGGCTGTTGAAAAAAATAATTAATTGGGACCAGCAGTTAGTGTAATGGCTATGTCGCTGGACTCCCATGTAGTGGACTGCAGTTCGCATCCCAGACCCGGTGGCTTAAAACTCACACTGGGCACGTGTGCGTGCGTGCCCAAGATCCCGAGAGGAGAACGGAGGAGACGGGATTGTGGTGTGGCCATACCCCCTGGGGAGTGATTTCTCGCTTTCTGTCTCTCTGTCTCTCTCTGTCTGTCTGGTGAGCGCATGCACCCTATAGCAAAAACCTCTCCAATAATAATAATAATAATAATTAATTGACGCACATGTTTGAAGCACTGGCTAAATTATTTATCAATTCCTTATAGCCATACAGTCGAGTAAGCTGTTATTCATCCTTTAAGACCCAGGTGAGATGCCACCTACTCTGGGCAATAGGGTTTTTTTTTTTTTTCTTTTTAGAGGTTTTTGCTAAAGGGCGCTTGTGCTCACCAGAGAGACAGAGAGATAGCAAGAAATCCCCCCTTTCCCCCAGGGGGGATAGCCATGCCGCAATCCCTTCTCCTCCATTCTCTTCTCGGGATCTTAGGCACACATGCACACATGCCCAATGTGAGTGTAAGCCACTGGGTCCGGAACTCGAACTGTGGTTGACTACATGGGAGCCCAGCAACATAGCCATTACGCCAACTGCTGGTCCTCCTAGGGTGGTACTTATTCTGACTCTAGCAATTCCTCGTCTAGAGCATCATCAAAGTTAAAGACATGGGATTCAAATCTGACTTTTCTACTTACTAGCTGTGTGATTTCTGGTAAGATACTGTATCATGGTTATCTCTTTTGTAAAATGGAGATAATATCATCTATGTAATAGGATTGCAGAGCCAGCAGGTTGTATAGTGGTTAAGGCACTGGACTCACACGTTGCTGACCATAGTTTCAGTCCTGGATCTGGTAGCTTGAAACTTATGCTGGGCATAAGTGTATGTATGCCCAAAATTCCAAGAGGAGAATACAGGAGAAAGGATTGTGGTGTGGCCATCCCCCCAGGGGATGATTTCTCACTTTGTCTCTCTCTCCGTTTCTCTGTCTTTCTGGCAAAAGAGAGAAAAATAAGATTGCTATAAGTGCTAAATAGGAAAATGTAGGTTAGAAATTTAGCACACTGTAGTGCTTAGTTAGTGTACAAAAATGTTAGCCATTATTGCTGTGGCTATTTTGAGTCCATTTCTCTCATCACGAGTTCACCAATGTTGGAACCCTTACCATGCTCCTCTCCAGTGGTCTTATGCCTGATCCAGTGCATAGTACGCTAGAGGGGACAAAGTCTACCTATTATGTATTCATTTTTATTCACTTAACAAGTCCTGTTCATAAAAGATGAAGAATATTGGGCTTTTAAATTCTCCCTGAAAATACTTATGGAAATAAACAAACAAAAAATCTTTATTTTTACACTGAATAGTATTCAGGTTTCTTCCTATGGAAAAGTGAAAATGGTCTAAATTCTGCTTTTAAGGATAGCATCTAGGGGCTAGCAGGTGGCATGGTGATTAAAAGTGTCGGACTCCCACATGGCTGACTATGGTTCAAGTCCCAGACATGATGGTTTGCTTTCTCACTTTCCTTCTTTCTCTTTTTCTCTCTCTGATCACACTGGAAAATAATAATAATAAAAAAATAAAGTTAAATAAAATAATTCTTAAAAAAAAAAAAAAGGAAAGAAAAGCATCTATAGGGACCAGCAGATGGTATAATGGCTACACTGCTGGCCTCCCACATGGCCGACCATGGTTCGAGTCCTGGACCCGATGGCTTCAAACTCATGCCAGGCACACATGCATGCATTCCCAAAATCCTGAGAGGAGAAGAGATTGTGGTGTGGCCATCCCCCTTAGGGGTGATTTCTTGCTTTCTGTCTCTCTTTTTGTCTCTCCGGTGAGTGCATGTGCCCTATAGCAAAAATATCTCAAGAAAAAGGAACAGCATCTTTTGAGACCACCAGATGGCATTACGGTATGTTGCTGAACATACTTGTAGTTAACAGCAGTTCAAGTCCTGGACCTAGAGGCTTAAAACTCATGTGGGGCACGTGTGTATACGTGCCCATAACATCAAGAGGAGAATGGAGAAGAAGGGATTGTGGTGTGGCCATCCCCCTTGGGAGATGATTTCTCATTCTCTGTTTCTCTGTGCCTCTCCAGCAAGTTCATACGCCCTATTGCAAAAATATCTCTTAAAAAAAAAAAAAAAAAGAAAGAATAACATCTATCATATTGTGTAGCTTATAGGGATCATGAGATATAAACATGTGAGTTGCTCGTCTTTATAGACCATTAAGACTTGAATAGACCAGTTTTTTTTTCCTTGATGCCGTGGGTAACAAGATGCCTCCTTTATCTCTAGTAGAATTTTTTGAATAGTTATTGAGTGATTTTAGAACACTAAAATTCTTTTCAAGTCTCATTTGAAAATGAGTGGTAAAGTCTGTGGTAAAAATAACTGTTGAAAGAATTGAGGTTTAGATGTGTATGCCACACTTTTTAAACATGGTAGAATGCCAAATTAAGAGTTTATCATTTGGTCAGCGAGTGGCATGGTAATTAAGGTGGCTGAATCCCACATGGCCAACAGCGTGTTTCAAGTCCTAAGCCTGGTGACTTAGAAATTTATGCCAGGCATATGTGTGTGTGTGCACCCAAAATCCTGAGAGGAGAATGGAGAAGGGTTTGTGGCATGGCCACCTCCCCTGGGAAGAGACTTCTCATGTTGCTTTCTCTCTCTCTGGCAAGCACACATGCCCTGTAGCAATATTTTTTTAAAGAATTATTTATTTAATTTTATTTATTATTATTTTTTAATTTGCTGGAAGGCACAGGCACTCACCAGAGAGAGACAAAAAAAGAGAGGTAAAGTGAGAAAGCAAGCCATCAAATCTGGTACTCAAAGCACGGTTGACCATATGGGAGTCTAGCGCCTTAACCATTATGCCCTGCGAGAGTTTCAATTTTTTTTTTTTTTTGAAGAGGTTTTTGCTATAGGGAGTGTGTGCTCACCAGACAGACAGAGACAGGGAGACAGAAAGCGAGAAATCACCCCCCAGGGGGAATGGCCATGCCGCAGTCCCTTTTCCTCCATTCTCCTCTTGGGATCTTGGGCATGCACGCACATGCGCCCGGCGTGAGTTTAAGCCACCGGGTCCGGGATGCGAACCACGGTTGACTACATGGGAGTCCAGTGACATAGCCATTATGCTAAATGCTGGTCCCAGCGAGAGTTTAAATTTTAAACTCTTTTTATAAAGAGTTTATAATTAAAAGACTATTAGTATGGATCTCAGATGACAGACTGGTCAGCTCCTTCTTTATGTATGAAGTTATAATTGCATTTTGTATTTTGATATGAAATTTTCTTAATTATTCCATAATTTACCCATTATATTTTATTCTTCATAAATTAAGTTTGAGGAATATCATAAGTGTATCTTTGTGTTTTGTTTGCACATCGTATCAGTTATTTATTGCTGTATTGCAAACTATCCCAAAACTTACTGATTTCAAACAGTAACTAACAATTCTCACTATTCTGTGAGTTGGCTGGGTGATTTTTCTATAGATACCTCCTGGATTCCCTCAGGTGATAGCATTCAGCTGATGGGACAGTTAAGGACATGGCCCCTCTTTTCATATGCTTTTTCTCTTCTTTTTACTTTTTAAAAATAAACTTTATTGTGTATATTCGAGATTTACAAAATGTTATGAGATACAATGATAAATACAGCTACATAGAGATGAGACTATGTACTGCCACACATTGTTGTCACGTGCTTTTTCATGCTCAGCTTCTCTATAGAATTGTGGTTCCAGGTTTCCAAGAAGACAAGACCCAATGAACAAACACCTATATTAAGCTACTGCTTGTATCACGCCTTATTGACCAAAGCAAATCACATAGCTAAGAGTCCATGTACAAGGGCACAAGGAAATGGATATCAGGAGGCAGGATTGATTGGAAGCCATTTCTAAACAGTCTACCACATACATGCAAGGCAAATTTATGTTTTAGTACATAACGAAGTCATTAACTTGGTTTCTGAGAGGGCTGAGAGTTTGGTGTAGAAGAGAAACTTCCTTACCCTTAATAAATGTACTTTTATTTACTAATATTTTTACCTAATAATGTCCTTTTATACAATTTGAATTTTTTTACCGTAAACTACTACTTTTCATATAAAATAAAAACACTTCACAAAACAAATGAATGACTAAACCTGTCATTAGTTTAGATCTCTGACAGCAGAAGCAATGGATTCTTCTGCTGCTGGCTAATGAAAGTATAATAGATGGTTAATGAAAGTGTTATAGAGATCTTTTGACCACATCTAGCCTATGATACTGATTTTATCATCCACTGGAATGTTGGATTTTCCAGAATACAGAAGCCGCTCAAAGTTGCTGTTTTTTTGTTTGTTTATTTTTTCCCCTCATGATTAAGAATTTATAGGGGATTTGAGGGAAAAACTCCCAATAAATGTTTATTTAATTTGATTTTATTGTCACAAGACTTTGGTACCTTTCACTTGTACTGCATTTAACTTCTTGAACAAAAGGAATTGTTTAGACAACATGCATCAGCTGGGGATGAGAATAATGCATTTGCCAAAACAAATAGAACACCTTCTTAAGACAATAGCACATGAGAATTTGCAGTCAAAGATTTAGAGACTAATCTGCATTTCTCAAAATACCTATATTTTTAGCCAAGATAGAGAAGCAGCTGACCTTTATGACCACATATTCCAAGATTTCAATAGAAAATTAAAGTTGACCATTACAACTTGTTTTTTGAGATAACCATTCCACATTTTTTTTCGTGAGAATAGGATGTGTCCATCTTGTTGCTTTGTTTTGTTTCATTCATAAGAGGGCACATGTGAGATAGAGAAAGAAAGGAACCCTCCTTGCACTCCCAACCTTGGGTACTAGTCACACTGCATCTCTTTTCCTCCACTTCTCTGTCTCATCAGGATCCTGGGTATGTGCACACAACCAACACATTGCCTCTGGGGCCAGGACTCAAACCCAAGTAGGCTATGTGGGATCCAGCTTCCTCTGTTTGGTGCTTAACCACTGTGCCATGGGGGCAGCCCAACGTCTACCTTGTTTTAAAGAAAGGACAACCCGATAATTCTTTCC